>NW_001813982.1:4943989-4945521 GCF_000149585.1 Histoplasma mississippiense | reverse complement strand
GGCGAATGCATGAAAAAAGTGCTCTGAGGGGAGAGGAAAAGATGACAAAGATGCCAATCTCAGCGATGAAGAGTACCTGGAAGCTCACCCAGAAAGGCGCCCAGTTGTGATAATCGACCATTTCTTGCATAAAAACAACGAAAATCCGATGATTTATGACAAACTAGCTGAATGGGCAGCAGCGGTGACCACTTCTAACATTGCTCGTGTAATATTTTTGACGGAGGATGTTTCAGCTTCGAAGTCTTTGAGCAGGGCTCTTCCGAGCACAGTTTTCCACCAGATGTCATTACAGGACTGCTCATCGGAAGTGGCCAAGCGCTTCGTCCTTGAGCATATTCGAGCTGGGGGTGAGGGAAACCAGCGAAGCGACACTCCCGAGAGTCTGCAACATATGGAAGGCCTTGATGATGCCATCCAAGCTCTGGGCGGACGCCTGACCGATCTCGAGTTCCTAGCTCGAATGATCAAAACCGGATCAACGCCAAAGGGTGGGTATCTTCTCCTGGTATTACGTTCACTTGCTAATCCATAAACATAGGTGCCGTCCAACGAATAATCAATGATGCTTCTGCTGAGATTTTAAAAACGTTTATCCTCGATCTCCCCGCCACTGAGAACTCGCCATGGTCGGCAGAACAGGCTTGGTATCTCATTTCGAAATTTGGAAAGAGCGATTCAGAAACGCTGCGATACAATGCCATCTTGCTCCATCCCCTATTCAAAAGCGGTGGCGAGGCCGTGGTCCAGGCCCTCCAGCATGCCGAGCTTATATCCGTTTGCACTATTGACGGCTCTCCGTCATCAATCAAACCGGGAAGACCAGTATACCGTGCGGCCTTTAAACAACTTACCGACAATAAGGCCTTGAGAAGTCGGTTCGAAATGGAGATATTGGCCCGGTTAATTGCGATCGAGAATCAAAATATCCAAAATCTAGAGAAGGAATTACAGGTACTTGGGTCCTTCCCAAAGCAACCGGGTGAAGTAGCACCAAGGGTTCGTTGGTTACTGGGAAAGTTGAGCGGCTCGCAGGTTAATTTGGAGAAATATGAAAGGAAGGCTTCCTTGTTGAAAAAAGTCCTTGAGATGGAGTAACGCTTTTCTTCACATTATCTTTGCTGGTGTTTACACGGACGCGATGGCTGTACTCAACATGTAGTTTTACTTTGCTGTCCTGGCTAGCAAGTCTTGGCATGGTGCTCTTGTTGCAATTTTGCTAAATTCTATTCCTCTAATTACCTGTATGATGAATGATTGTACTGTACAAAAAAGAGCAGCATTATCACTTGAAGCCCCAACAAGGTAACTAGAAGACAAGAACCGTCCTCTCAGAGGAAACGTAATGCAACGCCATATATAGAGCCAGGAGAAAGAGAAGGAGTACGCAACGTTGTTATTTGCCCCCTCGCAAAACATCTTTCAATTCCGTCTTTGGTTCCACATACCTACTCAGTGTTCCCCTCTTGAGACTCTTCTGCTCATATGCATAGGCCATCCCAATCAAAGCTTCTTCGCTCCACAAATCGCCC
>NW_001813982.1:4931678-4943669 GCF_000149585.1 Histoplasma mississippiense | reverse complement strand
CATGGGCATCCCAGGGGCGTGACCTTGCGAACGAGAGAGATCCCTTGGGCTAGGCACCACTTTTGTATCTGCTGGCCAAGCGCTCATTGGCACAGTCACCATTGGAGTGCCAGCCATGCCGGACGCGAGAGGGGACACGTTACTGGGAAGAACGATAGCGTCAAGGTCGTTCCTAAGCAGAGCACCGAGTACACCGCCTTCGCCAACCATCTGCAGCAGTTTTTGATATATAGGCCAGAATTCAGGTGAGGTGTTGTTAACGCCAATCCTCAGGGCTTCATCCCAAGAACGGGTGTCGCGGTCTGGATAGTCTTCGAGGGGAAATGTCTGGTCTATATGGCGCAGGTCGGAAAGATTATGGATATTGTTTGGATTGGTTTTCAATTCGGAACAGTAGTTAGCGATCCCATTTATGAGATCCGCATAGAGAATTTGAACCGGTAAAGGACTAGTCATGAATTCCTCATATGCAGAGTAGTTGGCATCCCTCACTATGATGGCCCCAGAATCAGCCAGCAGAGTCACAGCAGTATTAAAGGGTTCAATCACAGCAGGATCCGTGGAAAGAAACTCAAGGACATTTGTGGGGATTCCGATCCGCTTCCCTTTGAGCGCGGAATGTTGGCAAGCCGCCGGGTAGTCGGGGACACAATCAAAAGGGAACGCAGATGTGTAGTTGTCGCTAGAATCTGGGCCAGCAATAATTTGGAGGAGTTTGGCAGCGTCCTTAACTGTTCTGGCCATGGCCCCAACAGTGTCCAGATGCTGGCTGATGGGAATCACAAGATGGCGGGATGTGAGCCCAACGGTTGGCTTGATACCGACAATGTTGTTTTGTTGGCTAGGGCTAATAATGCTGCCACTTGTCTGGGCACAGTTATTAACTTTAAGACTCGAGACATCATTTTGTAGAAAGGGTGGAACAATTCAAAATACCTCTGTTCCGAGCGCGGCAAAGGCTAGACCTAAATCAGACGCCACGCCGCTCCCGCTCGAGCTGCCAGCAGGGTCTTGTCGCGGATAATAAGCGCCAATCACTTGGCCACCATACGCGCTCCAGCCATTGCTGGAATTTGAAGCGCGGAAACCGGCCCATTCACTTAAGCCTGCCATTCCTAAGATGATTACGCCAGCTTCCTTTAACTTTGCCACGACTGTTGAATCTTCGGGGAGTTCTGCTCCCAGAAGGGCATAAGAACCAGCTAACAAGAAGATAGTGTCAGCTGCCAGATTCATAAAAAGGGAATTCCACTGAGGATCCCAAGCATTCGAGAAAAGTTACATGTGGTATGCATCTTGTCCGCAACGCCGATATTTCCTTTAATGACAATGGGTAGCCCATGCAATGGTCTAAAAGAGTATGGTCAATATATAGTACTAAAAAATGTAGATGTTTGATTAGGAGTCACAAACCCGCGAATTTTCCCATGTCGTCGTTCCACATCCAGATGCCGCGCAATATTTACCGCGTCTGGGTTCAACTCAGCCACAACATGCAGGGTGTCGTTCACCTCCGCGATCCTTTTAATATAAGCCTGCGTCAAGAATTTGTCAACATCATTCATAGGTACAGGTATCGGTTTTTTTTTAGTGAATTGTATATATGGTCAACAAACATTCACTAAGTCAACGCTGGAGAAACATCTTCTGGACAGTCCAGCCTGGAGCTGCTCCGAGGTTGCATCGATTAAGGACGGATAATGACAGTGAGCTAGAATTCTATGGTTTAGCATCCAACTAATTGGCGCGGATATGGGATATATGATAAAATGAAAACCCAAAGGTTACCTTTGGGGCCGTCACGATCTGGCGAAGCGGCTACAGAAGAAAGTAGCGAATGCAGCTGCAAAATCCCTAGCAAGAAGGCTGGGAAAAACATTGTGATCTCATCTGAATACTGCGCAGTGGGAGCTTTTAAGGATAGTGAATCGGATTCGAGAGAGGAGAAACAGTAAAATTCAATGACTGCTAGGCAGAATATAAGATATCCGTTCGGAGGAAGGGGGTTCCTCAGCTCCTCAGCCAGTAGTCTCTGACTTTGCTGGAGTTGCAACGCAGGACTCCATTCATCAGTAGTCAACTAATTTCTCGATTAGGTCCACGAGTCAAACATTCCGTTCCATCCGATGTCACCAGGGCGCTCAGCTAATAATCCATCGATTACGAAAAGACCGAGCGGCTTTCGCGGGCATTGTGGAGAGAAAGTTGGAAAACAGCCCGATACTGTGGTCTGGCGCTAGTTCGTGGACAGACTGCTGGCAGTCAGGGGAACTAGCGTTGTGGAACCCTGCGGATGGTATGTTGGGGCTGACCCGAGGAAGCTCATGAACTATTCACCATCAATCTGGGGTCGCCGCGATCCTAAACGAGGGCATTTTCTCCTTGGATAAAACATCCTTGGGATGGCTTTTAACGGAAAGTTTATAGAAAAGAAGTACCAGGATTAGGGGTAGAAGTAGACGTAGATACAAACGAGATACTCCCCATTTTCACGAGAACCATTGTTGAATGTTATCTGCCTTGCGAAGCAGAGCACTGACCCCGCAAAGTCGGCCATACTGGCCCTGGCCCTGCTAGATCTAAAACCATATTCGCCGATGGAGCTGTGGTTGCAGTTGTCTTGGGATTCATCGACAGCGCAAGGAGAGGAGGTTGGGTTAGCTAAGCTAGTATCAGCGTTAGTCAGCAGCAGCTTGGCGGCGGAAGCTTATTCCAACGCTTTCTTTCAACGGAGCAACAGAGCAGTTGCATCTCGTCTGGGGAGGAGATAGATACCGGCCAGTAAGACCAAGATGCCCTCTCTCTGTGTTGTCTCAAAGGGCTAGATGGGCGATTTGCATCATTCGCATATGAGTATTCTTTCGTGGCCTTGATGTGCTTCCACCACGGTTCATATAGATTTGGCCACCTCTGCAATTTCGAAGGTCTTTATACTTCTGTCTATACCCATACTCCTTCCATCATTGCAATCCCATGAATAAAACAAGTATGCCGGTCCGTTCTCTGGATAGGGAGAGCGCTGCTGAGTTTGTTTCTGAATCATACTTCAAGATAATCTTTGCTACTGCTATATTAGTATGCATTGTAACCCGCGCATATTCCGGGATTCGGTCCCATTTCAGATCCACCAATGCTGGCGAAGCAAGGAGACCTGGAATCCTTCCATACTGGCTCCCGTACTTTGGACATGCCCTTTCCTTCGGGTTCCGTCGTCGTAACCTACTTGAACATGCTCGGTCAGTTTTTATTTTGACTTGCTCCACATTTCGTGGGGGTTGCTTCTCTAAATATTTGCATCTCTCTAATATCTTGTTTTAGAGACAACGTCCCAGAGTCTGTTTTCAGTCTCTACATCTGCGGCAGGAGACATAATATAGTCGCCTCCCCATCATTGGCAAAAGCTCTTTTGGCAGAGCAAAAATCGTCAATATCACCGGACGCTTTCATCAATTATGTTATGGGAGCGCGTTTTTGGAGCGCAGGAGAATACGAGAAATCTCACCAGGGAAGACTTTGACGCTCAGTGCAGATTAATGGAATTTCAAATGAGAGAACCCTTCGCATCCGACTGTTCATCTATTGCTCTCAGGCAGATTGAACAGAACATTCCAAACATGTTGTCGTTCTGCTCAAGCATAGTCGATCAGTCCTTGTGGGAGAGGATGAGCGCCGTTTCCCTAGCTAGTGATGGCAATGGTCAAGCTTGCGAGGTAAACCTTTA
Source organism: Histoplasma mississippiense (assembly GCF_000149585.1). Taxonomy (NCBI): domain Eukaryota; kingdom Fungi; phylum Ascomycota; class Eurotiomycetes; order Onygenales; family Ajellomycetaceae; genus Histoplasma; species Histoplasma mississippiense. The sequence goes on along the minus strand of NW_001813982.1, from coordinate 4,939,948 downwards.
TACACTGGTCCGCAACTTTGCCGCAGTAACTGTCATGTCAGCAATCATGGGTGAAGACTTTATGGAAGCACTTCCAAATACCCCAGATGATATTCGGACATTTAATAATAATTTCAATGCCATTGTCCTGGGAATTCAGCGGTGGGTTCCTTTCCCAGGACTTCCCACCTCATATCGGTCGCGACGAAGGCTTTTGCAGGGCATGGAGGCCTTTCATTCCGCTTTCGAAGTTGCGGAAAATGGCCACGACCCCGGATTCGACTGGCGTCAAATCGATGAAGCCTCCGAGTTCATTCAAAGCCACTGTCGAACTTGGAAAAACGCTGGACTAGCCGCTACGTCAATGGCCTCTGAAAGTCTAGCACTCTTGTGGGCTATGGACACGAAATTGAACACAATCATATGTTGGAATCTCATTCACATTTTGGCGGATGGTCCAACCCACTCTCAGGTCATGAAGGAAATTGCTCCGTACTCTCGAGCAGGCAGGCCAAACTCGGGAGAGGCAGGATTCCAACTACCAGAACCACCGCGACTATCGCTGGACGCCGATCGCCTTGTTGATTCTTGCCCTTTGCTCAAAGCGACATACTACGAGACTCTTCGCCTACACTCTTGTCCATTCAACTACCATAAGATCACCGAAGATTTCAAACTCACCGAATCTGCGGCTGATGCAAAAATCGTGAACCGAAAACGGCAAACCTATGAATTTAGAAAGGGGGAATATATCGCAATACCCCATGCTCTTCACAATACTGATTCACACTACTTCGGAGACCCGGAAGAATTCGACCCGGAAAGGTTCTTAATGGAAAAGGATGCGGATAGCAACAAGCCATCTGGCAAGGGTGCGACGTCTGAAAAGCGAAAATCGTCCGTCGCCCAGCCGGGGCTTAAAATACCAGAGATATGGACTGTGGAGAGTGGCGGTGGAGATACCGTGAGCCAAGATGGAAAATTTGCTGAAAGGGTAACGTTGGGATTCGTCGCTGGTTTATTGGCAATGTGGGATATTCAGCCGGTCAAGGGTATGGGCTGGAAGATACCGAAACAGAGAACTGGCGGGCTTGTTTATGAACCAAAGACAGATATCAGGGTCAGGATTAAGTCCAAGGTATAGCCGAAGGCGGAGGCTAAAAAGCGTAGTGGGCATTTTTTGTTTAATTTTCTTATTAACATTTTCACTTTCACAATATATATAGAATAGCATTCGATTACCTCTCTATTACAGCCGTCTAAATTAATTGCTGTCTAGATTGCGGGCATCTAGGTTTCCTAGCCGGATCACCGTTAGAAACGCAAATCCGCGGGTGGGAACCGTTCCTTGAATCAAATGCTGAGAGCCTCATCATAAACATTGATAGCGAGACATTCTCAGAGCCCAAAACACGAAATACCCTTCAAACCTATTCGCGACATAGTAAGGCGCAAAGGTTTATTAATTATAGTATGGATAGAATGGCGCTTTCAGTGCTGGCGTCAGCTTCGATGCTATTTTGGTAGACTACAAGAATCTGGATTGACCATAGAAAGGCGATGACTAAGCATAATTTCAGCCTCCTAAATAGAAGTCGCGTGTTAGAGGACGCGAGGTGTTTCTCCGCAATGCAAATTCCACCGACGACGGCAAAGATTGAGCAGGTCGAATGCACACTTCCATGACCGTTTCCGCTAAGGTATCCGCCTCACTTTATATCATATAAATTGTGCGGTCGCATGTTACGTTTGCCAAATGGCTTCAGAGATCGTTCGGCTGAGGGGACGCCCAGCCCGTAAGTCATCGCCAGGCTTAGATAACCGTGCTGAGTTTCATTAATTGCTTTAATTCACAATGGTCGTCCCGTTGGCTTTCAATTTCAGTGAGAATGACCGTATTTTCTCAATATAGATACGCCGGGAACTACCATTCTAAGCTACACCCCGAATGGCCGACAAGTAATCACAGCGGGTTCCAACTCTGCAATTCGAATATTCACAATTGGAGAAAAAGATGAACCAAAAACTGTGGATGATGGTGTGGACGGGCACTTGGGAATTGTTGCCACCGTACGACTTTTCGATTTCCATTTGATCGTGGAGAGAATGTTTGGCATGGAGGGCTAACACGCATTGGCTCCCAAATAGAACGACTCATTCATCATGGGCGCTGAAGACGGCACGGTATGGAAATATGAATTGGAAACGGGCCAAATGGATAAATTGCTGGTCCGTTGCGCATTGCCCGTGCGAGATCTATCTCTATCAAAGGATGGCGATTGGGTCGCCGTTGCCAGCGAGTATGCATTCTTCTTTTACACTCTTATGGCTCCAAAACGTTCCGAAACTGACTGTGACAAAATGATCTCAGTGAACTCGTCGTCAAGATTGTCAATATTCACGACATGACAATTGTGAAATATTTACGGGATCAAAGCAAAGGCGTAAAGCATGTGAACTTCGACCCGAGTGGACGTTATATTGCGGTATCTGGTTCCGATGGGATAATTTATATATATTCCGTCGACGGGCCACAGCCAGAGCTTGTGAAGAAAATCGATGGCATTATTGGCAGATTGGAAACAGACCATGAAGCGACATCACGGGCTGTATGGCATCCCGATGCAAGAGCATTTGCTGCCGTCGAGCCGACTAGAGATATTGCAATAGTTTCGACTAGAGATTGGATGAAACAAAACGTGTTCCCTGCTGGCCATAATGCAGATATTACTGCCCTTGCGTGGTCTCCAAATGGCGCTCTATTGGCAAGTGCTGGGGCAGATCGACAAATTTTGCTTTGGGAGACGAAGACTCAAAACATTCTGCGGCGATATGACATACCAAACGTGATAAATCTTGCGTGGCATCCTGTAGACAACACCCTCTCTTTCACAACATCCGACGGAGAGCTATTCATTTATGAAGATTTTGTTCCCGCAGAATACAGATCACTCCTCGAAAAACCATTGGAAAGCGCACCCTTACTCTCTGGAGGGCCTGAGGAGCATAGGAGTATCCCCAGCAGGCCGTTGACGAATGGCGTGCGAACTACTTTAGAAAGTCGGCCCAGAGATGGCTCCCCAGATTCCCTGGATGACATCCTAGGCTCTATGGACGAAGATGACGATTTTATTGAGGACGACGATGGAGCTGGATATGCAGAAACCAATCAATTCGGTAAGCGTTCTCGTGGTGCTCGCGATGATTTGGACGGGCATGATCATAAACGACGGATGGGCATGTTCTTCGAGCCAAAGCGACATGCTTCATTTCAACCTGGTAGTACCCCTTGGAGAGGTGACAGAAGATATCTTTGTAAGTCAATTGAGGTGTGGTCGCTCGTTATGCCCTCTACTAAACAACGATGAAGGTCTCAACTTAGTTGGATTTGTCTGGGCTGTTAACCAAGAGACACACCACACCGTCACTGTTGAGTTTTACGATCGGGAGCGGTTTAGAGACTTTCATTTTACAGATCCCTTTTTATATGATAAAGCCTGTCTGAGTACGTTTTCCACCCTGACTTTCCGCGCCAAATGTACTTGAGCTAAACTCTCGTAGATGAGAAGGGAGCGTTGTTTTCTTGCCAACCGTCGGGTGACAATCCAGCTACAATATTTTATCGCCCTCATGAGACCTGGACCGTACGAGCTGATTGGCGGACTCAACTTCCTGAAGGCGAAAGCATCACTGGTCAGTCGATATCCACCTGGGTGATTACGCTTGACTGCTAACAACGCATCAAACAGCCATTGCGCTGAGCAATTCTTATATTGTTGTCACTACATCGGCCGATTATGTCCGGATATATACACTTTTTGGTACTCCGTTCCGAATATATAGGCAGAAGAGCCAGAGCGTTACTTGTGCAGCTTGGAGAGACTATGTTCTAACTGTAGGAAACGGTCCCGTGGGCAGTGATGGAATGGCCACGTTGACCTACTCTATCGAAAATGTCAAGCGGGATGAAATTTGCCAGAACGAAGATCACGTAGCTCTACCCGATTCCACCGAGCTTCGGAGTGTTTTCTTTTCAGATAGTGGAGTTAGTTGTATATCCCTTTTTATATTGCTCTGGTGGAATGTAGGATGGCTAACATTCCTATAGGACCCCTATATATACGATTCTTCAGGCGTGCTGTTGGTATTGGAACACTGGCGAGATCGTGGACAAGCACGCTGGGTACCACTTCTTGACACCAAGCTCATGGACCGTCTTAGTGGTGGACGAAAGGAGGAGACGTACTGGCCGGTTGCAGTGGCGCAAGATGCGTTCCACTGTATAATCCTCAAAGGTGGGGATCGATACCCTTACTTTCCCCGCCCATTACTTAGTGAATTCGAATTCAAAATTCCAATATCCGCGAAGCCGTCGAAGCCAGTTGACGGGGATGGCGAAGATGAGGACATGGACGATTCTGCAGGCCGTGACTCTGTTAATAAGCTTGAAGAAGCGTTTATACGTTCCAGCCTCCTATTCAGTCTACTGGATGACCGTGTCACCGCCTCCGAAGCTACGAGCGGTAGCGGAGAAGTGGAGTTGCGGAGGAAGGAGATCGATATCGACAAGATCGTGTTACAGTTGCTGGCGATTGAATGCCGGGAAGGTGAAGAAAGGGGCATGAAGGCGCTTGAGCTCGTTTCCATGATGCGGGATCGTAGCGGCAAGATGCTGGATGCCGCGAGCAAAGTTGCCTTGCGGTATGGACGGACTGTTCTGGATGAGAAGATTAGGGAGTTGGCTGAACGGCGACTTATGGGAACGGATGGAGAGGATGATAATGACGAGCTTGCTTCATAACTGCCAATACGATATTTGGCTGCTATGACTTATCTATGTTTTAACCTTTCAGTTATACCATTGTCACTAAAATCTCTCTATACTATCGTTATAAAGTTTTCTTTTATAAAGTCACACTTAATGAGCCAGTTGCAAGGTTTAAATACAGTGCAGGGTAGGGCTCGATGATGATTGCATGACATCACCTACCAGTAGCTGGCCCCAATATTCTGCGTTCTACTACGTTCATATCTTATTCGCTTCTTCGGTTGCTTCCGATATGACTTCGTCTATAATCGTGATGTGGCATTTTCTCAGCACACAACCTACCTTCTTGCAACGGGTACTGAATCCATCGCCAATTCTCAAGATTTGCTATACCCGTTCTTCGACATCGAGTTCAAAGGTGAAGATGGAAGCCTATGGGGACGGACAAACCAATGTATCACTGGGTCCGCATCCTGTATTAACATGGTCGAAGCTCTGAATGATCGTCTGCAGGAGAGCAAGTACCATAGAGTCCAGCCTATTTAACAATGTCGCATTCTCCGTCACCATGAACGGCGTCACCGAAGCCCGGCTCTTCGTCGCATGGAAGGAGAATAACGAGTATTCCATGGCCAAGGTGGAGAGCTTTTTGCTGCAGTCGCCTGATCATTATTTAAAGTTCCGCAAACCTATCCGGAATATTCTGGACTGGGGAAGAAGCAGCCGCCTGGGTGAAATTAGGGGTGTCCTGGATGTCGTCTTTGGAGGAGATGGCGGGAATCGGGAGGTTCAGTGGAAGTTGAGATTCCACAAGCCTTTATCCGATGATTCTCCGGTAGGGAGGCGCAAGAGGCCGCGAGTCGGGCAATGAGTGTAGGATTATGAGGGACTGTGTATCTGAACAATATATAGCCAGATGTTTAGATTTCAATGACTTGGTGAGAAGGAAAAATTTTTGTATGGGGATCCTGGAAATGGAGCAACATATTTTATCTACCGCTATGTAGATTAGGAATACGAAGTTGCGCTGGAAATTATACGATGACCATGAAATATGAATTGTATCGTAAACATTGCTATGCTTGGCCGGAAGTGGATGCGCAGTTCTGATGAACTGAGTCTTTTCAAGAGGTGCTTTCTGGATTCTGCTGTCCTCTCCACTTTGTATATAGAGTTCCCTTCAGCGTAGCACGCCCCCATGCCCTTCGGGAGGCTCTGGGTGCGCAGGCGATGCCTGTACCCTCCAGGGACGTTAAACGAATACATACATACATACATACATACATACATTGCTATGCTTGTATTAAATATACATTTTAACGATACTGCCTGTCAACAGAGATGTTTGTAATAATCAATGACCCTAATCACAAATATGGACATGTGTCAGTGAGGCTGAGGAATCATGTATGAAAATGTCTGCGATATACATGCGGCAACTCTCCTGCGGGCTTCCTTCACCCCATGGCCAGCCCCTGTGTACATAATCACTTTATCAACATCCATATCCATGAGCCCCGCCTCTATAACACCCTTGGTAAGCTTGTGTGGTGCCTTGTACTGGACAATATAAGCTTGTATTGCTTCGCCGGGCTCCGTATTGTACACACAGAACTGATCGGCACGACGGCGACGTGATATTGATCGCACAGTTGGAATTAAATGGCGAGCATTCCCATCCTTACCGACCTTCTTGCGCTGCTTGCATACTGGTGACTGTTGTGGAGACCCGACGTCTGGTTCAGTGTATATGTATTCGGCACTTAGACTATTTCCGTGGTTTTCAAACCATATTTCACCCTTGAGAGGTTGAACATATTTCGGAGGCTTTTATTGGAATATAGTTGTCGAATAACAGCGGATACACAATCTTCAAAGACATAGCCCTGATAAAAGACTAGGTCTATCTCGGAGCCCAGTGACCTCTGCCGTAACTCATCGCCCGATTCGCTCAGTGTGTTCAAGGATGTGAAATGCCCTTCTAAAACAAAGTTGGTGGCAAAAACGTCCTTCCATACAAGTAACTGCTCCTGAGGGAAGGTGATCCATTTTCGGATTTTATTGGGGAGAAGCTTGGATATAGCAGTTTCAGGCATTCTTTGGTTCCGGTCTGGTGGTTGAAACGAGAGGAGAAACCATAGATTAATGAACGTGACAGGTATCTGTTTTTCCACCTGTCGTTTTTCTTCTTCCGCCTGTCGCATTGCATCTTCTGCCCGTTGCAGATCATGCCTCATTTTGGACAGGAGCGTGCGGGGCTCCTGCTCGTGGGGCTTCCCAGAATCTCGATGAGTTTTGGTCCTAAGCTGAAATAATGGGTTTCTCGCAAGTTGAGTCTTGCTGACAAAGTTCCAGATACCCCTCATCATGTTAACGGGCGCCTAACACTCTGGCTCGGTGTCAATATTACTCCCCGAATGCGGATTTACCGCCGCGTTGGGATCAAACATAATACTCGTATAAAAAACGTCGGTTTTCATTGGTATATAGAGGTTAGGGTAGCAATCTCTTATATTCAAAGCTAATCGCTGATCTCCTAGTATCTGCGGATATCAGCGAGCATTATATAGACAATATTGTCACTATCAGGAAGCGCGTAGAATGAAGCAGTGAGCCATCGTTCGAGTTTCTCGTGATTCGTCACGGTTCTATGCTGGAAGTTTCGAGTCAGCGGGGAAAGAAGACCCTGTTGAGCTTGACTCTAGTTTGACCTTGTGAAAAGACATATCGGGTGTAGAATAGGTGGGAGCTCTAGCGACGTTGAAATACCACTGCCTTCATCGTTTTTTTTACATATTCAATGAAGTGGAACTGGGCTTCACCGCCCAACTTCTAGCGTTACGGTCCCTCGCGGACCGGCCCGGGTTGAAGACATTGTCAGGCGGGGAGTTTGGCTGGGGCGGCACATCTGTTAAACCATAACGCAGGTGTCCTGAGGGGTTCTCCTGGAGAACAGAAATAAATCTCCAGGAGAAAGATGGTTGGAATAAGCAACGTCCTCCAACCCAAAAAGGGCTAGTGTACTACAATACAACGTCATGGCCTAAACCTGCCACTAACCCCAATTGGTAACTGTGTCCCAGGCCTCAAATACAGATCCCATCACCATCCTATAGTACATGATACAGTGAATTTTGGGTATCATGCACTCTTTGACTTTTGTAAAACACCTTGCTACCATTTCGCAGTGAGCCCCATGCCTCCTTAAACTCCAGAATAACGAACCATGGCGAAGGTCTGCTTCCCTCGTCATCTCCGCCAAACCAGCATCTTCCATGCCCAGTCCCGGTCCCCACATGCGGCGCAGGTCACCCCGCTACATCCTCCGACGGTGCATCTCTGTGACTTTCGCCATGCCGATAAAGACGTCCCCCGTAGATATCTAGCTCATATCCGCCGCGATGACTCAGAGCTAGACGTCCTGCGACTCACACCGGTTTACTTCTCTGCCAACAGGCCTCAGAGATGGAGTATGGGGTTGGGTAATGGCAATGATAACGGTGACTATAAACCGTTAGATGAA
>NW_001813982.1:4930090-4931345 GCF_000149585.1 Histoplasma mississippiense | reverse complement strand
CCCCAGTAGCCTGGGGAAGTGTCCCATAGTCGCACGTCGCTAGATATCATAAGCGAACGAATGTGAATCCCCCATCCATGCGGAATACGATGAAGAGCACAAATACGGTGATGAGAAGCTAGTAGTTCGCTGGCGAACTGAAGGAGGCAAGACAGATTCTCCCGGCTACTTTGGAAAATCGAGTCCTAAAGAATCTCCACCGTTCACCAATGGAGAAGCTACGACGAATAACTCTTCCACAACCAACAGAGATATAAGAACTAGTAGTGAAACGCAATCAGCGCTGTCCTCCTCATCGAATGGAACAAATCGTGGTCTCAGCAAGCTGTTAGGCGGAGACGCACCGATTTTTAAACTAGGCCAAGAGGAACAGTTTAGCGGGCTGTTCATCTTCTTGTTTGATGACGAGGGCCGTATCGCCAGTCATACCATTGAACATGCCGATGAAAGTAATGGATGGGATAGGACGGCGAGGGTTGTCACACTGACGGACTGGCTGCTCGGGAAGGCTAAATGGCCCGGATCCAGAGGCGATGCCGGCGCAACACCCGCACTCGCTGTCGGTCTAGATCTTTCGCGGGATGACAAAATGCTGTTCAAAAACAAATCTTGAAAGTTAAATCGGGATGATACTAGTTTATACTGGACCCCCAGTATGTGTTTTCTCTACCTCTATGATGAATTACCGAACCACAATTTTCAAAAAACATTTACATTACCTTGGCTCGTGCAAGGTAAATCTTTTTTTTTTTTTTTTTTTTTTTTTTTTTTTTTTAAAGCAATCTGAATAGCCGTCCTTGGGGGATTTTCTTAATTTTCCATTCAACTCTCGCGTGGCGTTATTACTGGGTGGTTTTCTTCCTTTATTCCAATATTTATAATCTGTACTTTAATCACGTTCCCTGCGATTACCTTTCCTATCACTATCAGTACCCATCCCCCATAATGCGTATATGAAATCCGGACAGGATGCATGTGGAGAGGTTTTTTTTTTTTTTTTTTTTTTTTTTTTTTTTTTTTTTCCCTTTCCTTTCCTTTCCCACTTTACTTTTTGGGGGGCTTCAAAAAAAAAGGAGCGGGTCAGCTTTTGGCTCAAAGCCTGCAAACCATGGCCCATGGCCCCCGATATTGTTATCCCTATCCACTTAGGATACCTCTCCACTGGACATTAGTTTTCTTTCCCTGTTTCTTTCCGTTTTCCAATTTTACATATGTTCAGTATATCTATGACTCCTGGGAGCATGTATCAATAGCC
>NW_001813982.1:4912466-4928969 GCF_000149585.1 Histoplasma mississippiense | reverse complement strand
CCCACTATCTCATCTTTTTGAGGTGACGGGTGTTCTCAAACACTTAAAAACAAGTGCACAAACGCCCAACATCCCTACTCCGCCTATCATATATGCTACCTCCCTCCCTGCCCACCAAAACAACGTACAAAAGACAACCGGGCCTGACGCCCTCCCTGCCTGGCCCCAACTCCTCAGCCTGCCCAAAAACACACCTCGCTCACCCTCGCTAGCCTCTAGGCTTCCCAGACTATTCAAGCCTGTGACCACTGTGGCACTGGTGACTGCCAGCAGGCATCCGGCGCCGTATAGACCTGATACGGTAGAGACACGCGATAAGATGAAGAAAGAGAGAGCGCAGGCAGTGACGCCAATGCGGACGGTTAGTAGTGGGGGAAGGCGGCGAACTAACGTGGATTGGAGGAGGGAGGCGAGGAGGCCCATGACGGAGAGGAGACGACCATTTTGGGCAGAAGGGGAATCAAAAGACTTCGTGGATGCGTAGAGAGTGGTAGTTAAGAAAGGAAGTGAGAATTCAAGGCCGGAGAAAGGGAGGAGGAAGAGGAAGTGGGTTAGGTTTAGGAGGATTGGGGGGTTGGTGTAGTTTTTTGGCGTTGCCGTGACTTTGATAGTAGTAGATGGTTTCTGCTTCGCTTTTAGATTATGCTCGTCCAATTTGTCACCAACAGGAGTCGCAACAGCTGGAGTAGAGGCAGAAGAATGTACATCCTTCCGAATTTTCGCAAATCGCGGATGCGTTTCCGGCAGACAGAAGTATAGATAGACCGTCTCCACTACAATAAGGAGTAACGAGCAGCCCGCCGCAGTCGCGAACGGATTTTCTGTCACGGTGGTAATCCCCGCCAACGCGGCTCCCATCGCCGGCCCAAACGTAAATGCAACACTAAAACACACGCCCACAAGTGCCATTGTCGCGCCCCTCTGTCCCTCGTCGCTGATATCCGTCCGCAAATAGCCATTAGCAATCCCGCGCTTTCCCCTTCATTGAAGACCTCCGGATTATCGACCACCCAGGAACGTCCGTAAAGTCCCGTCGCAGCTAGCCCCCAGGCGCGACAACTGGGGATGTTACCCCCCCATAGAGCAAAGGGAGAGCCGGTGCGTCGTCCCAGGGCTGTCAGATAGGCGGCCGATGAAGGGGGGCCGCAATGGCTTGGAGGAGGGAGAAGAGAGAACCCAAGGCTCCGCCGAGGGAGGGACGATGTCGTAGCGCGAGTTGATGGGACGAGCAAAGGAATTTTTGTACGCATTTAGGTAATGCAGGATACGATGGAGAAGGGAGGTTGGTGAAGGGTCGCGGTTCAAGTAGAAGGTTAGGAGAGAGGGGAAGAGGGGGAGGATGAAAGTGAAGGAGACCTGGAGAAGAAGTCTTCGGTGTTAAGGTCTGCTTTTGCGGCTGACTGAGGTGAAGGATCCTAGGGAAAGATTTGGAAATCCACGTACCAAGTCAAGGAGGAGGGATATAAAGAGGACTTTAAGGATCTGTTTGCGCCGTGATGGGCTGACGGTGGTTGTCCCCATAGTTGGAAATAATCCCACCACAACCAAGGACAAGCGGAAGGAATTAGAGGAAGGATTTCAGGACATCCTACGAAAAAAAAGTTAAAGTAAAAAGATACAGATAATTGACGAGCTCCTAAAGAATGACGCCTCGAACGGCTGGAGAAAAGGAGAAGATGCAGCTTGTAGGAAGTGAATTGGCAGCAGAAGCAGGGATGTTGGCGGAAGAAGCAACACGGAGCTTGGGTTTTGGATGTCGCAGGCACGTGGTGGAGGACAGCCCTAATTGGTTTCACCATGCTACATTACTCGTAGTTTGAGTCTCATAACTACTCCGTATGCATATTACAATGGCGCAGGTTGCACGGAGTAAATAAGAGCCTGTTTTTTGCAATGCTTTACGGGCGTATGGAACTCGTGAAAGACCCCGAGTCAAACTCGCATTATCATCTTCTTACTATAACAACCAATATCAACCCCGGTTTGCAACCCATATGCTCCGAGCCTGCACTAATTCAGCGACAAAAGCGAAAAAAGAAGACATAGAATCTGCCAAAATCTCCCTCACGTAGAAGGAAGCAGAGAAGGCGGAAAGTCTGCCAGGTAGTAAGTAGTATGCCAAATTCGCCAAATTCCAAATTCCAGATGCGACAAACAGAAGCACCGGCAGGAATCAAAACCAAACCGTCGCCCCACCATCCCATTCGCAGCATTGTGCACTCGTGGGAAAGGAAACATGAGGCAAAGTAAAACCTTTGCAGAGGGGTTTTAAATACCCATCACTACGCGGCACCTGTCGCTAAATTCGTCTCACAACACAAACACACTCTCTTGCTTTCGTGAGGTTCTGGGAGGTAAAAAAAAAGCTCAAGCACAAAAAAGGAGGAGAGGATAAAACTACAGTAAAGGGTGGGGTCAGATGGGAAAATGATATAGGCAAGACGACGAAAAGAGGATAAGTCAACTGCTAGCATGTAACGCTGGAGATACATGGGGCACCTCTTCTTTTCCAAGACAAAAATAAGAACGGGAGGGTATGGGAAATTGAAGGAGAAAAATGTAAAAGCAAAACAAAACACACAAAAGAAAAGAAAAGAAAAGAATAAGAGGCAAGACCCATGAATACCTAATGCACGCTTGGAAAGGGACCAAAATCAAAGGAAAAAGTTTCAGTGAGAATAAATCGCAAGCGCTGTGGATTTGTTTTAGTTTTTAAATTTCCTCTTTGCTGCTGATAAAGCCATTGAAGAATACTAGAAGCGTAGATAGCTAGGGGAGTGGTAAATATCAGAGATTTAAAGGCGGAGGGTGCTTCTTTTTTTTCCTTTCCTTCCCTGTTCTTTTTCTTATTTATTTTATTTCATCGTCCGTCTTTCAGTTTCGTTTCGTCGTCTTCGTGAATGAAGTATCGGTTTAAGTAAGGTGTTTTAGTGTATGTGGGTGTGTGTGAGGTATGTTCTCTTTTGGCCTTTTTTGTGATGAGGGCGAGAGAAGAAATGACAATGACGAGGGGCGATAGTGGGATGGATACTAGAACCAAATTGAGCGCAAAAAGAGGTTGGACTTGGAGTTCGAGAGTTGGCTATATGGTAGAGAAATCGCAATGTGCAATGTACGTCAGAAGGGAGCAAGTGGAGAGAAAGGTTGAGGTACAAAGATGATCAAGCGGTCTGTTCGGAGTCCCGAGAGAGGAAGGGGTTGAGACCTCTTCTCTCGTGGCGGGTCCGGGGAGATACCTATGCTGTGTGCTCCGCAGGAGCTGGGGCAGCATGGGACTGTTGTGGAGGTCCCTGCGCGTTATTATACCCACCACGCCCGCCACGGCCACGGTATTCACCACCACGACCACGCCCGCGCCCGCGATAGTCACCGCGATCCCCACGGAATCCTCCACGACCCCGGAACCCCTCACCACGAGGCCCACCACGGCCACGGAAACCTCTACCACGTCCACTATTTTGCCTGGCGTGGTGGCTGACGACCGGTTTGAAACCGTCATTTGGCTCTGGAGAAGCTCCACCTGCGACAGAGGTTTGCACTGGAATATCTTCAGCCCAGCTACCAGAGGTGGGGAGTGTTGGATGCACACCTTGTGTTGCTGTTGTTGTTGATGTACCTTCTACATCAGCTTTCTCGATTTCGACCCATCCCTCAGCAGTGGTCGAAGCGGACATTTTCGATCCTTGATTATCCCACCTCAGTTGAGCTCTTGGGTTTGCCGTTTCGTTGTTAACAGCGGATTGGCTTGGGGCAGAAGAAATTTCATCTGGGTGTGGGGTTCCAGAAGTTGGGAATCCGTTGGTGGTAGGGGCTTGTTGAGCAGCTAAAGGAGGCTCCTGAAGTTCAGTTAGACTGGCATTGGCGATTGTAGGATCGGTCACGACATTGGTTCCGGCAGCAGAAGCAGATTCGGACGGCTGAGTCTCCTCAGTCCACGCTTCAGTAGCAGGGGGGATATATTCCAGAGAAGCTTGTTTGACCCTCGAGTCTATTCCCTCGCCGAATTAGAATAGTAATATACAACCAGTGATACTTCAACAGGGTTACTCACATGGGACGTCGAGAGGCTCCGCATCAACACTTGGAACAATGTCATCCGTGCCGTTGATCAGTTTAACCATAGCGCTGACTGCCTCCTCTGTTCCCCCATAGACCTGGAACAACGCGCCTTCAAAAGCTCTGCTATCACTTGAAGTTTCGTCTCCAGAGCGTCTCATGGCCGCAGCAGCGCGCAAAAATTGGCTGAGCACCAGCAATCTTTGTTCGAATTCCTTTTCAACAGACTCTAATATCTCTGCAGCCACCTTTTCTTTAAGGACTTTCAACTCATCTTTGTGGGCCTTTTCTATTTCGATTTTCTGGCTGGAGAGGCGGTCTTCATAATATTGCCCGTATTGCTTGTACTGATTTATTTGCTCCTCAATTTGGAATACGGCCGCTTGCAGGGAAGGCTTCTTTAAGACTTGGGCCTTTTGGTCCGCATTGATCTTTTTCTCTGCCACTAGTTCATCGAGAGACTTGTTCGGGTTTTCCGCAATGATATTATCAACTTTGGAAGTGGCATTCTAGGGTAGGATTCGAATTAGCAATGCAGCTAGCATATATGCAAAGCAGAAACGACATACCAATTTCTTGACAGCATTCCGATGGCTCCTGCATTGAGGTGTAATAGTTAGTGCTATGTTAAGAAAAGTTTTTCTTTGAGGTAGAATGCCAAAAAGTGTACTTGTGCAGATCCTTCAAAAAGCCGGGCTCATGGGCGCCAGCCACTCCATTTGGAGCAGATTCTGTCGTAGGGGTTGCGGGATTTGGGGGATCTGTCACAGCTCCGGAGACGGTGGAAGAGTTCTCGCCCTTGGCGCGCTTCTTCTTTGCTCCCTTAGCATCAGGTTGGGGAAGGGGATTAGTGACAGCGGCAGACATGGCTGGATGGGTACGGCGGTGTCGTGTGACAGGGAAGGAAAACTGAAAAAGTTTTCCCGCAGGCGCAAGATGGAAATAACAGAGTCGCGATACAACTCGTAGGGGATTATTTGGATCAGTAGGAATAACGAAACGAAGTTAGGTGGGGAGAGAATGAGTAGAGCTTGTAGGTGCCTTGCGTGTGGAGAAAAAGAAAGAGGTTTGCGTTGACTCTTTGGCCACTGGAAGAATGCGGCAGAATTTGCTCAGCGGTGTCAGCTCGATGTCAGCCAGCGTGCTGCCCGACGCGGGACATGCATAATTTATTTTTTTTGGTAGGTAGACACAATTAATTCATTCTGTTATATTTCTGTGTTCACAACAAAGCTGTATGAGGTTGACTTTCAAAGCTGCTATTTTACCCGCTCCATACAGCGGTACGCTGCAGAGGCGAAGAAATCGATTACAAATGGCACCGAGGGGCTTCAAAGATGACTGCTGTATATAAATACATAATAAGAAGACTGCAAACTGCAAAAACGCCAATTTCGCTCGGGGTATCATTTAAAAAGTAAAAGGAAACGGAAATTCCACGCTGCTCCATCCGTAAACAAGAGATCCCAACGCCATCGCCTTCTTCGCCCTCGCCAATTCAACGGGTAATGCTTCGGGAAAACGACGAAACCACGCCTCGGGTTCATTCACCCTTTGAATTTCCTCAGGGTACCCTGATAACCCAACGGTGACCGTTATATTAGACAGGTTTAATGCTTAAATATCTAAACTCGATAGGGATTCAGAACTCACCTCGGTTACCTTTCTGACGCTTCTGGCCGAGATAACTTTCTCCCCACCTCTCCTCGCCCGGATAGAGGCCTCGCGCATCAATCTGTTAAATAAAAGTCATTTCCTTGAGCGACAGTAATTATTCTGAATACCTGTCGAGAAGGAAAATGCGGACGGGGGTCAATTCCTACTCTTGCATGAATAGCATATAGTCCAGGAATATCTGGTAAATCAATGTCAACGACAACATTAGCTAAGGGCATCCAACGACAGATCTGTAGCAAAACATAGGTATTATAATTGAGGCGCACCAAGATATCAGCGTTTTTGGATATATTGCGCTTCGAATGGGCTTTCACGATGCGCTTGACTGTTGCCCGCGGATACAATTTGGGAGTGACCACCATTGTTGTCAGCCTGAAAAGGAACAGACGCAGTGACAACAACAATTGAAATTCCTCGTGTAATAACTCTAGATATTGGATATGCTGCGCATCCAGAAGTCGTATTAAAAGAAATCTTGCCTTGCAATTGTCGATGTGATGGCAAGGAAATTAATGACTACGAGTACGAGTAATGAATGAACTTGCTCGATGGTTTTTTTGTTTACACCTTGCCAAGACATTATTATCACATGATGAGGCTCGATGATGTGACGTCATCACGGATAAAATATAGTACGGGTTACTTTGAGAGGGAATGCCCAGATGCTGGCCTCTTATTGGCTGGCCAGCATTGCCCAATCAGGAAATCTGAACCAGCCCCAGTTTCGATAGAAAACATCAGCCTTAGAACGACAACAACTGCCTCGGTCTTTGGGGTGTATGACGGTATATATATAGACTTGCTGGGGACTGTCTGTGTAACTGTTTTGAGCAGCTCGTTCAGCCACCCACTCTTCCACGTTCTTGAACCACATCCCAACGCCTTCCGTTACCTCGGCGCTGCAACCATGCGTTTCGGCCTTACTCTCAGAAAATCCATCTATCCACCTTGGAAGGACCATTACATTGACTACAAAAAGCTGAAGCTGCTGTTGCGTGAACACGAAACCAGGGACGACTCGCAGGATGGGAGTGATGATGAAAGCCCCGAATGGACGGACCAAGATGAAGAGACTTTTGTGCAGGAGTTGATCAATGTTCAGCTCGATAAGGTCAATGCCTTCCAGGTCAACACCTATAAGCAGCTGCGGGATCGGACCTCAGACTGCGAGGCCAAGTTAGAGCCTTTGGTTGTCAAAGATGATGGTTCCTATCAGCTGAAGGATGCGGATCAGAGGAGACAGACGGCTGAGAGTGCCATGAAGGATCTAGACACGATTACCGAGGAACTTAGCGAATTGGAAAAGTACAGTCGTATCAATTTCACTGGATTTCTAAAAGCTGCGAAAAAACATGATCGGAAACGAGGTACGCGCTACAAGGTAAGGCCCCTGCTTCAGGTGCGCTTGTCCCAGCTGCCGTTTAATTCAGAGGATTATTCCCCCCTTCTCTACCGTCTGTCGACTATGTACTCCTTCATCCATCAGAATCTGGGACAACGTGGCTCTAGACAGCCTACCGATGGAGGTCCCACTGTGGATACGCATCTGGGACAGGATGCATATACCTCGCATAAATTTTGGGTGCACATGGACAATGTTCTGGAAGTGAAAACGTACATTCTACGCCGCTTGCCCGTGTTAGTTTACAACCCCAGTGTGTCTGCCAGGGACCTCCAAATGACCCATAAGGATCCAACAATTACCTCTCTATATTTTGATAGCCCTAAGTTCGAACTGTATAACCAAAAGGTTGCCAAAACACCGGGGGCCAGTTCTTTGCGTCTTCGCTGGACTGGCCAATTAAGAGATCGGCCAGAGATTTTCTTGGAGAAAAAAGCCATGAGCGATGGGGATAGCAGCAAGGAAGTCAGAGTCCGCATTAAGGAGAAGCATATTGAATCGTTCTTAAAGGGAGAGTACAAAATGGAAAAAATCATCAACAGGATGGAAAGCCGTGATGTTCCCGTTTCAGACAATGCGGAGGCTCTGAGGAGGGATGTTGAAGAAATCCAATCATTTATTCGAGAGAAGAGGCTCGAGCCCGTTCTCCGAGCTACTTTTACCCGAACGGCATTCCAGATTCCGGGCGATGATAAACTTAGGATATCCCTCGACACCGACTTGGCTCTTATCAGGGAGGATTCGCTGGATTTGGAACGCCCTTGCCGAGATCCCGATAATTGGCATCGGACAGATATTGATGATAGAGAGTTGGAGTTTCCATTTTCAGAAATCCGCTCGGGTGAAATCTCTCGATTCCCTTACGCCCTCCTAGAAATCAAAGTACGAGGCGGCAACCTACGTAGGGCAAATAGGGAATGGCTGCTTGATTTGATGTCATCTCACCTCGTCAAGGACGCTCCTCGATTCTCCAAATTTGTACACGGCGTGGCAGAACTTTTTGAAGATTATGTTAACAGCTTCCCTTTTTGGTTGAGCGAGCTGGAGACAGACATCCGTCGGGACCCTGAAACCGCCTTTCAGGAGGAGCAGGAAAGAATTGCAAAACAAGCAGAAGACGAACTTGCAGTAGGAAGCTTCCTGGGAACTGGAGCTCGTTATAGCCCCTCTACCAGGCCCATGATCGGCTCTCCAGTACACAGAGTATTTTCTGTCGAATCTCCCCCCGCGGAAAGCTCTCGGTTAATCGACAGCATCCGACCCCTCTCCTCTGGATCGGAACCAATTCCCATCCAAAAACCTCGAAAACCATCCACCCCCCCTTCACTGCCACCCTCGCGCCCCTCAGGCCTACTCTCCTTCATCCCACTCACCATGTCCCGGTACGCCACCGCGCACAGGCAGCCCTCCTCATCTCCCTTACCACCAGGCGTCCGCGCGCCACGAACGTGGCTCAAGGACTCCGGCCCCGTCCGCGTCGAAGCAAAAGTGTGGCTTGCCAACCAGCGCACCTTCATAAAATGGCAGCACATATGCGTATTGCTTGCTACCCTTTCATTGGGTCTGTATAATGCCGCTTCTGTAGAAAATACAATCGCTCGTTCGCTAGCGATTGTGTACACGTGCTTCGCCATTTTTGCGGGCGGCTGGGGTTGGTGGATGTACGTGACGCGGGCGCGGTGGATTCGGGAGCGCAGTGGGCGGGATTTCGATAATGTCGTTGGACCGATGGTTGTTTGTCTGGGTTTGGCTGTAGCCCTTGCGTTGAACTTTTGGTTTAAGGTATGTTTTCATCGAAATATATATATATATTTTTCTTTGGATTATTAATTAACCATATTCAATCACAGTACAACGCGAAAGTATGGAATGAGGATGAACCTATTTCTTCTAAAGGCTCCGCTACTTCCCCGGGAAACGTTACTACACAGGATGTAGAGGATGCTTGGATGCTCGTTAACCAAGCTGCCGCTGCAGCAGGTCGAAAAGGCTTATGAAACATGTTTTCATGAACTTGGGTAGTATTGAGATTGGGCGCCGTAGGCCGGAGTAAATATGTATGAAATGTACCGCAGAGCTTGGTGGAAATTGGCCTAAATATGGAACTGGAGATCAACTGGGTAGATGAATCGATAATCGTTTGTATGGTCTGTATATGCTTGGGTGATGTACGGAAAGTACTGTATGGTAAATAGTTACAATGACTGTATGTATAGGGAAAACGAAAAAAAAAAAAAAAAAAAAAAAAAAGATATATATATATGGAATGGTGAGATGTGGAATGATATTTTCCTTTTCCTTTTCTTTTCTTTTCTCCCTTGAATGATTCATTCTTAAGCCATTTCATGCAGATGTGTTGAATTCATTTTATAATCTCCTTTGAATCTGCATTTCTATCTAAAGTGAGAGGAGAAGACAAAGCTTTTGCATTGATTCATTTGATATGCGCGCACGTTGCTGAGGAGCAGTATACATTAGTATAAGAATGAGACGAGATGGGAAAAGCATTCTTATAACAATCATCAATGACCAAAATAGAAGAGGAAAGCCTCTTGCTCTTAGGGGTGGGGAAACATTCTAGAGCAGTAAGGAACTGTTGAGAAAATGAAATAGTTATTGGGAAACAGAGAAAAGAAATCAAGAAGGGGGAAATACATTATTAGGTGCATGATGCGATTGGTGGATATCAGCAAATATCGAAAACAATAGTGAAATAGTATAGAACACACATACACACACACCTTTGTATAATTGAAGATAGAACCGATGGTGGTGAAAGGTTAAAAAGGCCCGCATTTAAAAGGCAAATAAATGGACGCCCAGAAGCCAGAAAAGCGTAAACTTGAACACCGAGCACCAAGCGAAAGAACGAAGTAACTAATTGAACAACGGAAAAGAAAAAGAAAAACAAAGACAAGAACAGACTATAGCCCGTGATCGCTAGCTACCTTCGCCGTCTCAAATTGCCAACCCGAAACCAGACTGAAAGCTGATGCAGTAATAGTAGTCTCTCGTCGCGTTGCATGCCATATACATTAGGGAATTGCATAAATAGGTAAGCAAATAGAGAATGAAATAAGAAGACACCCCACCTGAGAAATAAAATTAAAATTGAGAAATCAATAAAACATGGTGATAATCAAACGGAACCAAACTCAATCACCGTGATTCAGATAAAAAGAAGCCCTGCAAGACCTCGCATAGAAAGCGGAAAAACGAAGAGGAGAAGAAGGAGAGCAGAGACGGAGAATATGATGAAAAAAAGAGTTGAGTTGAGAAGGTGCGGGGTTGGAAGACAGAGTCGAAGCCGGCCTCCCTTCAGAAAACCAATAAAAATACATTCCCCTTTTTCTCTGCTCCGTAGCGGCGAGCCGATTGTTCGCTTGCTCCATTGGAGTAAAGGAGAAAATATAGATCAAAAGACAGACACTTAAAAGGTATGAGGGTGCGTCATCTGACTTGTTTCTCTCTGCGCCGACGTACCGAACAACGGGAATTGACGATGAAAATGCACAGCCCAGGAACCGGAATCTTTCCATTTTTGTAAAAAAAAAGGACAATCTTTAAAAAGCGCAAATTTACCATGCAAATTTGGATGAATAAAGTCATGTTCCGTGTGAATCCATCGGTCCAGCCGTAAAATGGTACATCAGAATGGACTAAAAGGGGAAATATGAGAGTTGGGAGTTTTGCGGTCGAATGGTGCCTGAACTTGAGATCCGGTGGGTGAGACGAAGGGACGGATAGCCTCTTTATACGAACGTAAGGCAAAAGGAACCCTGGAAATATAGGAGAAGCGCCAGGCCGGTTAATAATAAGATGCCTGCCGTAACTCATAGTTGGGCATGAAGTCGAACCAGTCTGTACTTGGATTGTATCTGTATGCCTTGAACTCTACGCCATATGGTTTCTAAAGAGTGGTTGGAGTTATTTTCCCAGTGGCTTAAGAATAAAAAAAGGGAGAAAAAATCAAAAACATACCGGTTCAAGCATATATAAAACACCCAACGGAACATCCAAATCGGCTAATTCCTCCCTCTTTAGTCCTCGGAAATACGCTAGCAGCACACGAGCAACAGACCGGTGGCTGACAAGCAGCACGCTATCCGTCATCCGCTCAACTTCCACAATCACTGCCTTCAGCCGGTTGATGATGTCCAGATAACCCTCTCCCCCAGGACCGGGGTAGCGATAATGTAGTTTTTGGCGCTTGCGGTTTGCATATTCCTCAGGAAACTGCTTACGGATTTCGTCATAGGTCAAGCCTTCCATCTTACCCGCGTTCAGTTCGTCGAGCATGCGCATCTGTTTGACGTCATATTCCTCGTCGTCAAAATATTGGACCGTTTGGACCGAGCGGGTAAGCATGGATGACCAGACGCAGAAATTGCGTGGCTCAGCGTTCTGCGCGGCATATTGCGGGTTGGGAGGCGTGCTGTCACCAGGGCGCGGGGGAAAATGAGTTGAGAGCGCCTTTGACTTTTGGTATTGTTCCCAGAGCTTGCGTTGCTCGCCGATGAATTTTGTCAGAGCTTTTGCGAAGCGAACGCCATTTTCGCTGAGTGGGGAATCGCCCCCGATTCTGCCGGCAACGTTATCCAGACTTTCGCCATGGCGGCAGATCCATATCTGTCGCGGGGACAAGTTGAAGTTCAGGAGGTAATACATGACTTGAGACGACAGGAAGCCGTTGACCTGATGTGCGATCACTTTGCGGCTGACATCTATTGTCTGCACGTAGGGCATGTTGTGTTTCTCTTCGTACTCCCCCAGCGCTACGTACGATTTCTCGTACAGAGCGACACGCTTTTTGAAGTCCTCTAGGGCAAGGGTGGGATCCTGGTCCCTGTAATCAGGCCCCGAAAGTTTCAGTCGCATATTTGATTCCAAGAGCTCCTTGTCAAGGCATTGACTTTCTAGGAATAGCACATTGAGTTCCGGCCCCGCTCGTGCGCGCACATGGTCCATGATTGCCTTGCGGCGCTTCAGTGTACTGTTTGTAGCATCCAGAATACCAATACTCCCGCCTTGTTCAAGAATATAGTCCAAAAGTTCGTCCAAAGTCAGCAGCGCTACCTGTTCTCTCAACTGAACAGCCCGTTCGTTGGCCGGGTCAAAAAACTGCGCAGACTGGTCTATAGATCCACCTCTCGTAGATTTCATAGGACTAGTTACAGATGTCCGAGATAGGGAAGTTGAAGATATGTTTGCCGACGCCGGTATAGATTTTGGGGATAAATAGGGCATATCACTCATGGGGCTAGGATCGCGCGTGATTATATCCTCGGGCGTTGGCGGCTCGACTGCGGTACCATTCAAAAGAATAGCCGCTGGGGGCAGAATCTCATGTTCGTTATCAATTTTAGCTGAACCGCCACCACCGATGCTGAGCTCACGCACAGAATCCCTCAACTCATCCTCGAAGATAGAATTCCGGCCCGCGGAGGGCACAGAACCCCCTGCCGCAACCCGTCGACGTTCGCCTACGTTGAAAATCTTGGTATCGTGTTGCATCCAGTTCAGGTAGCGGGCTAGTTTTTTGGTAATGTAGCTCTTGCCACGTGCTGGCAAGCCCACCATGACGATAACCAGCTTGGAGCCGACATCTCGCTGTGCAATACGTCCATCGGGAGAGACTTTAGATCTGGTCAGTCCCGGAATATCGAGGGTGGTGGCGCGATGTTTGCCAGGAGTTGAAGCGCCCGAGGAGTGAGAGCGAGCACCACTATATTCAGGGCAAACGGGGATCACTGTCAGCTTTATTTTCGGTTTCCACAGTAAATGTTTATTGTGTAAGGGGTACGACAAGGAAATAGGCATGTGGGACTGGAGAGAAGCATCGGGTGCAAAGGCAGCTAGAAAACTGAATTGCAGGGGCCGGGGTTTCGCGGAAGAGCCAAGTCCAAAACCTATATATAAGGGGACAGGGCACCCTGCTCCCGAGCTGGATGAAACAAACACATGAAGGGCAAACGAAAACAAATTTCGGCAACTGACATTTGTGGAGAGGGAGGTGCGGTTGAAAGCGGAGTGTCTGTAAGAGCCTTCCCGACGCCGTCTCGGCTCGCTAGTGAGGGCGAGTGGGTCGCGGCAAGGTTGCGGTGGTGATGGTGGTGATGGTGATGCTCAGGCGCCAGGGCTCTCCCGACGACAGTCTTGGACGGCGGCATCAAGCTCGGATCAGGACTGTGAGGCATATTGCTATGGCTGTGGTGCCCGTTAACAGCGAGGTGGTGAACCATCTGTAAGCTTGTCTGTGCTGTTGTCCAGAAGACGTTGGGGATAGGAGTAAAAAGGCGGACTTGGCGATGATGACTCGTTGGATGACTGGAATGGCGTCATAGCCGGTACATGATGTTGCACCTGTTTCCCAAGCAAAACACAGGTACCCACAATGTGATGCGCCACCCAAGATCGAGCAACTACAAGTTTGAATATTCAGCAAAAAAAGTTCAACTCTATATCGCTAACATTTGTTTAAGCTCTCCTTGCTAGCTTGGAAACTCAAAACACTGGCATTGGCCTAGTCTATTGTGACAAACTCATTATGGCTGTCGGAGGCAATTTGCCTATCAATTAATTCAATCTCCTCCGCACCATCAGACTTAATATCATCTCGGGGGTATGGGCTTTTACGATTCTCTGCTCTTCCGTACTTAATCCTGATATGGAAATCCCAGTAGGCCATCCCTTGCCCCCTTGGCCCCCCGTCCAAGCCAACGATTTTACTCCCAAACTTGGGCAAATTTCCGTGATCGTTACTTTCATGCTCGTACTTCTACCTATCCATAATGCTTCCAACTCCCAATAAATCTCAGCGAGGAAGACGCGTGAAGTAGCCAACGCTTTGGAATCTCTAAATTTAAGGAGTTGACGGGTCTAAGCCAGTGATATCGTGGAGGCCCCGAACGTGGACGAGCGGTGCCCTGGACGTATCGGGAGCAGCTCTCAGTTGTCCAGACATGGGAGAGAGAGAAAGAGGAATAACTGTGCAACGTGGGACCGAAGATACCTATAATAAGGTCGCGGACGGAGCATTGTATGCTCGCGTCTGGAGAGAGTATGACGCATCGTAGTATCAAGATCCAAGTGCTTCAAAGCCACCACGATCGCGTTGCGAGCTGTTTCCAAACTAATGTCCTTTTAGAGGTATGGTCGGGCGATTCCTTCGAATGAAAAGCTGTTACAGTCATGTTCTTTTCATATCCGATGTCCCTCTTGACAGCGAGTAGCGTAGCACTCATAAGACAGTTGTAGGGTATGAATGAAAATAATATCCCATATCCTGAACCGTAATACCTCACCGCATTCCTCCACATCCACGCATATTTCCGCCTGCATACCAACCTTTTCACATCTTGAGTGTCAACGTCAGCGCCAACAAACATGCATACGCTGCGATACTCAACGCCGTCAAGACAACCACCACGTTTCCACTCGTCCGAAACTTACGCCTCCTCAAACCATCGGCATCCGCTTCATTGAAGAACTGCCTGTTGCTCTGCTGGCGCTGGAAGAGGCCAATGGTCAACACGCCAGCACCGTAGACGGCAAATAGCGCACCGATGCTGTAGAACTCGGAAGTAAAGATCTTGAGAATGATGAGGGCGAATGAGAATTGCGAGAGGGAGGTACGAATGTAGGCGCCCTCGAAGGTTCGTTGAGCAGCGCGGACTTCGATTAATTCAGCTGGTGTAAGAACCACGGAGCGAGCACGGTGGAGGCCGAGGCGGTAACGGTCTGCGGCACGGCGCTGTAAAGAGCTATCTTAGTTAAATGGAAAAAGAGGGATATTTCGTATAGGCAGAGAGGGTATCACAACGAACCTCGAACATGATGGGTATATTCCGGCAGTGAGTATATTACTTGGCCGGTAGAGTTGCTTTGAACGTCGAAGTTCGCAGTTCGGAGTAGGATGTCACATGGACATGATTAGTAAGTAGTTACTAGTACTTGCGCTGCGAGCAAAGCACTGAAATGCATACCGACAGTTCGATTGCTCGATGCTCGATGTGTGTATGGATTGACGAATATCCCTGTGTGCAGCTGTGATGTTTGTTTAGTGTACCCTCTTTTTCTTTTTCTTTTCTTTTTTCTTTTTTTTATTTTTTTGGTTAACTGGCTGCTTGGTTTCTTCCACTCAACGAGCAGTTCGGTTAAGATTTAACCATCTCCAGTTAAGCTTTTAACTAAAGCACCCGCGTTCATCATCGCTTTTAGCCGATTCCTTGCCCAATCGCTAACCTTGGTTAACCCTGTAACAGCCGACGCGGCGATCTCCCGGCGGCTCCAGCCCAGGTTGCCGCCGCCAGCTCTTGTATCTATATATACATATATGTATCAAGTATTTGCGACAACTCAACGTCTTCTCTTTCAATTGTCCCCACTGCTGTTTCCATTCATGATTCTCTGGTATTTAGTTTCTATTACTGGGCAGATTGTCAAGGTACACCACCATGGGGAACAAGGTCCTGGATGCTGCTGAAGGTAAGCATATTATTATTATCCAATCCATGTCGCCCGCGCTGAAATGGATGTTAACGGCGAGGTAGTGGCCAAGCATAACAGTGCAGACAGCTGCTGGGTCGTGCTGTACGGGAAAGTCTATGATGTTAGTACTTAGACTTTTCACTTTTACCATACGTCTACCTCATTAGATCCGTCCTCTGCCTTGCTTGCGATTTGATGTTTAGATGACAAGGTGTCGCAGATGATGCTATGTTTCCTAATGCTAATTAAAAGTCATGGTGACCGGAAAATTGTGATAGGTAACAGAATTTCTCCAAAAACATCCTGGCGGTGCCCAAATAATTCTCCAGCTCGCTGGTAAAGATGCGACGGATGAATTCGATCCTATCCACCCTTCCGGCACCCTGGAGGATAATCTTAAACCGGAAGCATTTCTGGGCACCATCAATCCGGATACGTTATCTAAGGCAACATCCCATGCTGAACCCGAGAGCAAGATCGAACTGACGCCCAATAAGGCCCCCTCCATGTCCTCGCTTTTAAATCTCGATGACATAGAAGCGGTGGCTAAGAAGCAAATCAGCAAGAAGGCCTGGGCATACTATTACTCTGCCGCAGACGATCTCATATCGAAATCGCTAAACAACACCGTCTACCGCTCCATCCTCCTCCGTCCACGGGTTTTCATCGACTGCACAAAATGCGACCTCTCCACCAACGTTCTTGGCCCATAAACTTGGATTGCCCATTTACGTTTGCCCAGCTGCTATGGCCCGCCTCGCACATCCGGCAGGAGAAGCAGGGATTGCCGCCGCCTGCTTCAAATTCGGCGCGATGCAACTGATCTCCAACAATGTCTTCTCATGACTCCGGAAGAAATCGTACAAAAACGCGACCGA
>NW_001813982.1:4908379-4912293 GCF_000149585.1 Histoplasma mississippiense | reverse complement strand
TCGGCCCAGCAATTATTCGCCGGCACGGACTCGTCACTCACCTGGACCACAACCCTCCCCTGGCTAGACGCAACACACGAATCTACCCATCGTCCTGAAGAGATTACAGACGCATGAGGATGCGTATATCGCATCATTGCATGCGCCACAGGTCAAGGCGATTATCCTGTCAAACCACGGCGGGCGGGAGATGGACACGGCGCCAACAGCGGTGCATACGATCATGGAGATTCGGAAACATTGTCCCGAGGTGTTTGGAAAGGTGGAGGTGTGGGTTGATGGCGGGATTAGGCGGGGCACAGATGTAGTGAAAGCATTGTGTCTGGGGGCACAGTGTGTTGGGGTTGGGAGGGCGCCGTTGTTCGGCCTTGGTGCCGGTGGCGTTGAGGGGGTTGAGCGAGTATTGGAGAGTATGTTTAACTATTCCCGTGTTCCTTCTTTTCATCCCTTTCCCTTTTCTATAGCACCAGTCTTGGTGCTTGTTTGAAGGACTTCAAGGCGTGCTAGGCGCAGTGCTAACGGGGATAATTCCCCTCGTGTAGTTCTCTCCACTGAAACGGCAACAGCCATGCGACTCCTGGGCGTCGAAAAGGTTGATGATCTAGGCATGCAGCACGTAAGTTCTCTGATCCACATTCGCTATAGCCTATATAGCAGATATATATCCTTCTCCCACCCTCGGAACCAAAGCTAACCCATTGCCTTCGAAACAACACAGATTAATGCCCGTGCCGTGGAGCAACAAATATATGATGGCCCAGTAGGACTGCACGCACTGGATCGCTTGGTTAAGCCTAAAATATAATTTCGAAATTCTAAACTTCTTGCTTTGTGTATCTACCTACATAGATATACTTGTGCTTGTGCTTGTGCTTGTGCTTGTATGTGTGTGCGTTTGATCCATCGGAATTTATGTGTCTCTTATGGCGCAAGCCAAGTTATGTTTCCAGTAAATACGCAGGAGTGCGAGTTCTACCAGTTGAAGAGTTTTTTTTTTTTTTCTGCCGCCCGAATGGCATTATTCATATATTTCATATCGCAAGAATTATCCTACTTGCCATCCCACTATTATTTCATTCCTGAGAGCTAAATTCGAGCTATCTGGTATCAATACCTGCCAGCACAATCCAATCCCAATTTCTAGATTCCTAGTACACAGTACACCAAAGATAGGACACTCCCAATCTACATTTAGAAACATTTGATCTTGGGTATTCAACCTCACCATGAAGGGTGCGGTTGGCTTCTCTGTGCGATTCAGATAACTAGTCAGTAGTCTATCTGCTCAAATCATTGCATGACGTCGTCTCAAGGTTACAGTTCGAGGAGTTTTCATCTAAAACTGCAAGCCAGGGAAGAGAGCCAATGTCATTTAATTTCAAGTGTCTATATTCATTTATCAACAAGAAAAGCTGAATACCAAGCCGGTGTGAATAGGGAGGGGCCGGGACCGAACCATAAGGAGACTGAGTGAACTGCGGCAAATTGAAAAGAACTCTTTTCCCAGTTCAATGAAGGACACACGGGCGACAATAAAAAAAAATAAAAAAAATAAAAATAAAAAATAAAAATAAAAAAAAATAACCAAGAGTACACCCCATATAGATGCCAGAAGGGGAAGGCATGAGAAAGAGAAGAGGTTGTGATGGAGGTGAATATATAGCGCTAAGTGGCAAATCCAGAGAATGGCAAGTAAAAAGAGTTAAACCCGTTTTCTGCGACGGTTAATAAGGCAGTGACCTTGAAGACGAAAATACAGAAAACTAAAATAGAATGAAATGAAACCAAAATCATATAAAATGCCGGCGCATCAAAATGACGTGGTTGAAACAAAATGCAAGGAAAAGAAGAGAAAGAAAGAAAGAAAGAAAGAAAGAAAGAAAGAAAGAAATAACAGCTTGATGAAACAAAATGAAATACAAAACAAAGACAAAATTCCAGATGAAAATATTATACACGTACTTATTCGTACACCACAGAGCAAAGGATTTGTTGGCAGAAACGACCGAAGAAAGCACATGCAGCGTACTTCAATTTCTTATTGAACGGAGTGGTTTGAAGCATGGGGAGGCCAATTTTTGCAGCGGACCGATCTTGAATCCATATCAGAGCTGAAATATGGCGCTAAAGCTTCCGATGCATCACAGAAGCAATGCTCCGTCGTTACTAAGGTAGAACCGGGGCCACAAAGTTCGTCCATGAACGGGCCTAGAAACCATTCGGAGGTGTAAGTGTTTAGTTAGCCCTCCACGCGCTGCATATATGTGCATTGCTCTCTTTGGTAGTTTCAACTTCAACGAACCTGTAAGACTAAGTGAATTCGGTCAACTATCCATGGCTTCGAAAAAATCCCGCCCGTCATTGGAGAATGAGTTTGGTCTTTAGCAGCGTATTTTCTCTTTCTCTTTCTTTCCTATTCTTGTTTATGATCTTTGTTGCCCAGGGGTTAGCTTTGTGGCTTGCCATTCCGCAAAGGGACACACGCCGTCTGTGTTGGCCTTGGCCGAGTTCAGGATTATCTTCGATGAAATCCAGGTGAGACTTTGGTATTTGGGGATGACTGTATCGCCACAAGCATTAATTGCTTTTCCCTTTCCTCTGCAAGTCTGCGGCTGCGACGAAGAGAGTTGCCGGTCGCAAGAGGGAGCTGTGGGTTAGAAGACAATTTCTTCTTTCGTCTATTTCGAAGCGAAACGCCTCTTTGTATTGGAAGCTTGTCAGTTTCTGCATCCCCATCTTTGTTTGCACCTACGGTAGCTGCTTTTGACTTTGGTCTGGCTACCCTTGATGCGGCGGCCTCGGGGATTTGCAGCTCTTCAGTGGCTGCTTTTGATGTTACTGCATGTGTAGCGTAAGCAGAGGTATTCCTCGTTTGATTACCGTTTCTTTGCTGCTTTGAAAGTCGTTTCCCATGCGAAGTGACTTGGCGAGAAACCTCGTCAATATCTTTAACATCCCTCCGCCCCTCTGCTGCCATTGTAGTTGCGATTCGTTGCTGCCTGGTCATTCTTGACGTAGGAGGGTTGGGATTACGTGACATTTTGGCGGCCGCTTCTGTTGCTGCAGCTGCAGCTACCGACTCAGATATTTTGGAACGAGAGAGGGTGCCCTGACGGCCATTACCTCTCGGCCGTTTTGATTGCTGTGCTTCGTTAGTAATGTCATGGCTGCGCTTGCGGCCTTTCCTCCCTTGAGACGTGGTGGCTACAGGTGCCTGACGATTTAAGGCCGTGTGATTCTCCGTATGCTTGTCCTTCTGATCTCCGTGGCCTTTTCCCGCGTTTAGATAGTCGGTTTGCTTGGGCTTCGGCTTTCCATTGATAGATTCTTCGTTCAAGGCGTCCGTCCGCGTTTCGACTTGCTCCATCTCATGTTCGATGATAAGGAGTTGGTCTAGTATCCATCGTAGCAATATAGCATGACGTTGTGAATTCTTTTTGGACCTTCGAGTCTTGATTGTGTCTCGAACGAAGTCGCTGATGAGTTCATATCGGCGTTTCATGGAATCATGGTCCTTCTCCGCCACATCTAGTTTAGATTGAGCTTCCTGCAGTCGTCGATCATTCTCTTTGATGGAATGGCTGGGGTCTTCTGAGTCGAAGACGGCTTTTTGAGCCAACACGGCAGATTTCGCAGTTTCCACAGCCCTCTGAGATAACTCCAATTCGTTAACCCTTTGTAGTAGATGTTCATATTCATATACAGATTCCTGTGTCTCGAAGTGAGTCAATACATTGCTGTCAACGACCTCCTTCCACTTACTGTCTAGCCATTCTTGTTGGCGGCTCGAAAGGGCGTATCGATCGAACCACCAATACTCATAGCCAAGATATTCAATCCATGTAGTCAAGTTGTCTTGTCTAGTCGGATCACTGGTCGAGCTGGAAGGTGCGAGTGAAGCCATGCCTCACGGA
>NW_001813982.1:4904488-4908104 GCF_000149585.1 Histoplasma mississippiense | reverse complement strand
CCCAAAGCGAAAGGAGCTCGCGATATCTCACAGATTTTTGTAAATTTCGGAGGGCGTACCGTGAAAGGAGTGCGATGGTCGCCCACCGGCTTGGACGAGGGCTTGGTACGCATCTGCCTCTCTCTGCAGGGCTTCACGTCTTTCTGCCTCGGGATCGGGGGATGGAGTAGTTCCACAAACAGATTCATTCGGCCACGCAAACCCATCAAAGGAATCCTCATATTTGGCCAATCGCTTTTGAGGAACGAGTTGTTGGTCTTGCTGTTCTTTATCCGTGGCGACATGTAGAAGGCGCGCGCTGACTTGATCCAAGTCCACTGGATGCGATTTGACTGCTCCGTGCTCGCTACGTGCTCGTTCTCTACTTGCGATCAGACAGATTCCAAATGGAAGTGGGTGGAGCGCGAGAATGAAGCGGAGAAAATTACCTTAATCTCTGAATAAAAGACTCCGGCACATTCTCAAACTCGTCGACAGAGATACTCCTAGATTTGAGGTTAGACAGGCAATCGGGAACTGCGTTGCAAGAAAAACCAAACGCGAACCTTCTGTTCTGGAGGTACTCGTCCAGCTCCGCGTCGTCAAAGTCCAAGACGGTGCGACGGGATGGAGAAACGTATCGGCTTGGTGGTTGAGCGACGTCGCAAGTTCGCGGTTTCGGGGACTCAGGTCCCAGAGATGGCATCGCAGAGCTCTAGGAAAACGAATCTTTGTCAATACAAGTCCTTGAGTGCTCATGTGTTCATGAGGAAAATTGCTTCCATTTTGTCAAGTAAATATTCCTGCTTGGTAAGCTCTCAGGGTCCAACAAGACGAAACGTTGAAGAAAATGGCTTTCAGCGCACGGCATCAATGACCAACGGAGACACCTTCGGATTCATGCATCTGGTGGAAAATCGTTTGCTCGCGGTTTCAGGCATGGATGCCGCACCAACCGTGTATTTATACGCCCAATCAACATCTGTCCCGCAGCATGGGTGTGCATGGCTTTGTTCACAGCCCACTGAGCCGTGCAGGTGGTCTCTTCACCACCGATGGTATGAAACTCATAAAGGCTCCCAAGCCCCGCATGGGTCTCGGTCATGCGTTTATTTCGTTAAACAAAGCCGCTTTTTGATAATGGAACACCCGAACTTGATCGCCGTGTTGTATCCACATCAAAGCTCTCCTGGTGCCATTGCGGCAATTGTCGCCCCCGAGAACGCATCGCTACATGTTCCCTTCCATAAGGAGCCGGCATCAAGCCTCTGGAGCGAAGAGCCAACATGGGACCCTGAAGAGAGTAACAAGCCATCTTTAAACCAGATTGACCGTGAAGTATTGCAGTTGACATTCAACCATCGACCAAAAGGTAACGAGGGCTTTTGCCTTGGAAGAGATAAGAGCAAATGTGACATTTTTCTACCCCCTAAAATATAGCTACCCCATCAGCGCACGTCATTGTTACTTAACATTTGACAAGCAGAAGCCACGGAACCACCGTTCTCTATGACGGAAAAGGAGGAGAGAAGGAGGAGAGAAGCGCCGCAATTTCACGTGGATACTTGGTGGGCATTCGATTCCACTCATTGCACCAATTCCAAATTATTGTTTTCAAAGCCCGGGCGGATCCGTCCCAATACATTTCCAAGATTGAGAAATTCCGTATGGAGATAACTACATTACCTGAACCGTATATCGGCGGATTGGGTTTGTAAAGTCAAACTATAACAGTATCTGAAAACTCGGTTCTGGGGGCGTCGGAGTTGTAACTCGTCGCTGGGACGTGAGCACCGGTGTTGAATGTGCATGTAAAAAACCTCATGGTATTCTCAGCGAAGAAGTACGGCTGGCGTGGGGGAAAGAGATCCATATTATGAGTCGAGTCAAGCATGTAAACACCTGTATACCCTGATCTCCGACGAACCCCTTTTTGACACTTTAACAGAAGAATATTGTGAAGTTTTATCCTGAGATTGGTGGCCATGAACCTTGCTTGTATATGGACTATCTTCCATGCGGGAATCTTAAAATGCAGCATCGCAGCAAACCCTTTTCATACGAGGAGACGTTGGTAATCCTCCGCCAATGCCTATCAGCTTTGAAATATCTCCACGAAAGAAATCCTCCAATCGCACATCGCGATCTAAAACCGGAAAACATTCTTGTCCGCGAACGCAATCCTCTTCATATCCAGCTCGCGGACTTTGGTTTGGCAAAAGAAGGGACCTCTCTGAGGAGCCGTGTTGGGACAGAATGCTATGTCCCCCCTGAGTACTTCATGGCTGCTGAGCCGGGAGAAAAGTATAGCGTGAAAATCGATATTTGGTCACTTGGTGTCGTTGCTCTTGATCTCACGCACAGCCTGCCCACAGACGAGCTCAGTGGAATATCTTGGTGTGACAAAATCATTGATAGGGTCGACCAGTACAAGAGTGAAGGTCCAATGCAGTTCTTAAAGACCCACATGTTGGTCCTCAAACCAGAAGATCGATCGTCAGCAGACATCTGCTTGAAGGCGGTCGAACAGCTCCGTGCTCCCTCCCGAAATGGGTGTAGAACACCGACTCAAGCTTCGTTCGCCGAGGAAATTCTCAGCAGAGAACGGCCATCCTCTCTATATAACGTGAGTTTCTCTGCAACTAACTTAGAAGCCAACGAAAACTAAATGACTTTCTTCCGTAGGCGATATCAGGCTTCTCCTCCGATAGGATCAATGCCTACATCAGTACCAACATTCATATTCCAGAATCGCGAAAGAGATCAGCCCAGACACGGTCATCGTCGG
This sequence comes from Histoplasma mississippiense, assembly GCF_000149585.1. Taxonomy (NCBI): domain Eukaryota; kingdom Fungi; phylum Ascomycota; class Eurotiomycetes; order Onygenales; family Ajellomycetaceae; genus Histoplasma; species Histoplasma mississippiense. Next base: position 4,905,337 of record NW_001813982.1, on the reverse strand, counting down.
GTACGTATCCCACCAGGCCGTCCAAACGTCCTGTACAGAAGGCGAGTCACAACAATCATGCAGAGCAAAAGGATTCTGAGTTCATTCTTTTCCATCGCGAATGGTTGCAAGATTCCAAATGCGTTGGATCTGAAGTTGCTGAGCTGGGCCGAGAAGACCCGCCCGGCTGGAACAGTACCAGCGATGGTAACTCGACGATCAAGAACATCTCCGAGAACCGAAGTACGCGGCCAAATATGGGTGAACAGTTCAATGACCCTGAACGCCCGTGCTCAGAGAGCGAAAAGGAACTCGCGCGTTTACTACAAAAAGATAAAAATTAATACTCGAAGCCATGCGTTCCTGGAATATTGAATTTGAATGTTGATTCTTGTGCCCGCAACATTTTACTTTGATGGAGAGGACTAATATTCCACTCACTCTATTACAACTCCTCTTTGAATTTGTCGAAGGAAGAAGGTATGGGGATATCTTTTGGGATCTCGGGAATGACTAACTGGTTGACATTAATTCATTTAAATAAGATTGGGGTTCTCCGTACATCTTCCTGCATGCAAGATGTTAGGCAGACTCTCTTCATATGAGGATTCCATAACGGTGTGCAAACTTGGGATGCTGGCAGTCCGAGATGACTATGGTTCTTTTTTATATTTCTTCCCATTTAAGGTACTGGGTGATTGAAGCACGATATATATAGAAAGATGTATATGTAAACGCATATGTATATTTCATATATTTTTGCGGGAGTGGGTTGACAGCAAGCATCATTGCATTCTGTAGTAGCAACTCAGCTCACTACTCTCAGTAACTGTTAAACTAGGTTTTCAAAATTTCAGCACCGTCAAAAAT
>NW_001813982.1:4899451-4904233 GCF_000149585.1 Histoplasma mississippiense | reverse complement strand
TCACCTCAAGTCCTAGAGAGTCAACTCTCTTGCTAACGGCATTAGGGTTGACACTAATATACATAACTTGACTTAACCCCTCTATTCGATTCCACTGCTATCCCCCACGACATCCGGTCCATCTGTGGCTTTGCTTCCCTCGTGGAAGCTGAGGGTCCATCTCCTTCGCCTTCTGCGCAAGAACCCTAGACAGATATCCGTGCCCTGTATAAGATTTCACCCGTCTGCCGTCACTCCGCTTCCATATCGGTTATTCACCATGGCTGCGATAACGCCGTCACCCGCTGCGAATGATACGAAAACCGCCAGCACCCCCGCGTCCCCCGTGGAGTCAACTACATCACAACCTGTCGGTGCAAAGCGGAAACGAACCGCAGAGCCCAAGTTCTATGCGGTAAAATTCGGATTCCAGCCTGGAGTTTACCATACGTGGAATGACTGTTTAACGCAAGTGACGGGCTTCAAGGGTGCTGTTTGTAGGCTTTTATATCTATTCTTCTATCCCAACTCCCTTCTCTTCATATATCCAAACATCGAAAAGTTTGTCTATAATTCTGCCATCGTATTCACACTACAGTGTCGAATGCTAACTCATCTTTTGTCTCCTTATAGTCCAGTCGTTTCCTACTCTGGATGAAGCAAATGCCTTCCTCACTGGCGCACAAACTGCTACGGGACATGGGAACTCTTCCACCAGCACAAAATTCTACGGTGTACAGCGGGGACGAAAGCCAGGTGTATATACCGACTGGGCAGTGACGCAGGATCAAGTGCGGGGGTTCCGGGGACCTAAATATCGCAGGTTCGCGACTTGGGCTGAGGCAGATGCCTATGTTCGACAGGGACAACAGATGCCGGAAGAGACAGAAATTGCGCAAGACATGGAGTATAAACCGAATCTGTCCGGGAAGACGAACCTACCTGGCGCTCCTGGCCTGACATCGGAACGGCCAACCGATGCCGATGGGAAAGAGTATCCGCCTGGATTGGGGCCCGTGCCACCAGGTGCAGTTGACGGGTTTGACCCGAACGTCCTTCTTGATCCTACAACGGGGAAATTGAAATATAGATCGCCACATGAAAAATTACCAACAAAGCAGCAACCGGGACGTCCGGGACCTTTAAAAATATACACCGACGGAAGCTCTTTGAGAAATGGTTCCATGGGAGCCAAGGCTGGTGTTGGAGTATATTTTGGTCCTGGCGATGAGAGGTATTTAGGCCCCATCTTATACTTTAAATATTAATCTGCGATAGGAGCGCGTTGTTTCAAAGAGCTCTCGGCCCTTTACTAACATCTCACTCTCTCATCCCCTGTCAGCAGGAACGTATCCGAGCCACTCAAAGGCAGCCGACAAACAAACCAACGGGCAGAACTGACGGCAATCATACGCGCATTGGACATTGCGCCACGGCACCGCGACGTCACTATTTTCACAGACAGCAAGTACGCGATCAACTGCGTGACGGTATGGTTTGTGAATTGGCAACGCAACAAATGGATGACGGCGCAGGATAAGCCGGTCGAGAACAAAGATTTAATCCAATCCATACTTCTCAAAATTGAAGAGCGGACACTGCTGAATGTCAAGACGTTGTTTGAATGGGTCCGAGGACACAGTCGAGATCCTGGAAATGAGGCAGCTGACCGGCTGGCGGTGAATGGAGCGAAAAATGGGCCGCTGGCTTCGAATGACATTGCGACTCCTGAGCCTGAAGATTACGGTGGTGGGATTAGAGGTAGTAGTGGTGATTATGATGACAACATTGATGAAGTTGGAGAGCGGACTGAGGGAGATGACTGAGGCGAAGATCGGGTTTGATGATCACCAGAAGAGGGTTGTCGAGGTACTGTTCTGGATGTTAGTGTGGGGTTGTATTGTCCTTGTTCTCTCTCTGCGCAGGGCGTTGAGGATTGGATGTGGTTACAGTTCGTTTCATTCTTATGTCTCGTGATATCTATGTTTCATATTACATTGTCTAGTTTTCTCCAAAGGAATTCATTTCTTCTACCCCTGGAGAGATACGTATGTGTTTCTTTCACAACGAACTCCGGCTTGCTTTCGATTTCATGGTCTCTATATTCTCCAATCCCTTTCTCAGTTCCGCCCCCGTTTATTCTGCAACCAATAGCGAATATTTCTCATGTATTTACTTTTCCTTGACATTGCTGCCACGACTATCTACATATTCATCTAACGATCACCAACAATTCGATTGAATGGGAACGTTCCCTCTTAAATTAGTTACATTTATCTGATTTTAAGACTCATCAACAATGACTACTCTCAATGCACCACTCCATAATGGGTGAGGAAGACGCGCGACGTTATCGATACAATATCCTGACGGGTCAGGGCATTGTGACGGAGTGGGACAAACCAGAGTTATAACCAGAGTATAACCTGGCCTATTCATTTTGATGAACAGCAATCTCCGGCCATCTAATATTTGTTATTGATGAACCTTCAACATCACATCAGTCTTAGGACCGGGAGCCTCATACCGGCTCACAAGAACCTCGAAAATACTGCAGATTGCGAAGCTCATACTCTTGTTCCCATAGGTGTGTAGGCGCTCATACGTGGATTTAAACAAACTCCAAACCGACCATTCCATACGTGTTACAATCCCCAGCGACGACCGCGATTGATGCGCTTTCTATCGAGGATACGGTAAAATGAGGTGTTTGATGGTCCTTATATTGCCCACAGGCGATAGTGTTTACTGTGTGACTTTGCTGTTATCCAATTTTATCACAAGTCCAAGAAACCGAGTTATTGAGAGGGTAGAATGACTTTTGTGAAAAGCCAATGGTGATCTCACAGCAAGAGTCTAACGGGGAGCCGGGACAAAGCGGGAACTGGAAGCTGAGGCCAAAAACCACGCTCGTGGTGGCGGTTACTATTGGCATGATGGATATAATGTAGATCGTCAGTACTCCGTACAAAGCTGTGGAATTGAGATGGATTTCCTGTTAGCGCAACAGCTTACCCTGAGCTGCTGCGTATGGCGGTATGCCTCATCCTCCCCGGCCAGTCTTCTTGGTGGCGTGGGCAAATCAATCAGACATAGGGAGAGGGGTCAGTCAATTCCGCTCTGATTCCTTTTCTTTTCTTTTTTTTGCGCCCCCTTCCACCCCCCCAACCAGTGGAGTAAATCAGGCTTCACTAGTTACAACTGGTGCAGAACCTTATAGGGGACGCTGAACAAGGCCCCCAAACCGTTGGGCTGGGTTTAGAGCCTTGATGCCTAAAGTTTGGCTGTCAGTTTAGGCACAAAAGCCCCATAGCTCTTATGCTGGGAGGGCTGGATCATTGAGATTCCCATTTAAACCTCTCATGTTCCACGCCTACATATTTAAATATACCGAAGGTCATTGTAGCTCAAACATAGCAAGATGGCCTTTCTGGTTTATTTCAACAAGCGTTATCCCCCCTCGAAACGTCACACATCATAGCGAATGATCCCACTCAGAATAGCGTTGCGTTGGAGCACTCAACATCTATCTGACCAATGACCCTCTGCAGGAAGCCAATGAATCACATTGTCACACCAGTTATTCCTTGGAAACTCGGTAGGCTTTTCCATTCGGAATCTGCCAACTAAGAACCCGTTCATACATTGGCAATGCGGGTTAGGGATGTGTGTGCATGTTGTGTGCTATGATCCTATGCGGCGAAGCATACTTAAATATATCGACATCTATCTTCCCCGCTTTCTTGGAGTCTTAATATTCACTTATCAAAACCCTCTCACCTCCTGCTCCTTCTTTTGGGTCGGCAGACCAGGTGTTTGTATATTGATCATATATTTTTGATCTTTCGTTTTTGCTATCTACGATACATAGGTACCCAATCGCAGGCGGAAAATGTGAGCCTGGATGAGGGCCCAATATCAAACACCTAATATCAACAAGATCCTCAAGACCCTAAGCTATTGAACGTACCCTACGCTGTCGGAGTTCCTATTCGGCCACCATTGTTTTGTGTTATTTTGCAATTATCCTCCTTATTTACCACTTTCGCGGCAGAGATTTTCGCAGTACTCTGAGGCAAATCCGCGAGGTTGCTGCAGCTTCTTTATACAACCTTCAACTCCTCCGTCAGCGGGCATTTTTGGGGCGTGTGGCCACGATGGAACTAACAATTGAACACGATGTAGGGCTGACCATCCTCTTCTTCTCTGTCTTCAAATGACAAGTACTTTGGATCCTCCTGTTGAATTAACAACTACTTGCTGATCTGAAGATTTGGAGTGGCAGGATGAAATTCAGCCAGAGCCGGATCTGCAGCAGCAACATGGGAGCCCGTGAGTGGCCCCTCCAATCTCCAACAGCAAGTCTAGATAGAAACTTAGATGGACAAGAGAGAGTGTGTGTATACTTCCATACAGTTGCTAACTTTCCGTTAAGATGTAGCAGTACTTCATCACTAGCTTCCACTGTATTTAATTATAGGTGAAGAAAAAGCTCTCCATCCAAAGCCCCGCACCCCCCCGTTTAGTGACTGACCTACGTCTGGCGGAAGCGAGGCTAATATAGACCGGTTATGTTGATTTTAGGTTCGAGGTAAGTTAAGCTGACAGAGGGCATCAAACATTGAAAGAAGACCCTTAATAGTGTTTGGCATCATGATATTCACAATGCAATTTTCACGGCGGTACTTCAGAATGGCCGGCGATATCACGGATTGAAAGATGGATCATACTTTTTGGTGCGTGAAATTTCCGTTTTTATCACCTTGCTCCATCTCTTAGAAAGTCGTACAGGTACGCAAGTTA
>NW_001813982.1:4890524-4899351 GCF_000149585.1 Histoplasma mississippiense | reverse complement strand
TGGACTTGGTATGTTGCATGTATAATTCACGCCAGAATCCTTCCTTTGAGATGGTAATCAAAATTACTAACTATGATTATGGCAACTAGCTGCATTTCATATACCGTTGTGTTTTGAGCCGACGTCTGTACTGCGCCCCAATAGATCCGAACCCTAGACGAGTGCTCGATTTAGGAACTGGAACAGGCAATTGGGCGATTGAATTTGCTGAGTGAGTATCTATGTTTCTTGGAAGAGTTGTCGAACGAGACTTGCATGTTGTTTAGGTGAGGGTGAGGGATGGGTGGAAACTGAAAAATAGGAAAGGGAGATGGAAGATGGAAAATAGGAATGGCTCTTGAACACAAACCTAACTAAAACTTATTAATTAACATGGCAGCCAGCACCAAAAATCGCAAGTTCTCGGTTCGTGGAAAGAAAAAGGGGTGAAACAAAGCGAAAAAAAGGAGGAAGTGGGAAGGCAGAACGAACCCATCTAACGCTGAGAATAGGGACGGACCTAAGCCCGATCCAACGCATCTCCATACCTCTAAACTGTACCTTTGAAATCGATGACTTCGAAGCCGAGTGGCCCTATATAGTGGCTGCCACAGACGACACACATGCCCCCAAACCCCCCTCTCCCCGGGCTGACAATCGCATCGATGACATCCACAATAATGACAACTTGACTACCTCCGTACCCACCCAGGCTACTAGCCCCATCCTGTTTGACTTCATCCACACGCGCGAAATCACTGGCTCGGTCCACAACTACTCCAAACTCTTCGAACGGGCCTACCGCCACGTAGCCCCCGGCGGCTACCTGGAGATGCAAAGCATGGAAGCGAATTTCTTCTCAGACGACGGGACCCACGAGCGTGCGGTGACGGCAATGCAGTGGCAGCGGCTGCTCGTGGAGGCGAGCCGGCGGTTTGGCAAGGAGTTGGGCGTTGAAGGGGGTTGGAAGGAGGGAATGGAGCAGGCTGGGTTTGTTGATGTTGAGGAGGTGGTGTTTAAGGTGCGTTGAAGGTTCTATTGATTACATGTGGCGCACGTAACAAAAACAGTAATGCATATATGGGGCAGAAATGCCCCTTGCTGAAGAAATTTTCGGTTTTATGAATCTAGGCTGGAGAATGGGGTGGGGTGGGTTGGAGCGAGAGCGAGAGCGCGAAATCTTGAACTAACCAAACAACAAACAATAATGGAACAGGTTCCCCTGTCCCCCTGGCCTAAGGACGCGCGCATGAAAGACCTAGGCCGCTATCAGGCAACCCATGTGCAGGAGATGCTGCAGTCGTATTCGCTTGCGCTCTTTACACGAGTACTGGAATGGAGTAAAGAGGAGCTCGATGTTCTGCTACGGGCAGTGGGGAACGATTTGAAAGATATGAGGTCCCATCTGTATACAAAGGTGAGGGTCGTGTACGGGCGGAAGCGGGAGTGAGTTTGCTTGTTCGCTGTGGGGTTTGATTTCGCGAATGTGGAATGTAGCTGGATTGTAGCCCGCGTATGTTTACTTTTCCCTCTTCGGACGGGATGAAATTCCACCATTTGGGATAGGACGTTTAGTTGAAAGCATGGCGAGAAGACCAGGAAGTTCAAACGGAGGAGTAAATTTATGAAAAACGCGGATACGACTGTCTTTTGTGAATACCCAATTGCGTTCCAAACAAATGGATATTATGGGTCGTCAACCTATCTTCCCGATTGTCCCTCGCAATAACAAACAAGTGATATTTTTTTTTAAAAAAAAAAAAAAAAAAAAAATTATATATGAACAGTAAAAAGGAAAGGGAAGGAGAAAAGAAAGAAGAAAAGAGACAAAAGAACCCCGAAATCCGAACCCCGGCATTAAAAGGTAAAACTCTTAAAAATTTGATATATTGAAAGGGAAAAATGAAGAACAGGAATTTTATCAGGAAGAGTTATAATTTCGAATACCCCTCGCGCGAATTCTTAATGATCCATATATCCATGCCAATTAAATGACGTACTGTGGTTGTTTTCGTTAGTATGGTTCGAGGGAAGTAGCCATAATTAAAAAAGGGTGAAACAACTTACAGGAATAAAGAGATAAGGCACCTCCTTTTCATACTGGGTCCAGGCCTCTCCGTACTTCTCCCTGCAACGTTGAATATCTCGAAACGCTCGATGACCGATCATGACGGCGAAAAAGACGGGATAGAACCAAGGGAAGGGGCTTTTAAATCCAGTGACCAAACCCCAGCTCAGAGCGAAAATAAGATCGCAGGTGTAATGGATTTTCCGAGCATATCCATCTAAAAAAGAAAAGGAGTAATGTGTTAGCTACAAGGAACATCCAAACTACGTAGAGGTACAATAACTGCAGAGCTGGGATTTAACGTACACCACCCATCGGCTAAGATCGTGTGGCCAGCTTTGGACGTGATGGTTCGAGGATTCTTGACAGTTTGCCAAGGTAATTGGGGGAAGGTCTTTCTCAGGATCATACCACCCTCACGTTGTTGACGGAAGCGGTTCTTCTGGCTGTTGGTGGTGTCCCACACCCAGTAAACAAACAGGTAGACGATGTACAAAGCGGAAAGCGCATATCTGTTCATGCGGTAGGTATCCGGATGATGGTTGGCAAGATAGATGGTGCAATGGCAGTAGCTTAGAGGGACACCAGCAAGATTCCAGAAGATAAGCATAAAACCCCACTTTTCGTAATAAATATCCCTATTTGCGATATGTTAGCGACTCCTCCGCACCTCCTATTCTACCCCTGGCATAATCTGTATTAGGAGAGGGCTGGAAAGCGGTTACAAACCAGGTAGATATGATGCATTCTTCCCCTTTCGAGCATGCATTGGCGTATAAATAATGGGCCATCACCAAGAACACAACCTCGCCAGAAACATAACCATAAGTCTCCCACTGTCGAGCCGCCGCTCCCAAACTTATCAGAAATAGAATATACCAAGGAAGCCGGACCTCAAAAAACATCTTGAAATCCAAGATTCCCAATAATCTCGGATTGAGCTCGGCACCCATAAAGAAGTCGTAGATGGGGTAGCCACTCATGCGATGCTCGGCACCACGAACTCGAGCAGAGATGTAAGCAATGATGGAGACGATGAAACCAGTCAAGATGGCAACACTCATCAAGGGACCAAATTCATCAATAACTGTATCTAGTTTATACAATCCGCTAACATGGAGACCAATGGCGACTACAATCGTCGTGTAGAAAGACGCATATGCGGAGCAATAATACGGCAATTGTTTTCCACCCAAATGCTCCAGTTTCCGACCATCGACATAGATGCCAGGAAGGTACAAATAGAACAGTCCCTCAAAGACGAAAAAAGTCCAGTATGTGATCCACGCTTTAGCGCTGGGGAAAGCGCCGTCATACGCCAGATTAAGCAGATGGAGTCCAAACTCCTTCGCTGTCTGTCCTTCTTCGGGCAATGGAAGGCCTCCTTCATAATATGTTGCCCCGATCCACATATAATACATCAGCAACGGGAATCCGATCATCATGGATAAACAGCCCAGAGACCCGCCAAATTCGAAGTGGCCTGAATCATCGATTTTGTAATTCTTCGACGCAGTCCCGTTGGCGGCCTTTTTCTGACCGGCGAGGTTATCCACAGCATAGCCATCCTGTTTCTTCTCAGTAACACGTCTTCCCGTAGTCACTGAGTTCTCGAGGATTAGGCTTGACGAAGTAGAGGTGGACATGTCTGAGGTCTCGGCATCCGCGCTTAAGTCGGGAGTAATGGACGAACGACTTCTGGTGACACGACGCCCTGGGGTGTCTACGTAGCCATCACGCTGGATTTTTCTAGGCGCAATCAAATGTTAGTGGGAGCACTAGATGGGGATCATGTTCGGAGACCCTGAATTTAGCAGCAAGGGCCTGTGCCGTAACACGCGCATTGCACCAGCGTACTTACTTGGGGGTTTTCCCCGTCTGTGAGCGAGTGATAGTCATATTGGCGCTGGTGGGAGACGGGCGCCCAGCGTCAGGAAGAGGAGAAGGCGGAGAAGATGAAAATAAGGACAGCGAACTACAACAGCGAAATTGAGCGTTGGAAGGTTGACAATTCGGCAACGGGAAAGGGAAAAGGGGGCTCAAATTTCCGGCGAATCACATTGCGGTACGACGGTACGAGGTTTACACTCAATCGACCAATTAGAATGGCGGTTGTGCAAATTTGTTGATTGTGGAAAAATACGGAATCAACATCCATGGATACATCTGTGTAATTCAATACCATCGCCGTACAACAGGAAGTCCCGTGCGCATTCACGTTATCCCAATCCTGGTTATCATCCGAAGTGAACTTTGAATCACTTTTTATATACTCCATATAATAACCGAAATCGGAGGATACCATGGCCGATGATAAAGCAGCATTGATCCCATGTTGCTAGAGTATCCTTGAATACCCAAATCAGAATTTACACGTCAGAGATGAGATACCCCAATATCCCCCAGAAAACACGCGTGATTAGCAAAGAGTTGGACAAAAATTCTTGGACGATTGACTGAGCGCCCACTGGGAGCTTCATTTCATTTGGCACAGTATATAACATTATATATGATACCAATGAGAGAACTAGGCACTTGGATCATGTTATATCCATATATATACACACTCAACGCCAGGGCGGCGGATATCAATCAATCCCCGTATATAGGCCAATCCGTCCATTCCATCTAGTCAGGAGCTTCAATAAGTCAAGCAAGTGGTATCATAGCCGTAAACTTCCATGAGCGTTAGCTGTACATGGTCGTAAAACTTACATCATTTGCCTTGTCAGAATCGCATAAATACACAGCCGACAACCTGGTTCTCCGCCTATGGGAAGAAATCACGGAAGCTCCACCCCGTCCGATATATGTATGTGCATGTGCATGTGCATGTGCTTTTGGCGGGGGGTCAGTGGCATTTCATTAAATACTTCAGTAAAGGGAGGGCCACCTACCGGATAAAAATGCGGAGAAAGAAGCGAAAAGAAGAAACAGAACAGTTATGTGCTTGAGAGCTCAGAACATGTAAATTATCTCACATCATCATTTGATAACGTTACGGGAGCTTTCCTGAGAGAAATAGGAGACATGAGAACATCGATGTGATGTGCCCCTTCTTCTTTCTCCTCTGTCCGATCTTCTTGCCACGCGTTTCATGGGCGAGGCTCATACATAACCAATCCAGCTAGCTATCTTGATTCGCTTCGTCATCGGGATCGGGTAAACTGCGGGAAAGACGGGGCGGGATGGGGATGGTAGTCAAATGAAAAACAGGGGAATGTGGGGATTGTATTCAAGCTCAAATAACGGAGGTCTCCATCACAACGTACTCCTAGGATATGTTGAGAAATAAATTATATATGTATATAGAATTCTATTAAAAAGACGACATGGGCATTCGTGGGGAGCGAATCTACCAATAGATGCAAGCATATTATGCAAAAATACAGAAAAAGCTTACAGGAATGGAAAAAAAAAAAAAAGAAAGAAAGAAAAACTCAAGTGGAGCAGGATTAGAGAGGACACCGCAGAGTGGCTGAAAAAGCAGGGTAAAATAAAATTACACCTTCCGTTTTGATTTCCATGTTGTCAAGCGGCCCGCCGTGCCGTCGTCGACATCAGTGTAATTTTCTTGTTTTTCTTCTTCTTCCCGCCTGTTGTCCCTGTACCGGTGGCATTAGTACTATTCCCGGGACCATTACTGTCGATATTAGTCGTCGCAGCAAGGATTTTGTGCTCTTGCTCGACCATCAACTCCCGCTCCCAGTCCTGTAGCCACCCATCATTCGGCTCACGGTCGGGGTTCCTATACGTAGCCTGCGGTGACGTTGGAGCAATAGCTGCCGTGCCCCAAACTGTCCGATGCAACGTAGGCCCAGCAGTGGTAGTGGCAGATGAGTCAGGCGGACTTCCGGATGGCGATGCCAACGCGGTAAATGATGGTCGATTCCTGCCCCTCGACGAGGACCAGGGGGGTGAGGCGGATGACATAGTCGGATCGAAGCCGGGCGCTGATGACGAAGCTTCGAAACCAAGAGGTTGAAAGTCATTCTCAGAAAACGGCCTGTCGGCAGCGGATACACTCGGCCGCTTCCGTCGAGCGGAAGCCCAGCGTTGTTCTTCTTCATTCTTCTCGGCACGAATGCGTTCCTTTTCCTCCTGTGCCGCTTTTTCTCGGTTTCGTTTTCGTCGTCGCTCGATATCGCCACTAAATTGCTGGAGGACGTCTGAACCAACCAAGTCTCTCCAGTCGCACTCGAGAAAGCTGACTTCGCAGCCGTAAGGGAGGTGGCCGAGATATTTCGTACGTTTCCGCAGATCCTCGTCCACAATGTGTCCTGTTGATATACGTTCAATACGCGGAAGGATGGTTGAAGGGAATTGGGAGTAGTCCCCAAATGCAGCCTTGAGGATGCGGATATCTAATGAGGAAAGATAAAAGTGGGGAAGTGCTTGATAAAAGTAGAAAGGATGATCAGGAGGATGTGGAGCGCCACTGGCATCTCTAGCTTTTCCTGCAGTTTTAGACTGTGCACTAAGATTGCTATGCGTCCTCTGGTTTTGCATTTCTAGGGTTTGATTAACCTCGAGTTTCGATATAGCTACCGAAACATCGTCCAATTGGTCATGATTGGGGAAAGTATTTCGCGCGGTAGTTGGGGGATTCGACGGAGTATGTACATTGTTGGGTAAGGTCTGTCCGGGTTTTGTAGCATGCCGGATTTTATACATCTCTGGAACACCATCCGGCGGTTGCTCGAACTTGATAGGGATTCTAGTGGGACGACGCTCAGGAGGTTGACGGGGTGGAATTGGCGGATTCCCAATATCCTTCACTTTTTCCTTCGCCTCTCTTATTGCCGCGACAGCTTTCCGGGTCCAAGTGCTATCATCGCCGAAAAGCAATTCATCTTCCTGCGCCTGCCGTAACAGGTCTTGGATTTCATTATCGTATTGGGAAATCATGTAATCCTCGCCCCCTTTCATTATCCGCGCATAGTCAGGTACCTCTGCCACATGATACCAAGGAATATCGTCGTCCAGACCAAGCGTTTTTTCCACACCATCCCGTGGAAGGGCAAGGGTGCTTCTGGGGTGTCGCATAACCAATCTAAGCACAACGTCCCCACCCTCAGTAGGTGTATCTGTTTGACCCCTATACCACCCAACAGGCCGTATATCCGATATATAGACGGTATCCCAACAAATTGGGCATTTCTTCCAACGAGCCTTTTTCTCCGGAAGAGGGCTCGACTCATCCGTCGAGTGCATGTACCGGATAATGCATGGAAGGCAAAAGACGTGTCCGCATTTAGCCATACGGGGAGCGATGGGGGTCGAGAGGCAGATCGGGCAGCTGGTCGCTTGAGTGTCAGTCGAGACTAAAACTTGTAGGACCGAATTCCAATCAAGGTGGACGTCAGCGTTCGAGGCTTGGGCATGGTAGCTGTTCTTTGGATTGACGATGAATCGATAATTCGCATGAACATATCTACTTGCTGTCAGCAAAAGTCCACTTGATATCTAGCAGAGAAATAGATAGATATGGTAATTACCTGGCTTTGTCAACGGCGTGATAACCAGAACGCGGACCCCATGCGTTGTTGCGCCTTGGACCACGAGAATATCCATTGAGATTTTGTTGGGGCCGAGGGGGAAGAGAAAAGTTCATCAAATGTGTGATGGAGGTCTGCCCCTTCCGGCTCATTGTGGACTTCATCGCAGCCTGTTATCACTCAAATTATGAGACTAGGGAACCAGAGAGAGTAATATACTAGAGGTGACATTAACACAACGGGACGAAAACATACGGATTCTGCAAAGACATCCTCGTCATCCAAGCGAGGACGACGGTGCCGTTTATGCTGGTTCTTCCTTGTCTGATGGTTCCTTGGAGACGACAAGTTCTTGGATGACGACCCAGCACCCAAGAACGCCTGGGTTCTCCGTTGAGAAGCGGTTTCAATGCCCGGATATGAGGCAATCTGGAACGACTGGGACGGCTGACTAGGGATGTTGATTGCTTTTGAGGGGACAGAAGACTGGCCAGAACCGGACGACATTATATCCCCTTGGACACAGCAGCCAGGAGGGACACAAGATAGGTCAGTCGCCAACGAAGAAAGGAATGTCGACGAAGACGGAGATGGATATATCCAGTCGAGGGGAGTTAATCTGATTGGCAGGGAGGTAAGATGTAGCTCGAATGTCCCTCCAACTAGTAACTTATGACATACGACGAAAGGTGTGAACGGGAAAGCAAATACAGAAACCAGAAGGAAACAAGCCCAACATGAGCCCGTGAGAGTAATTGCAGACACCCCGAGGACCGAGGACCCATTGGAACACCAAGCGTTCCGGGGCGCGATGCAGAGGCGAAGAAGAAGCAGACGAAGGTGACACAAGAGGCAGAGATGAGGAGGGGCGAGGCGCCAGGTTTGGAACGGTATCGTCACGCATGAAACAAGTGACATGACAAAATCGATGGGCTCCCGCGTATTATAACATCGTTTTTAACCGTACCGTACGATACCTGGAGCTCGCGCTGACTCATCAAGGCTCGCTCGCCGCCAAATCCCCGTAACAAGAAAAAAAAAAAAAACACCGACAACAACAGCGAGGATAACGACGTCTCTTCAGCACCTTCGCCCTATTCCACCTCTCCGCTCCTCTACGTCTCGTTGCTTTATCTGTTACCTATTGATTGCTAGTCCCCAATTCCCCCGTGTTTTCCTCTGTTTCTGGGCTACGCGAATACTGTTGGGGTCGAGTATGTCTTGAAAAATCCCTCCTGTTGAGAAACAAAACCAGTTCTCGACTAAGCACAGCTTTTTCTTC
>NW_001813982.1:4887651-4889523 GCF_000149585.1 Histoplasma mississippiense | reverse complement strand
CTTTTTCAGCCAGTAAATGCTCCTGAGAGAACGAAAACTGCAACTCAACTGTCAAGACAACTATTCCAACACCAGTATGTACCATTCCCATGACTGAATGTAAAATGTCTAGGTGTCGAAAGCTTACAACGATTTCTCTTAAGCTTCCTTGGCTGTCGGTTCCCGAAGCGCCCTTCCCTGCGAGGGCTCCCCGTCGTCGGCGGAAAGCTCGAACTCTGCAAGCTTCCACAGTACGAGTAGAGTTTTCTGCAAAAGCCGATCCATCTGATGTTAAAGTCCAAGAATCCATATCCGTTGAAGGTCCGTCGAAGACCGCACCAGAGTCAGAAAAGGACGGCCCTGCAACGCCCCAGCCTTCCTCAGAATCTAATCTCATCCAACCCACAACTCCTTCATCTACCACTGCCTCTCAAACCGGAACCAAACCCCAACATACTCCAGCGCAAACTACCGGTGCGCGGCAGGCTATTCCAATTGTTCCTATCGTGCCAATAATTCCTTCCAGCCCCAGCACAACAAAACAACCACCCACCAGCCCTTCGAAGACCACCCCAACGACCCCGAAACGTGATGGGCAAGTTTCGCTGAGACCCACCCCAGATGAGACGCAGACAACGGATACTGCACCTTCGTCAACGGAGTCCGCTATCCCAACGCAGGACGCGCCTAAACCCACACCTCCAATTCGAGCTCCCCCAAAATCGTGGGCTGATTTAGTACGAACCAAGGCGCCTCCATCTGCTAGTAGCGCTTCACCCACGTCGACTAGGATCAGTGAACTAGGGGTATCTAAGGGCGAATCTCTTCTTGATGTTATTAACCATCTAAGCTCCAATGCTGAACAATATGGTGACAAAATCGCATTTATTGAGCCGCGCGGGCTTGTAAATACTGGCAATATGTGTTATATGAATTCAGTAAGTATTCCATTTTAGTTCTTGCGAGTGTTCATTTTCTGCCGGTGTGCTAATGGTATATCTATAAAGGTGCTTCAAATTCTGGTATTTTGTGTTCCTTTCTATGAGTTTCTTGACAAAATCGGTCGGCGTGCGGTTCATACATTTAAGAGCGATCTTCCACTAATTGATGCTATGTAAGCTGTTTTATCCCCGACTCCACCAATGATCCCCGTTATTATTCCTGGTGTTAACAGTCCCTTCCCCTTCCAGGATCATGTTTATGCGAGAATTTCGGGTAATTGATGCTGCAACCTCAGTTGAACAACTGAGGCTCCGATTGAAGCAAAACGAATTAGAGCAATATGGCGAGTCATTCATTCCAGAATATGTTTATCAAGTCATTAGACATCTTCCGCGATTTCGAGACATGAGGGTAAGTCTCACAGTTCCTTCACTTCAGCGGCCTGGTTTCATTCAAGCTAATACCTAGAAGCGTGGTCACCAACAAGACGCACAAGAGTTTCTTGGTTTCCTTCTTGAAGAGCTCCATGACGAGTGTACGCAGGCAGCTAAACAAGTTTCATCTACTGGATCCGACATTTCTACTCCTGTTGAAACCGATTCCGCATCCGCAGCATCCGAACTCTCTGTGGAAGGATGGTTGGAAGTCGGCCACAAACAGAGACCCGCAATCACTCGATCCTCAGGACACATCTCTGCAGAATCGCCAATCACCAAAATATTCGGCGGCAAAACTCAGATCAGAGTTTAGAGTGCCAGGAAACAAAAACTCCGTTACCCTTGAACCTTACCAGTCCCTTCAACTTGACATTGGCTCTCCCCAAGTTATTAATATCATTGATGCGCTTAAAGGTCTCACTAAGCCAGAGACCATCCAAGGCGACTTCACTCATCTCGTGGCCCTAAGTTACTGCTACCAAGCAAGTTTTCATCGAAACTTGCCCCCGTCCTC
>NW_001813982.1:4868143-4887551 GCF_000149585.1 Histoplasma mississippiense | reverse complement strand
CCCACGAAGTTTTCCCACCCCATCGACGCAACATCATTTCTCCGTTAGGGTAGCGGTCTTCCCAAATACCGTCTTACGGGAGTGATTTACCACCACGGCAAAAATGCGAGCGGCGGCCACTACACAGTTGATGTTCGCAGGCAAGATGGTCGCGAATGGATCCGCCTCGATGATACCTCTATCCACCGCGTCAGGAGCGAGGAAGTCGCGAATGCTGGAAGTGAGGAAGACCCCAAGGTTCTTGCTGCTGCCCTTGAGCAGCATAGGCTGGCAGATAATCCAGCGCAAGGCAATATCTTCGAACAATTCGATATGGAGCACCTGGCGCAGCAGGAAAATGAACAGGGATGGAGCCATGTCAACGGGCAAACAAGCGGCAGTGGTAGTGGCCATGCAAGCAAGAAGTCCATGGCTGCTGTTGTCAATGGAACCACTTCGCCGTCGGCAGAGTCTTCGTCTGGCAAGCGGACGCCAAGTAGTAGTCGATTTGGGGCTGGAGTTCGTGAGAACAAGGTTGCCTATCTCCTCTTCTACCAGAAGATCTAGAGATCGACAACATAACACCTCAATCGTGCCTTCCCGGCCCTTTAAAGCCCAATCCTCAAACTACTCGACCCCACATCCTCCACACCTACCATATATCTCACTCATCCCTCCACCCTAACTAGCTAATCCCTTCCTCCCGCCCTCCCCCCTTCTCCTTAAGCTCTTCTTTTTCATCAATTATTTGCCTCCATCCATCTCGATACTTATTTATATGAGCCAATCCCCAAGCAGCGCACACATCCTACGTAGGTAATGAATATGATTTCGTATTACATCCTAAATGTTGATGCCGATGATGGTGATGACAATGTTGATTGGGGGAACTTCGTCGTATATTGATTGGGTGTTGTCTGATGAAAGCAAGAGACAAGGGGAAAGAAGAGAAGCAAATGGAACGCATAATATGATATATACTTTTATTTTTGCTCCCTAAAATTTATACATAATTTTCCTGCTCTAACTTACTGCTTTTGTGTATTGCTTTTCCTAATGAACTAACATGTAAATGTTGTTGATTGGCAACAGATATGGAGGCAGATGCATATTGCAATGCTTTTTGTGTTGGACACATACATACTCCTTGCATCTCTCAGCCTTTCTGGACCCTCTGAATTGTATCTGGGTATATACATAATACTAAGTACCTTTTGATTGTTTTTTTTGGTAAAAATTGGACAGACATTCATTAGATTACGAAAAAGTTACATATATACCATACATACAGCAGACACACAGCAAGAAAATGGGAAAAAAGAAGAACGTGAAAAAAAAAAAAAAAAAAAAAAAAAAAAAAAAAAAAAAAAAAAAAGGAATAATTATTGACAAGAGCGAGACTCGAACTCACGCGGGTTTCCCCATACCGGATCAGGAAGTTCTCCCAAAGAGGGGAACTTTCCAAGTGTTCACGTGACAGCTTGAACGGTACGCCTTAACCACTCGGCCATCTTGTCACAGATTTTATTGGGCAAGGGCGCAAACAATACGGTATTTCTTTGCGACGGGCAGCGGCTGACGAAAAATTTCTGGATTTACTCTGGTAACTTTTTTTTTTGTCAAGCTTGATAAAGGGAAAGACGGCACAGGCCGCGTATAAATATATGCTTTGAAGGGATCTTGGAGACGTCGATCCCTCGACAGATGGTGTGGGAAGCAAAAATTGCTACAACCATAGAAGCACACACACACAGCCCCCGCATTCGAAACATACTTCCGCGCATTCGAAACATACTTGCTCGATCATAAAAACCACAAGGAGGGAAGGGAGGGAAACCAGCGCCGCAAGCTTATTCAAGATGCAAAACAGCTAGCTATACAGCAAACCTCTCCGGTAAGAGAGAGGGGAGATGAGCTTGATCCCATGACGCTTCACCCAACTTATGCGCAATCACTTCCAGCCAGCATAGTCAGCGGCTTTCTCACGAGGAATGGTTGCTTCCCAGGCACTTGAAAAGTCCAATATTCTCTAACTTAGAAATTTAGAAAATAGATTATGCATCAATTTTTTAGAGGAATGATAGATAATATCCGCGAAGTGTCTCTGGGTGCGGGCCTCATATTCTGATCACGGGTCGCTTGTAACAAGAGACATAGTAAGGTCGGCGGTGGGAGGAGATTGACGATTAGTTTCCGGAAAGGGTGTCAATGATGCTGCCTAGGATCTTGCCATTGATTCCGCAGAGTCCAAGTATCGAGACATCGGGACGATGCCACCCTGGGAGACTAAGTTGTGGGGTCGATAGTTGGAGAGAGGAGGCTCCACCAGCAAGACACATCAACGAGCCATCTGTTGCTGTACCAATAGAGATCAGTGCGCAGATAGCGGGGACAGCGGCCACCAGTACATATAAAAAACCCTGAGGGCGTTTGTTTATATAAAAAGTGATCTGGGAAGTTCGTTTAGAACCTTCCAACGGAGCAACAATGACTAAATAGAAAGTACTATCCACAGGCAGTATGGCCGCCATTGGAATGACATAGATGGACGCTTCTCTGGGCATAGATAAGCTGTGTTTGTGGCGCTAAATATAGACCATCCTGGCGACATGTCTGATTGTAAGTGGAATCTCAATTCCCTCGAGGCTCTGCCCCGATCAAACCAATATAACTTGGGCGAGATATGTCTATTATTGTGAATACCAAACTATTAGCGAAATGGTATCCCTGAGCTCTGATTTTTATTTTCGAGGGGACGATGCAATATATATATTTATAGTTCTCTCATGGGGGGCTCAAACCATTTGGATATTTTATCGTTTTTGACAATTTTAGCACCCTTGCGACTGGCCGCGAAGAACCGTAATCCCAAAAGCGGCGTCTAGACCAATGCATGGATGTTGCAGAGCCTCTGGATTGAGCATATCCGCCGGCCAGAATATTCACACGCCTTAGTAGTAACGTGTATCGGCGTTGAAGGCCAGTCGCCCGGGCCCCAAGTCCATCCGCCCGCTGCAAAATGTCGCTCGTGGTGGTTTGGAACACGGCATGCAGGTAAGCACCGTTTTTTTCTCAATCTGTTCGAGGTATGCACCCTCTAGAGGTCAGTCGTACATCCGCATGCGAGATGAACTTGGAGAGCCTTGTCGGAGGCCAAGGGGCAATGAGCAGACTATGATCAATTCCACGCTCGGAGGAGCAAGATCGAGACGTAACCGCTGTCGAGAAGCGGGTGCAGATTCAACACCCCAGAGGATCTCTTCCAACAGCTTAGTATCAATCTGATGGATATTTGAATGTTTCTGTATTATTTTCTGCAAGCGATGGACGCCTTGGGGATCCTTTTACGCCTCTGTATGTGCTTATTGGCTGTTAGTCCTGTTGATTGCCCAAACTCTGGTCTGGATTATTTCTGACAGATCGGCAACTCAAGCATCCTTTCGTTGTTTCAGCGAAGCGACGGAGCCGCCTAATACATACTGTACTGCAATGTGCAGTATGTAACCTCATCCAGAGAGAACTTTGCAGAGCATGGGCGAGGCTGGAAAAACAGAAGCCTATCTACGGAGCAGCAACTCTCGAATTCAAAGGTTGCTACAGACAAATGACGATTTTTCACCCAGACCAGTCCATTCATGTCGCGTGAGGAATTGGTGCGATGGACTTACTAGTGGTGAACCAATCCCCCTGACACTAGACATCTGAATCACAGAACGCCCAGGCACTAAAGAGGCCGGTAAAATTGCGATTTCAAGGCTATCTTTGGGAAAGGAGGGAGCGCTGCAAGGGGGGCTTGTTGTTGGTGAGGAGCGGCACACCCGGTTCAGCATCCTGATGGCCTAATTATGTTCAAGAGTTTGCTCTGAACACCACGCTTCGACAAGCATCTTCTGTTCATCACCTTGGGACCTCCTTGCGTCGTCAGTAAGGCAAATAGTAAAATAATATGAGGAATGGCCATCTGCGAATGAAATGGCTGGAGAGCTCCCTCGATTCAAACGTTTCAGGCACATAGCTACTTCCAGCAAACTCTTTTCTGTCTACGGAGTACTTGTCGTTCAACCGACATCCTGCTATATAAATGCTGGAGAACAGAATTGGAAAGGGTTCAAATGATTTCTCCTAACTAGTGGTCAAAAGCACAAACAGAATACATCGTTTGAAACCGCACCAGCATGTCCCATCTAATTGGTTGTTGTACTGTACAACCATCGAGAGATGTGACGAAAAAGGCCCGAGAATTGGGTTCCACGGTGATGCGCGAGCGCCTCTCAGGCAGTTGTACGCACAGGAACAAGGAACGAAAACGAAATTCGTCCCAAGGAACACTCTTGAAGCCTAATTGTAAGTTTGCAGCCCTAACTGGTTCGGCATTTCAGGGACGTGAACTTTTTTGCTCAAAGTCAATCCGCCAACCAGAAAATATCTATGGATCCAAACTTGGTTCGTTGGGAGGATGCATTCGCAGTCTGGCCAGTGGCCAAGTATGAAACGCAGCACACGCTTCAAACTCGCAGCGCGTCAAGCAGGTAGTAAGAGCCCTGGAGGCGGGATAGATTTTCAAGACCCGTATTCCGTAAATTGGCGGCCGGTTGCTCTGCTCTCATTTGCAGGTCGAAAACATGAGAGCCAGTGCTTGACCAACAAGATCAGATCACCAGTAGCGTGCAATCGCCGGGCACCTCCAGGCTAGTCGCTGACCATGAATTCTTGTAGCTACTGAACTGCTTCTCGAACGTACTTGCTGTTGAGGTTGAAGCCTCCTCTCCTCACTTGGTTGATGAAGATTGACAGCGTAGAATCACATTGTACGCAGAACTTCCTGGGAAGCCGAAGAAAAGCATCGGCATTTTGACTGGCTGGTACTCTGTAGATGATGATATTATTATGATTCTTAAATTATTTTTGGACGGTCGCGCGCTGCTTGCTCAGGGACCCGCTCCACTTGGTCCCGCTGGACCGGGCATTTTCGCCCTTTTAATTTTTTTTTTTATGACGACTATTTGAAATAGGTATTCTTCTTCAAGTCCAGGAACAACAATTGGAAAAGCTTCGAATAAATTCTGATCAAAACTTCTCCGTATCGCTGGGGAAAAGTAATGCCAGGAACTGTCAGCGCCGCCAGTCAGAAACAGGCAAAATAGCAGGATCCTCTTAGCCACAGTTTTTGCTTTGTTTTTTACGCTGCCGCCGCCTTGCTCAATCCCGCCTAGTCACGATTATTCCCCTTCCTCGCTGCCCGCCCCCGTGAGTGGCTGCTTGTCTCGTTGCTTCGTCGTTGTCGCTGTCTCCGTCGTTCGCTGCCCAAGTGCCATTCCCATCGAAACCGCATCCACCTCACCGACTGAGAACCAGACGACAATCGCATTCAACCTGCGTTCTGTTCTTTTTGCTCCCTTGCTGTGGGCCGAATTAGTTCGCCTCGCCTCTTCCTTCATCTCCTTCATCGTCGCGTTTTCATTCGGGGGCGGTTGAGTGTGTGGGTAAGTTCTCCCGCCCAACCTCCAGCATTTGTTGTTGGTGGCTGCATTTTTTGCATTTTTCCCGTTCCTGTTCCTGTGCCTGACGGCTTGGAAGGCTCACACCAGGCCCATGCCATCCACGCTCCGCGATACAAGTTTCAGAAACCTGACTTCAAGTTTTGTGGGATCTTTGACAGGTTTGACACCGAAACGGCGACTTCCTCCCACCCCCTTCTGGTGACAACAACAGGGGGAAACGTTCCATCGATCCACGATGGGATCGACTCAATTTGGCAATTTTCTTGTACGGAATCACACCTTTTCTTCTTCTTCTTCTTCTCTTTTTTCTTCTTTTTTTTTCGGATTATTTGTTTCATACGGTCTCTACCAATTTGTTTCTGGTATGTATGCTAACGACGGCTATTTGGATGTTACCAGAAGCTTTGTCGAGACTCGGCTCTCCCAGTTTGCAATGTATGTATTACTTATTGCGCCAGACCGTCCTGCGTCCAATGACCCCGCCCTTGTCAAGATAACACAGCCCTAAGTTAGCAAAGGATGTTACTAACTTCATTATCGATGCGCACAGCTTTTCGTTGCTGATAACCAACCGCCAAATGGGAAATTCGGCGGATGTGCCCTTAGGGGAATCAATCTGAGTGGTGATAGGAACCTGGCGAACCTAGGTACGACATGGGCAAAAGCCTCAGCGACAAACCTTCCTCCCCCTGAAATACCTCTAGATAGCTAGCTAGCTGGACACAGAATCTAACGATAAACCTGCACAGGAGCCATCCTCTTTGCCGTGACGGCCCTATTGCTCAGTGCGTTCTTATTATGGAAATCGGAGCGGAAGAAGGCCGCGGTGGGAAGAAGGTGCGTTATAACAACGCTCCTCGCCGATGCGATGCTAAATGCAGTCCAAATTGGAAATGCACATAGGATAAATTCAGGAGAAACTAATCCAGACTCTCCACAATCTTTAGGGAAATTCAATTGTTTTTACTGGGATATATGATAATTCAGCTCTGTGAGATTTTCACCATTGGAGGAATTCCCATCTCTGATAATGTCAGAAAAGTATGCCTGAACGCCCATGCCCTCCAACGTTTGAGCCATGCACAGATGATAAAACTAACAGCTTCTGATGCGCTTCAGGGATTTACTGCCATTCACCTAGGTGCCATTGCCGCAACAGCCTGGATATTACTTCTCAATGCGATCGTTGGGTTTCAGCTACTCGATGACGGCACTCCAGTCTCAGTCGGGCTTCTCCTTGCTTCCGGAGCCATCCTGTTCATTGGCACCGGCTATATCGCTTTGGACACTGGCTTTCGATGGACCGGCCATTTCGACCCGAGTTTGAACGGTGAAAACCGAAATATAGGTCTCTATGTCCTATATCTGCTATTTCCACTGATTTGCTTGGTTACCTTCTTTGCGCTGGAAGCGGTATTAGTCCTGCGTATCCTTGGTGAATTAAGGCCTTTGTGTATGTTAACCCCCTTTTCCTACGCAATTGCCTTCGTGCGGCTTGAGACGGTTTCCTCCCCAATTGCTGACCGCGTCTTCTTTTTGCTATCTCAGTATACCTCAGCGCAGCCGGTCTGCTTTTTGCCATTGGTCAAATTTTCCAATTCGTCATCAGTACCCACCTTTGTCAAGCATCCAATGGGAAGATAAACGGATCCCTCTTTGCGACTCTCTTCACAGAACTTTCTGTGGGAGCAATATGGATATTCTGGAGTAGCATTACCGAAGACGACTGGCCTATGACTGTTGGAAGTGGTGGTTATAACTGAGAAGGAGAAAAAAAGAGAAACACCCAAACATTTAATGGTAATTGTAAAAGAGGGGGAGAAAGAAATGGGGAGAAAACAGGATCGGAAACACGAACAAGATTTTTCAAGCGTGTGATATGATGGGATGCAGTTAGGAACGGAACGCAAGAACGAAATGACGAGACCTATTGAAAATTCAGCACAGGAAAACGAAAGGACGACACGAAGGTTCAGAAATCCGTAGCAATGGACCACACACCATCCCAAAATGCCCGGCAGTACAGACCTTCCGATTGATGCGGGTGGAATGAATGAAAAAGCACAATATTATATTCATTCTCTCGAAAGCTATTTTGCCTTTCCATTTCTCTCATCCCACTCAGAAATCAGTGGTTGGTCGTGCCTCGCTTCCTTCCTTCTCTTCCGCTTATTCCGCCGGGCGCCCCGTTCTTCGTCTCTTGTCGTTACTTACATATCTCGCCTATCTTACTCGGTCCCCATTTATTTCTCTTGTGCATTCTGTCGCTATATTTTTGTCCCTTGTTATTATAAAAATTTCTTGCAATTTTCCTGTGTACCCCACCCTGGATACCAACTCTGCTATAGCAGGTTTCCGCCTCTGGAACTTCTTACTTATTTCCGTTGTTCTTGTGCTTTTTGTTATAACATTTTCTTTTCTTCCTCTCATTATGTCTTGAGCACTGGTTGTTATAACCATTCTTCTACCTTGTCTCGTTTGTCCAATGTTTATTCTATTTTTTCCTTTTTGTTTTCACTGGTTAATCTACGGCTTGATGTTTTGCAAAGATATCCCTACAAATTACCTCAAATACAAAGACGGCACGGCACGTCTGTCTTTTATCCTGCGATGTTCCCGCTTCACTCTTCTCTCTTTCCTTTACTTTGTAAACCCACTATTCGAAACCCATCTATCTAATCAATGTCTGGACCCACTTGCTCTCTTTCTATCCATCCATACATACATACATACATACTTGTGTTTCTGTCATAGTTATTTCCTGACTTTCATAATTAGTTAAACATTCCCCACTTCCGTATCTCCAGCTCGATAGCCCAGGGAGTCTGTATCTCATTTGGAGAATATATTATTATACACCGTTATTGGGAGATTGGAGATTGACAAGACATGGCTCAAAAATTCAAAGAGAGGAAGACTTCTTATCAGTTAGTGTGGCTTGTCATAGAACTGTTTTGACTACCGCTAAGATGGAATCTAATATGGCCGCATTACGGAAAGAAATGAAAGGACCGTTAGTGGAGATTTCGACGAATATCATAACCCCCATATCGTCATGGGGTACTTAACTGGAGTATTTCCTACGTAAACCCGTCCATAATTTGGTCTTATTGCCAATTACGTTACCAATCTCATCCTGCCTTCGTGAAAAGAAACACGCAAAGAGAGAAAGAAAATAAAAACAAAAGAAATAGTTAAAAAATAGAAGAGAAGATTAGAGCCAGCCTCGAATATGGGCCATCCAAACTTAGGGCTTAATTTTCCCTATTCGGCCTAGCATGAACCAACGTACAGTACATAATAAGCAAACCCCTTTTCCCTCCACCGCGGCGGCACTGCCTCTCTCACCTCACGAGTTACGCCTACCATCGTTATCCGTCCTGTGCGATGCATTGTCGAACGAGTCCTGGGGGTTCCAAACCACTTATTCGGGATCTGCCCAGCGTGTCTTGGGTCGCTCTCGAAAGGGGGAAGAAGGCCAGCTAGGGCTACTGCTCCTGCTACTAGGGCTGCTTACGCAGTAGATATGCGTGTGGAATTCGCCGATATCGAACCTCTGTGGGTTCATACAGTTGAGGATTGGGTGGTCTGAGCCGTTTTTGTTTTAAAAGGCTGTGTGTTTCTCTCGTACTTGATGCGTTTATGATTCAAGGCGATATATATATATATGTGTGTATATATATACTGCACACATACTATGGATCTCGAGATCCAAGGTTGGCACAAATTCCTTGAAGTTCCCAGTAAGTTCCCAGTTGACGCGGAGAGGTTGAGTATCGATTTCTTCTTGGAATACGCTACATATCTATTTCTATGTTTCTATCTATCTAGACGCATAGATGTTCCCCTTTTTGGAGGAGGGATCATGGTCTCGTCCAAACTATAAATTGGCTGTACGTTTTGCATGTTGATAATGACGACATGCAGACAACAAATCTTATTTCGTTTTCCAGCCCAAGTCTGCCAAACATTGAGACGTTCTGGCATTCCTTGAAACGCCGCAAGATGGGTATTGGGGAGACAATCCGAAGTTCTAGCCGATTATCTGAATTCCAGTTATGCAGAGACAATCTTCTATTGTGTTGGAATGGGACCACTGCTCGGTACACAGGTTGAGGAAGGGAGCGAAAAGACGGAAACATGCGATCCCTTCTGCTCTGATGTACACGATGCTACGTTGAGCGAGATATGAGGCGGACAACCGCCCATAATGCTGTTCACCCGTGATGAAAGAGATTTCACACACAAAACCACGCATTCATAAATTTATATGGGATGGATTTTCCAGATTACCCAGAAGCACGATACGCAATCCTCACAAAACGAGACAGCCAATCTCCCGCAAATCTGCATCGCATATGTCCCGAACATTTAATCCCAATAACGGTACAAGCGTATCTCTCATATTCAGATCAATAACCACCTTCATCGACTTATTATTATCCCACGCTGGTGCTGTTCCTTGTCCCCTTCAACACGGAAAAGAAATTGGAAAACCACGGGGATTGCTCCTCATCTTCGCCCCATTCAATCCTCCTTCCCTTTCTTACTGAAAACCCCAGCACCAACCCAATACTTCCAGTGCGTCCAGGCAGGCCACATGCATACCGTCTCGATATTATTACCCATGGGATCCAGTACGAAAGAGCCGTAGTAATACTTGTGATAATGCGGCCGGAGCCCAGGGGCGCCGTTACACTTACCACCGGCAGCCAAGGCCGCAGCGTGGAAGTCGTGGACGATGGCGCGGTCTGAGAAGGAATTGTGTAAGTCTTTTTTGCTCACGAGCATGGGATGGGATGGTTTGCCATATGTTGGAGCTAGACTGGTTGAACGGTTGAACTTTTATACAGGAAACAAAATCAAGCATACTCTTAGTATCAAACGCAACATGAATAGGTTTCCGTTTCAACCCGTTCTCATCTCTCGCATCATCGCTATCTTCTTCCCCTTCCACCCCGGTGATCCAGAAGTCTGGGTAATACGCCCCGAAGCCCACGACGTGCGGCGCCGGGCGCATGAGTTCCCTATACCCCAGTGGTGCCAGGGCAGCCCTGTAGAACGCAACGACTTCCTCAAAGCGGGAGGCGGGCACGCAAAAGCCCAGATGGGAGAGACCCATGGCGAGCCCTCTTTTGATTAATGGGGTTTTATTATATCGGATTCGGAGGGCTGTATAGCTATATATAATAATTTCATGCGGGTTACGATCCAGCTGAGGGAGGCTTTTTATTTTTATTTTTATTTTATTTTTATTTTTTTTATTTTTTATTTTTATTTATTTATTTTTTTTTTTTTTTGATCCTATAATTTAAGGGAAGCAAGGAGAAGCGTTAAATAATCATCGAGAGGTTCACCCACGATGACCCAACCTCACCCCGCCGTCACGTCAATTCTTGGATCGGACGTGTTCTGGACTTGGATCTTAGCCTTAGGCTGGGAGATGGCGAGGCAGCGACGAGGGATTTCGCGCCTGGCGCTTTTCTTGGTTTATGGTAGCCAAAGCTTTTGGCAGAAGGTTGGCCATCAGAAGCCTATCATGACTCAAACTTGAACGCCAGTCCGCTCGTATTTGGAAGTCCCCGCGTTGCTCGGCCGGGCCGGATTTGCTAAAAACTGCCTGTCTGGTTTCGCTAGCTCGGTGGCGTTCGTGATTGAAGGATTTTCAAAATCCATCGGGCGTTGGATCGAAGGCCAAGCAAGTTTTTTTTTAAGCTTGTCCCGATGAAGTCTATCCTTCTCGAGGAATGGACGAGCTGACATTCGAAGGAGATTGAAGCATAGCGGGTGAGTTCCACTGTTCATTGGATGGGTTCTGTACAGATGTGATCTCAATGGATGTTCTTTATTACAATTATTTTTCCAACCCATATTGCGGAGACATTGTCGTGATTTTACAAATGGAGAAAAACGTGAGAGCTCTTTCGTAAATAAACCCCATTTTCGTAACATTTTCCACACATGTTATTCTCTCCACCAAAGGAAGGAGAAAGCAATAAATGTGGCATCAGCAAAAAAGCCGTCGTATCCCTCGCATCCATATCGGAAAAAAAAAAAAAAAAAAATGAAGAGAAAGTAAAGTTAGGAAAAAAAAAAACCCGTTTGGCCTATTTTACGATCACTTCCCCATGATCCATTCATCATACAACGACACGTCTGCTCCGAACCAAAACCAAAGTCAAACCGAACCAACCCCTCAGGTCCCGCCATTCCCGAAATTGATATAAACTTAAGAGATGTCTGGGTACGTTTGAGTAAACAGAAGGAAGAAGAATTCCAGCCATTCGTCCATCCACCTGCCTCCGTAAAGTACACGATAGTTTCAAAGTACAACCAACGAATGGCATGAGACGAGGAGAAAATAAAAGAAAAATAAAAACCAATGGGTATGGGGGAAGGGTAATATGCAAGGGAATTCGGATTTTGTTGTTTGAAAACACATTATGGGTTTAAAACGAGTGGATTTCCTCATATACGAAAACCAGCCTCTTTTGAAGATGTAACTTTTTTTGTCATAATACGTAACACGATGTAGCGACACCCGGAACGCCAGCGACGATGGTGTATAGAGGTCATTTGGCAAAAGCACACCGTGTTAGAGAAATTAAACGAAATGTTAGACGATTCATGTGGATTTGGCAAAGAGATTGATGATCGAGTTGGTGTTTCGCAGATTGGTATTTAGCTTGTAGAATTTTACCCAACAGCGAACCCTCTGGTGTTCTGGAATAAGATGTATAGGTACATTACGCATGTTGTATTCTTGTGACCCAGGTCAGGTGTAGGGAGTGAAGGAAGGTGATCGAACGTTCTATCGACTCCAAACAGCCCCAATTCGAGTGACGAAGCCGAGGATTTCAAAACCAGCTTCCGTTTTTTCAATTTTCACTGGTTGTATTCTTGAAGGTCTCTAGCCCAGCGAGTTAAACGTGGAATCCGCCGCAAAACGGGGTCATGGGGAGTGTTTTCTGCAATGGCCATATAAAGAGCTTCAAGTCGTTGGATAAGAACAGTCATGATTTTCGGAGCAACTTCGTAGATCTCCGGGTCCTATTCTATTGTTAGAAACCGGGTGGTATGACAAATAATCACCTCTCAGAGTGTAGGACTATATATAAACGGACGCAAACGAAGGACTTACTCTAACTTTGACAGTCTGGAAAACACGCTCGAGCCAGTTGAGACGATCCATCACATTTGTTTCAAAAGACGATGTCACGGCGGCGCTAACGGAAAGGACAACCAGTGGTGACAAGTTAGAGAGGAACGAAGGATCAAGTTTGACAAACAGATTGCTGAAAAGGTCTGCTTGTTGAGATGATTGGATCCACTGCATAATTGAGAGAACAAATCAATAAACCGAAATATCGAATAAAAGGTCCGGTAGGGAAAACTTACTCTTATAGAACCTTCTTCATACCTTCCGGTATTCAGTAGTTCGCTGATTTCCTGCAGCTCAGCTTCTTCTGGGGATGGCTCTGGTGGAGGAACCCCTCGAACAGGATTCGTAGCAGACGACGTCTCAGGCAATTCTGCTTTAACTCCAAGCTGACGGTTGAGGTTTAAAATCTCTTTTTGGAATTGAGACTGGGCAGCTGCCATAGTCGAAACAGTCTCCGATAGGGAGCGGACAAGCATCGTGAGTTGATCGATTTTGGCACTGTCATTCTGCTGTCTGAGCTCATACTGCTTCATTTGGCCAACAAACTGCCGCTCAACTTCCTTTGTTATAATTCTCGCTTGTTGGATGGATTCATCTTTGAATGACGGGACGATCTTCTCGTGGAGAACCTTGGAGATATCTCTCTCAACACGATTAGAAAGGGAAGTAGAAATCAATTCAGAGATGCGGAGATGCATATTTTCATTAGACATTGCTCGCTGTACGGCAACAGGGAGAATTTCCCTGATAACGGGTGACGCTATCAAATCGAGTTGTCGGCTAAACCCTTCTTTTATTTTCTGGTCCATTGATTTTTCGGTAGATTCAATGAGTGCTGGAACTACCATCGACTGGACATTGTTGGCAATAATACGGGACAGGTTTTTCTCCACGTTGTCAGATAGGGTTGACGAGACAAGGCGTAACACTGCATCTTGCTTCGCTGTGGCTGCCTGTTCCTGCGAACGACGATCTTGGTCAAAACGAACGTACAGCGCATCGAGTTCGCGATTTAGGCATTTCGTAAACTCTGTAGAAACTGCTTTCTCGATTTTCTTTACTTCCTTGTTTAGGAAGTCAGACGACACTCCTATATTAATCGCCTCCGCCGGCCCATTATCAATAGAAGCCCCTGTGGCGAACGAACCGTGAGTTTCGGTTGCCAACACAGACTGCGGAATTTCAAGCTGACTCTGATCCGCCTCCTTATTCGAAATTTCTTTCGGCTTCCCGTTATCGGCTTTCTTCTTCTTCCGCTTCTCACTCTTGTCCGTAGAAGCGGCCGCTTGATCGTGTTGATCAGAAGTAGAGACAGAGTCGCCTGTCTTCTTCTTCGGTGGTTGCTTTGAAGGCGACTGGTTGCGGGACGATTCGACTCCAACAACTGATTCCTGTCCAGGGCCGGTTGCCTTTTTGGCCGGTTCCTTCCCTTTCGGAACACCCTTTGGAGCTACATCTCCGTTAGTCGACTGTTCATCGACTTGGGGAGGGAAGCTCTGCAGGGCATTAACTTCAATGAAGCCTTCTTTTAGGGAATCCACAGGGTCGATGATTTTGTTGTCGCTGCTCCACCCAAGGTCCGACTTCCTTATGTTAAGGCAGGTAACCCCAAGAGAGTGCATGACATACAACTCGAATAAGCCTGCTTCTTCGTCCATACCACGATGTGAAACAGACGGTCGAGTAAGTGGTAGGAGATCAAGGCTCCTAAGTTGCCCTTTGCTTCCAAAGGACAACTCGCGGATTCCACTCATACAAGCTGTTGACTCCGGTTTTGGCAACCTTTCATCCTTCTCGGCTACCCGCTGAATATACATGGCCTGCGACATCAGTGGGAGGGAGTATCTCGGAGCAGACAAGTGGACGAAGTAAATAGAATTGCGCGTAGGGTGTCCAACAACTATAATTCCGGAACCGGGATGATATGCAACACTGCATATGGCGTCGGACTCATTATCGTGGGGAAATTTCAATTCCTGGACTGCCTTTCCCAGCCCAATATCCCAGAGCTGAAGTGTGTGGTTCTGTTTCAAACCGACAAGAACATAGCGTAGAGCTGATGCTTTCGTATACGGCCGTAATTTGTCGATGAATAAAACAGACGTAGGCCACGACTTCTCCATAGGCGAACCAGTGACAAGTGTCAAAAGTGGCACTCGAATATCAGCTGGCAATTTCGAGGTATTGGCATGCGGAAAATCGGCTACATCACGAATATCCCAGAATCTCATCCTTCCAGTTTTGTCAAGTGAGACGATAACTGTATCATCGTCGCTGAAAATAAAGTCCTTCCCGGCCTTGCCAGTAGCGATCTTCACCGACTTTTCTTTGAAAAACTTTTCAGTATCGACTTCACGATGCGTTTTTGTTACGCCATACTTCGGAGATATGGCAAAATGAGGCCATACGATATGGATGAATTTGCCGCGACCGATTGCGAAAAATTCAGGATGACGGGAGCTCCGTCTAGCCCGTGTTTTCAGCTGACCACCAGAGGTATTTTCATCTGAGGAGGGAAATGGTGGAAAAATCAGGCTGTCGCGTTCCAACGCATCCTTCTCAAAGAGGTTGTTATCTGCCTTGGATATAGTCGCCCAGTAGACAGCACCGCTAACACCGATGCCCATGACAGCTTGCTCCTTCGCAGTTGAGGAGCCTGGTGCTGTGGTCGATAGAGAGACGTTGAAAACCCGATCATTGGTAGATCGGAATACTTGTCTATCTTGCCCATCGTCCTGCCGGACTATTCTCATGCCACCATTCTTCGCCAAAGCGTAAACGATGTAATCGGAAGTAGCCGAAGTGAGCGAACGATCCAATTGGTCGAAATCCTTCTTGAGACGGGCGATATCCATTATCCCATCACTCCGAAGTGAGAAGATGTTTTCAGTATTTCCCTTCCAGGTGATCGACATGAACGGCTTCAACGGAAAATTATACACAGGGATAACTCGTTCAGTCTCGGATTCCCACGAGTCCACAATAGCACCATTAGTATCGTCGGCAGACTCCTTTAAGTTTGAGGCAACCGGAGGTGAGCTCTTGGGTGTAACTTCAATGCTAATATCTTTCTCCAGCTCTTCCTGAGCATCAAGGGCAGTCTGTTCAAATTTCTCCGCCAGTGCGTTCAAAACTGCCTTAGAACTTTCCTCCTCGACTTCTTGTTTAATGTGGGCAACTTCTTCAGCGGCAACCCTCGCTAAGGCATCCTCGACTTCTTTATCAACCTGTCCAGCAACCTCCCCAAGTGCCTCAGGAACGGTTTCCTTTTTGATTTTCACCTTTTTCTGATCAGGACCCATGGACTCTTCAGAGGCATCCGGACCGGGCGTAATTACCGCGTTGTCGTCCGTTTCCAAGGGCGAGGACGAAACAGGAATGTCCCCGGATGGCTCTGACCGTTTTCGCTGGCCATTAACCTGAATGAGACCTGGTACCCCATTTTTCTTTGCGTTAGCGATATCAGGTGCAGGGCTTGCTCCAGGTAGCGCTCGTGACCGGCTTCCTTGGGGCGTTCGGTTGCGGGGAGATGCCGCCGCAAGTTGTTCGAAAGGATTAACGTAAGTGAAAATAGAATCCTTTCGCTGTGTATGGATAGGGGGCTCAAAGGGAGTGGTTTCACGACTTTCGCCCGACCCGAATAATCTCATTGGCGACGCTCTACGTTCCTCTGGAAACTTAGGCCCCGCATCAGCAGAACGCTCTCGGGAAGTAGCAGAAGCTTCAGATGATCTCGTACCGGCCACCGCAGTTACGGACTGCTCCGACTGAGACGTCTGGGGTTTGGAGAGATTTAATAGCTTCAAGAGCATATCTTGGGCATTGTCGGCAGGAGGTGATGTTGTAACTGGCCGATCGGAAGGTTGGGCAGCAGCAAGACCACTGGACATTAACCCAGTAGCAGCAGATGTGGAGGTAGTTGGTTTCCCCATGAACGAAGCCACGATATCAGACGCAGATATTCCCCTTCCATGGCCGCCTTGGGTGGTACCAACAGGCGCATCATCTTGTGGTTCTTCAGGAGCGACCGTTTCCGCTATGGATTTTTTTGGAGCGGATACATTCTGCGAAGCCGGGCTGAACTTGAGCAAGCTCAACAAATTGGCAGTGCGATCCGCGTTCAGTGACTGCTGCTGCGGGCTCTGAGTGTTATTACGTGGCGTCTGAACGTTGGGACTGATGACATCAGAAGCGTGATGTGGAGGCGTGCCCGTATACTGCGGGCTGTAGAGCGGCGACGACACAGTAGCTTGGAACAAGCCGGTTGAAGATGGAAAAGGAAATTCACCCGATGAAGAGCCATTATGGCGATGGCTCTGAGCTTCGGAACTCGGGAGGTTGGATGCATTGTTTGGCGAAGGCCTTGGCTTGATATTGGCAAACAGAGCCTGAAGGTCTGCTGGAGTGGACATTTCTGCCACAACCGCCCCGAAAGGTGAGCTCCAGGACTCTTGAAAACAGGATTAAAAAGGACAGGCCAAAAGCAAATCGTAAGCTGAAGCTCTAATAAGCGAAGAAACGGAAGAACGACACAAAAGAAAGGAGGAAATGAGAATGGTATCAACGAAGCACTGGAGCAGGTCGAGACAACCGAGTATTTGCTGAGAGGTTGAGGTGTCGAAATCGAGTGCAGGCTTGGCGGCGAAGCGGCTGCTGACTCATCGGGCTTTGGCTGCTTTCTTCTTTGGGATTTGGGAGGAGGAGGTCGCACAAGTTGCCGAGTTCGTTGAGGCGGGCGGTTTTCACAACGCGCATACAATTGCCTCGACCGGAAAATTATACAGCAGATGTGTCGGTTTTTTGAGCAGAGCTTTGCCCTTCAACTCCCTGGAGATTAATTCGTTTAGAGTTGAGAGGACATTTGGATGACATCATCCGGAAACAGTCTGGAAATGCTGAACCAGGTGTCAAGCCTGATTACACAAAACTATAGTTCATATTATGTTGGGTTATTAAATGAATTTATGAATTTAAATCTAGCACCTTCTTTTTTTTTTTTTTTTTTTTTTTTTTTTTTTTTTTGGATCACTAAGTTAGTTTTTGAAGAAGCGACTTTTGTAAGATGAAATGTATATCTCCATACTATATCAATATAATAGTACTACACTGGGACAAAGTGATTGGGGATGTCCAACCAGATGTATTACTAATTGTTGTAGCGTTATGGTGGGTGCGTTTTAGATATGGCGCCGTTGGTAGCTCAAAGCTACGCTAAGGTAGCTGTGGGTTCAAATTTTTCCACGCATGTCGAGTTATCCTGCCAAAAATCCTTCCTCATTCCGATATTTTGCGTCCTAGTCCACTCCTTAGCCCGCCAAGGCCGGATTATTAATGCCAGTAACCTCCAATATTCTGCGAGTGAAAGGACAACCCAAACAGCGATCGGGCTACGATGGTCGCCTTCTTGCCCGAGTCAAACCCCTCTATGTCACATCTGATAAACGTTCCTATTGAGATCGCCGTTCCGCTTCCTGTCTGGCAGTATCCGACTACATCCTATCACTCACTGAACAATGTTCTGTCTCAGAAGGTAGAGTCTCAAGAGGGTCACACATCAGTTGTCCATATTATCCTTCTTTGTCCTTCATTTGTTGATTTGTTAATAACCCCCCTCCCCCCCTTTTCTTTTTCCGGTTTTTTTTCTTGATGAAGAAGATTAAAAAAATGTTAACTAACTGGAATGCTTTCTCCAGTTGGCTGCCTCTCCTTTTCATCCCCACGAACGCCAGCCCCTTATTCATCCTCTCCTTCATAACCCTCACATACCTCCTCCACCGACCATGCATCTACTGCTCTGCTCTCCTTCTGGTTCTCTTCCTCTCCTCATGCCACTGGTCAGATCGCTGTTTCTTCGATTTCAGAGGTGACTGGTTTGCCCCTCGCTTCTCCACTCCAACCTCCTCCAAACCAGAACATTCCGCATCCGGATTGACCGAATATGTCCTGGAGACCGTGAACACCACGGCCACAGCGTTGGCTGGCGCTGCAGTCGATGAGATGAAGAAACATTTCGCTCCTAATAATGGGACCGGGGCGGAGGGCGATTCGCGTTTGGAATGGACGGGTATCGGTCTGGAATGGCTGCGGAACCTCCTTGGACGGAGGGAGTGGACGTTGCCGTGCGTCGATGTGAAGGTCAGGCTTTGACCCATGAGAGTAATTTTGCATCATTCGAAAAGCTGGAGTTGTGGTCGTTTTGCCTCCTTTTTTTTTTTTTTTTTATCATTTTATGCTGTGTTCACGAGTGATAGGGCTCAGCTATTTTATTTTAAAGTTGCATTTTCTTTTCTTTTTCTTTTCCTTTTTGGGCCCTGTCGTATAACTATCAACGCCGGAAGGACAAAGCGTCATTGTTGATGCTCGGGAGGGGGCATTTGGATATATAGCACTCGATATGGCATTGTATATTTACCCACGCATAACTGCTTCTTGCCTTAATGGTAGCAAACTTTTACTAGCCTAAATTACCTGTTTAATCCCCCCTTTCCCTTTGCTTTGATCGAGTACGGTGTTTAATCTCCCCAAGCCTGAGAAATGTTGGGCTGATACCTGTCTGTCGGGGCTCACTAGTTTCCTCAGATACTACTAGTATTATAAGCGTGTGGGCTGGTGGGCCTGGGAGAAAATGTCCTTGTTCGCTTGATCAGTGTTTATTTTCTCCTACATAGATTTTAAGTGCTGGACAGGGCAGCCCGACCCGAATCCCTGGGCCATGTCCTGTTTAAACCTTGAATCCTTTCAAGGCAGAAAGAATACCATTTCCCCC
>NW_001813982.1:4864075-4867148 GCF_000149585.1 Histoplasma mississippiense | reverse complement strand
AAAATCACCACGCGTCTGCTTATGAGACTGTTGGTCCAGTATCCTCAGGTATTTCTTAGTCCGCTGTAGCCGATGATCGAGTCATATCATATACGTTAGGGGGTGCTGGATTGGTTCGTCCCCTCTACTACCAGCATAGAGCTCTTTTGCCCCAGTGGCCTAACATATATTTAGACAAGCGAGACACTTTGTTGCTGCCACACCAAAGTTTGTATGTGGTGCTAGCATCATATACAAATTTCGGTTGTGGCGCAGAGTGTCTAGATATATGTCTCGCTCGCTTATCGACTATAATATCCAGTGACAATTTTTAGTCATTTTTACACTCATGTTCTCAGAAAATCTAGTTCTTTTACATAATTTTTATAATCATGATTCATTTCATGTTTATGTCAAGAAATGAATGGACTGGGATCGAATCAAATCAGAGCAAATATGTAATTCATGGTCTCGCTGAGCACTCTAGTTTCAAGGAATTCTCTTCTAAATCAGCAGCAAGGCCCCATTCGCTGCAAAGTCCGTGTCAGTAGTGGGTCTCGCTCGTCATCCTGTTAAAGCGGTTACTACGTATCATTATCCCGAGATCCTGACCCCGTAGGCCAAATTTATACCAAGCGAGATCTTTAAACATGCGGTTAAATCTTACTACCCTATGTTAAATAGATAAATCACTGTGTGCATTTTGTAAGAAAAAGTGGTGTAAATACATCTATTTTTCATTTATCATGAATTCAGTTCTTTCAACTATTTTAAATCTGCTTAAGATTGTCATATACTTGATTTCAGCAACCAGCAGCACTGCTATATCATCAGGTATGAGCATTTCTTTTCTTTCATTTTTTCCTTTTCATATTGGCATTCAAATATACATTTTACCTCTTATCAATTCATTCTTCATAATTTCATGCACTTGCTTCAAATATACTAGCAATTTATATTCTAATCATTGTGGCAGAGTCAAACAATCTTATTAAAAAAGAAGTATATGACATGCTTTACAGTGTAGAAACCGATACCAATGGGATTTTGCATCTAGCTGATGATGGTATATTGCGGTCATTTGATGAAACTGGCAATGTTCTTGATTATAGAAGATTAAATAGTT
The DNA here is from genome assembly GCF_000149585.1 of Histoplasma mississippiense. Lineage (NCBI taxonomy): Eukaryota > Fungi > Ascomycota > Eurotiomycetes > Onygenales > Ajellomycetaceae > Histoplasma > Histoplasma mississippiense. Next base: position 4,866,043 of record NW_001813982.1, on the reverse strand, counting down.
CTCATTTGAGAACTGTTGCTGGCTTCTATTCAGAAGACATTAACAATTATTTATTAAATATATGGAATAATATTGATAGCTTTCAGGTTGAAGAGAAGGTAATTTGGCATCCATCTACAGATCTTTATCCTCTCCCGCTTTTACAGAAGAGTCAAAGAACATTTTCTCCAATAAAACATCATTCATCAATACAGCGACGTACACCCTGTGCTGATATTCCCTGTTCTGGACATCTAAAATGTAGAGCCTCAGGCTGTACCCGCTGTTTAATCGCAGACAGGATAGCGACTGGAAGATGCACTATGTATTAAAATATTGTTGTGGACAGCCCCCCATTGTTGAAAATTAGTAGCAAAACACCGCAAATATGGCTCGAATGTCGATGTATCTCTAGAATCATTTAAATATAATTTGAATACACATTTGTGATATGTTGTCGGAATGATAGAATGTCTTGAATATTAACACAAATACTTAATTTGATAGAGGTGGAAGGTATAGTGTTGTTGAACACTAGCCACTCTACCACACGTGATAACCCCTATTGTAAGAAGGTTTGAAATCTTGATTGGTTGTTATTAAGATACCTCCAACATCTTTATCTCAGCGAGCTTAGACCCTCTATTGGCTCCGGTTGCAGCAGCATGACACTAAACTACTTTAGTTACAAGTCATGTGCTCAGAGCAATCCTCGCCAGAGGGTCTGGGAAGAAACGGTTCATCCTTCTGTGGAGATTGTTGAGATTTTCATAGATTCTTCAAATTGTTCAACTTTGACTTTCAATTACACAATCATCATACATATTTGATATTTGTGAACTACCTTAGGTTGTAGCTAAAGAAAAGAAGAATATAAATATATAATTTTTATATTAAAAAAATCAATATTTAATATAAATGTATCTTATTGAAAATGATCACTTTATTTCTTGTTGAAATCAAGTAAATAGCAAATCCTTCTTGTGTTCAAAAAAAAAAAAAAATGAGTTGACTTTGAGGTGATACTTCATATCTAAGAAATGGGAATATGAAAATAAAAATTGATACCATCACAAGAACATTGATTTTCCTAGGTCCTAAGGTGATACAGAGATGCTGAATAGATGGAGTTGGTTTGGTATCCTCACCCATACCTAAGGTATAGAGCAAATCATTCCCGTGTTGCTAACATATTAAATTGCACATCATATGATATGACTATTTTGAGTTAGTTGATTACTTATTTGAGATTAGCTTCTTTAAAAAGTGACTAATCTTCAAATCAGTGTTAAAACAGCAATCAGAGCAATTATCCTGCGAAGCGTTTGAGCTTGCTGAGATAACAACATCTAGTAAGAGGGTTTCCACGGCAGCCTTCTTATTAATTTTGTTGTTATTTTCTTTTTTTTTTAAAAAAAATTGTATTTAGTACTTTAATTACAGCTGTTGTGTTCTTGTTATTGTCATCAGAGATGTGTTGCACACTGTGCATCTCATCCACCACACCATCTGCTTTCAGTTTGTCCTTCATCAATTTGTGTGGCTCTATAGCCTTGTAGATTGTGCTGCGGATAGAAGAAGTATCATAAAGTAAAAGAAGTATCATAAAGAGTTTCATGAGGTTTTTTTCTTCTTTTTTCTCATAGTATTACTATACTCAATATAAAAAAATTATTTATTTTTTGAGATGGATACTGCTTCTCAAGTTACCCAATCCCGGAATCAACCAATGTTGTTATTGATATGTTGACAGTTGTGGACAGAAATCTGCCTTGGTGATTTGCTCAAACAGTTCATATATATGTACATGTACTCTCCTCCACTCTAAGTTGAACAAGCCACTCAGCATGGGTGCTTAAAGGGGTTCTCGAAGACTCTCTTGAAGGATTTCATGTCAATAACTTCCTCAAGGCTGTTATTGGATTTAAAAAAGATTGGGCGTGCATTACTTGTATAAATATGCACACCCCCCTTTCCCCCCCTCCCCCC
>NW_001813982.1:4860046-4862320 GCF_000149585.1 Histoplasma mississippiense | reverse complement strand
TGTTTTACTCTTGGCCGCAGATTTCTGTTAGGTCGGTCACCCTATTTTTATGCTGTGATTTGTGGGGTGCGGGAATGAATGTATAAAATTTCTCACCTGAATCCTTCCCTGAACGAGTCTCCTGCACTGTCTTCAATAACGAAACATGGCCCCGCAGTGGCTGTATATCTTTAAATGAATCCATCTTTCCCATTCATATCAGGAATATGTATACATATATACATATCACAATAGTTGGGGTTTTTTTTTTTTATCTGGTGCGCAGCTCTCGAGTTGCCTGAAGCTTGTTCTTTTTCGTTTTAGACGAGCATCATTAACAGAACATATCTACAGTTGATATGATGAGCTGGTCGAGAGGTTTGAGTGTGTTCCATACTTCTGGCAGAGGAAGTTCGCCGAATCCGTATATTCTCGCTGTTCATTTTTCTTCCTCTTTTCAAGTTGTATCCCAGGCTTCGATTATAATTTCAACATGAAGTCATTCTTCAACCGGACCAGGGTCAAGTCATGTGACCGTAATCAGGCCACTGTCAGCGATTCAGATCAAGAAGTGCAAGTGTATCTTGATATTGAAGTCGTATACAGCGAACAAATTGTCTTGGAACCTTTTGTTATTTCCCTTCTAAATGCACATAACCTCTACAGTGTTACTCCAACCATCTTTTTTGACAACTGAACATCCGAGGCAGATAAGTAAAAGGAGGGGAAAGGACCAAAAATCAGAAATCAAGAACCGAAACACCAAACTGAAGCAAAATGGAAACCTACTATGTATATATTTTGTGCCATGTCCCCCAACCATTTTTGAAAATGCGCTTTCTTTGCCAGGCACACACCCTCTAATAACAAGTGCAAGGTAAACAGAATGGAAAATATGGACTGGATCGCGGAAGATATAACAATATGAGATTAAAAAAACCCTTACATAAAATTCGAAGAAAACTATGAGAGCGGGGCTGACATTGAAGAAAATGCTATCGCCAGAGACGCTATGTATATACGCATGTACAGTATATATATGAGTGTGTTTAAATATCCTCGAGATTTGTGTTTCCACCAAACAAGGACCCAATTCGTGTACCTAGAGAGATCACCATGTGTCTTAGGAAATGCTGAACTGGATTGTTTTGATTTCCTTCTAACCAGAGGAGCTATTGGCGATTGAAAACCCCAGAGCTGAAAGTCATTGAGACTGGACATCGAGATACGCCGCATTCATTCCAAGGAGCAGAGTTAACCAACAGGAAGGAGACTGTCAAATTCCGGATTCCTATTTCGTGCTGGCTGTCGTAGTGGCCGTGGCATCCGTAGCAGAGGTGCTTCCTCCGTTGCGCATAATCGACGAGGTAGCCGCAGTCTCATCCTTCTCTGTAGGTTGTGCATCAATATCTTTTCCTGGCTGGATCACATACTCGTCACATCGCTCGACGAGGCGCTGATAATAATCCTCCAGGACCTCAGGCTGAGGCACTATACGCCACTCAACCCGCCACAGAAATTCCAACTCTAATAGCGCCAGTTCGGCGATGCTGATTCCACCAACTCTGGCGTAAGTCTTGTTTGTCCAAAAGCTGTCACTGAGACCCTTACTTGCCACGGTAGCGCTGCTGATCAAAAATCGGTGTACAGTGAGGCTCGAGACTGTAAATGCAGGATAAAGAGCACATAATCGGTCAATATAATACACCATACTTAAAAGGATAGGAGGGGAAAGGGTGGCATGCGTTGTTAGGCGCTGGAGGTAGTCATGGACGGAGATTCGAGGAGGGCTGCGCGAATGGAACCGTGTGAGGCGGCCATCGCGGAGGGGGATTTGGTCGTTAAAGCGGATAAGTTCCATTAACATACTGGAGATCAAAACGACGAGGTCGCGGGGATTTGCTTCCTCGTAACGACAGGGAAGGACTTTAACAGCGGGTTTTTCAGGGCGCAGTCGCTTGGAGAGAGATTCCGCCCGATTGTCTGGGTCAATTGATTGCAGCTTTTCGCCATCCGTAGCAAGAAGATTAGAAGGACCAGTAATGTTGCGCTTCGAGCCTACGAGAGTCGATGGCATTTGCGAGTCAGTCAGTGACTGGACGCCCTCCTGGCTTGGTTGTGACGTAGCAAGTTCAGAAGTGGTATTGGTGGACTCTGCGGATATCGTCTCACCAGCAGCCGTAGAGCCGAATGGTTCAGCTTGTTATTCGCTGGGGTAGCCGGGCGAGAGTACTGGGTTCCCGCATCTACAGTCTGCCTTCGAAAGGCTGATCGTATTTCCTCGACGCCCGAACT
>NW_001813982.1:4846321-4859822 GCF_000149585.1 Histoplasma mississippiense | reverse complement strand
TGGAGCACGTGGGCGCAATCGGCGGGCAGTGTGGGCAGGGCAGGCTATGGTAGTATGGCAAACGGAGGCCCTGCTAAAATTATGTGGAGACAGCGCCAGGGAGCCTGTCTGAGACTCAGTCGGATCAAGAGTCGCAGCAGCAGCAGCAACAGCAACAACAGAAATAGTAATAGGAGGAGTGGGAGTGGAAAGCAAAGTGGGAGAAGCCAATAAGCCAGCGCTTTCCAAACCAACAGGCGTCCCGCAAAGGCGCATCTTGCTATGCGAAGGGGCAGGGTGACACAAACCGCCAGGCTCCGGATGCAAATTCTCTGGTCGTCCCAGCCGCTCACTCAGGCATTATTGCTGGCGGTTGAAGAAGGGCGTGCACACAGTTCCTCAGTCGACTGTTCCGGCGTCGTTGGACGTGGGGGAGCGGGAGCAAGACTCTTTCCACGCCGGGTTGTTGAGATGAAGGATGACATAAGGACTGACTAAGAGAATCAGCGTCTGTGCACAAGAATCCTGTGTGCTCATTGGCTGGTTGAGTGGCTCCCGCCCAGCCATGTGGCCAATGAAATAATGGGTCAAGTCCACGTGATTGTGCTGTACCGCGTAATATTGCTGCGGTGGGTATGGTTTTGTCATTTTAAATTACAAGTTTTCTGTACGTCATCACCTCTGAGACTTGTGCCTTGTTGGAGAACATATGGCGTCTACTTGCTGTAACTGGGCCACAAGTTCCAGCCTCTCCAATGACATAGTGGCATTGCTAACTCTTGTTGGACCAAGTAAGTTATCATCAACTCTCAAAATAAATAGATTTCACTCAAAACCATTGGTTTCTGTTTACCATCAAATAATTGCTATTCTAGCACCTCTGAGACGTGAAAAGAATGTGATTTGGCCACACTTGCAGCAGATATGGTCAACATTTGAAGATGCTTCGACCTGCCAGCCCTTGGGGCAGCATGACAGTTACAATTTGTAAGAATTTCAAAACATCAAGATAGAACCAACAACGATCCTTATAATATATTAAAAATATCTCTCAGAATTACTTATAACTTATAGAATCTCAGAATAACAACATTTAATTACAGGTAATTGTCTTGTGGTTGACGTGGAGGCAATGAAGTATCTGGATATCACTAGTACAGTGTATTCATATCGAATTTTCGGTGTGAATTCTTACCACTCCACCATATCGATCCTTAATTTTCATCTGTTTCGGAGGTAATCCTACAACAATCTCCATGTCGGCGCTCTCTAAAAATTTTTGATTGATGCCCCTGTCAAAAACAATTGATTGGTATCTGGTTGGTTCAAATGTTAAGTTACCAGTAAACATGAACAAGAACGCAGTCGCCAGAATCGGTGATTTTCAACATCCTTTAATATTTGCAATCATATCGTCCTTAATAACCTTAAGTTAACATCTATGAATAAATTCCCATAAGTTTCCAACGGCTGCCTTCTTTCAGGTCATGTTCTCATCACTATTGCGGTCCTTACCTCTGCTCAGACAGAGGTGGAAGCCGCTCAATTTCTCCAATCCAAACTTTATCCAATTACCTGAATCTCACAAAATCGAAGAAGAAACCCTTCCGGATTATATTGCGTCCCAATATTATCCTCCCGAATATGAGAAGTTATCAAGGAGCAATATCAAGCTGTAGGCAAACTTAAACCATAGCTACCCGGACAAATGCTCATGTGCTACAATTGCAGGGGTCGCCATTATGTTATGCTCAAGATATTTGTTCGGGTCTCATCTATGGGACAGCGAGTGGATGATGAACTGAAGATGTCTAGATGCATGGATCAAGCTCCGAAAGGCCATCCTGGTCGCAAGGCTGTAAGAACATTACTTGACGCATTTTACATTGATGGACCTGAGGATAAGCATCAATGCCTTGTGCATCCTCCGTTATGGGAGAGTGTCTTGACTTTCTTACGCCGGAATCCAGTAGAGAGACTGCCTTCAGCAGTTATAGCATTCGTTCTTTAGCGGCTCTTTTTGGCATTGGATTATATGCATACGGAGTACAATATCGTACACACTGGTTCGTGACCACGTCCTCTTCTGTCCTCACCTGTATGCGTTCGTATTTTTGTTAAGTAACCCGTTCTACTAGATATAAAGGCGGATAATATCATTTTTGGTATCAATGATGATTCAGTCTTTACTGACTTCGAGGAGGAGGAACTTCAACAACCCATTCCAAGAAAGGAGGTGGACATGGATGGAAGGACTGTTTACATGTCCCGCAAGGTCAGAATTCCTGCTGATGTGGGCGACCCAGTTCTATGTGATTTCGGTTCAGCCGTACTGGGCTATCAACATCATGCAGAATTCATTCAACCCAATATCTACCGAGCACCCGAGGTGATTCTAGGAGCTCCATGGACGTATAGTGTTGACATATGGAATGTGGGCTGCATGGTATGATATAACAACATGATCAAATGATTGAATAATTAAGGAGAATAAATTCAGAGATGCGGGCAGTAGACCACCAACTAGACCAGCGTGACTAATACATTATATAAGCACATCATCATGCCATCGGGATAGTTAGATATGAGTTCAACGGCAACACCCACGATAACCAACATAAATACTCCAGCCCAGTCCACAGACGCATCTAATTAGCTTTACCATCGTGTCTCATTGTTTCATTTTCATTTTTCTAGTACATTTACTTGCAAGGACCTGCTCATATATGGCAAATACCTCGAAGCGCCCCTCCATCGGCATTGGCATTGGAATTTTCAATTCACAATCATTCGCCTGTTCCTACCACGCAACACAGGTATTCTCTATCTGGTGCACGCATTTCGCGGAATCAATCTTGCTGACCTGAGACCTTGCGAAGGATCGGATAGTCCCCAGATCTTTCATTGCCATTTCCAACATTTCAACTCTTGCCATCAGCTCGATACTTGATCTTACTCCTCTGCATCCCGGAGTCTGGAACTTTATAGAAGCTTCCCGGTGAATCTCATAGCCGCAGATCCATATTTCTAGGATGGCGAGGGCGGCGACGCCTCAGATCATCTCTGATATCCAAAATCCCGACTCAACTGCTTCACGGATTGAGGCTCTGCGGCTGTTGAAAAATGAGATTATCGGGCATGATCAAAGAAAGGAAGCCTGGATTGGATGGGGTATCATTCCGTTATTATCGCAGATTTTAGCAGGCCGAAGAGGGGCGGGCAAAAAGACTACCGGCGGAGAGGTTAATGGACATACAAGACGTCAACATTTGGCAAGGAGCAGGAGCGGTAGATCAGATGATGATGAAGTCTGCTTACAAGCCATTCTCATTATTGGCAGCTTAGCCCAAGGTACGCTGTTTTTAGTCCAGCTTGCTGTTTCCTTCTTCTGCTGCTCCCCCTTGAGGGAAAAATATATCATTGCAGTTAAAGTTCAATTTTCCTCAAATAATCTCTGAGGTTCTAATGTCAGTAAAATAGGGGGTCCTCCATTCATCTCTCCCATTGCCGCAGGGGGGATTTTCCCATTGCTTCTATCAATATTTTCCTCACCAGACTGCCATCCATCACTTTTCCTTGCCGTCCTTGAGACTCTCAATACAATCGCAGATAGATTCCCGTTATACCAGCAGCAAAGCTTGCCACATGCGAAACAGCTATCTTCCCTCCTCTACTCTCGAGACCATGTTGAGACTCTTCGTAGACTTCTAATTGGCTCGACATCCTCCTCTAGCCAGCGGCCCGTTACCCTTGCTGCCAATTTAATTGCAAAAACATGTTCAGAAGAGAGTTACAAGGCTATTCTGGGGGAGTCCGGTGTGCTGGATGCACTGGCTTTCAAACTTTCTACCTTTGTGGTTGCCCAGGGATTCGTTCTTCCTGGTGCTGAGAATAATATTATGGACTCTGGCGCTCTGAAAACCTTGCCACCTGCTGCACCGCCAAACGCGCAACTAGCTCCTATTCTCAGAGCCATTACCTTAATAATCGAAAATTCAAAGTCTCGCGCAGAGCACTTTGTCTCATCCCCCGCGGTGGTAGCCGTTTTTCCTAAGCAGATCCCTGAATTTTCCCCTAATGATATCAAAAAGTCTCCATGGGGGGCAACATATTTCTCAGGGTTCGCCGTTCCTCGCCACAGTGCCACGAATCCAATCGATGCAATCCTACCCTCTGTCCCAGCTGCACAATCTAAAAACTCGAATTTTCCGCCTCTCGGATCTCACACCTCATTTGGGAGACAGAGCAATTTCTTTAGTCCTCCCCTTTCTTTTTCGGAAACTCCCTCATCAGATGAGGATGAAAGTGCCCTCATATCATGGCTGTTTACCGTTATCCGATCTGAGTCGAGTCAGACTCGTCTCGTAGCGGCGAGGCTGGCAACGCTTCTCTTCCGGTTAGGATTAGCAAAAAAGCATCGAGTGCCAATGTTCGGCTACTTATTGATCCCACTCCTAATTCGCATATTTGAGAAGGATTACGAAGCGCCTGGAGATGTCAGTATTCATGAAAGCGCGCTGATATCGACAACCCTACGAGCCAAAGAAGAGGCGCCTGCGATTCTTGCGTCGCTAGTCATGGATAGCCGTGAACTCCAAAAGCATGCAGCGGAAGCCGAGGCGATACCTAAGCTCTCTCAAATGCTTAAAGAGACTTTCAGTCCGATTTCTGAGGCAGCAAAGCCTATGTGGAATTCAGATAAAAACCTTGCCACAACGTCAAACCCCACTCAGCCAGAACTATGCCTTGGACCTCGCGGTTGCTCTCCTGCGGTGTACCACAGAATGAAAGTTCGCGAAGGAGCTCTGAAAGCCCTCGCTGCATTGTCGCTTTTTAAGGAGGATTACCGAAGAATGATCTGCGACAATGGCGTCGTGCCATATATTATTGATTCAATGAAGCCATGTGAAGAGGATTCTCTAGAAACACTCGACTGCAACCCGCCTTCAACGCTCCTTGCAGCATGTGCAGCTGCAAGGTCTCTTACACGATCTGTGAGCGCCCTGAGGACAAACTTGATCGACGCTGGTGTGGCTACTCCAATGTTCACATTAATCAAATTTCGGGATATCGCTGTACAGATTGCCGCAACGTCCGTGGTGTGCAATCTGGCAATGGACTTTAGTCCTATGAAAGATGTATGCCAAATGTTTTGTTTCCTTTGTCTTTTTGTCATCTCTCTTTACATACATTATATAGGGAATGTCCCTTTCTTCCCCGATTCCTCTGTCGCTCTGCCACCTTGACACTAACCATGGTACGTGTTCTAGGCCATTATAGGAGCGAACATGATACCCATACTTTGCGAGCATTCACACTCATCCAATACTAGCCTACGACTAGAATCCATTTGGGCTTTGAAGCATATTGCTTACAACTCCACAAATGACATTAAAATGAAGATAGTTGAAGAACTGGAACCCGGGTGGTTAAAGCAGGTCATTTGCCACGACCCAGGCGACCCGCCAATCCGGAGGAAAGGGGAAGATGACATGGGTGGTACATCTTCTCTTGGAATGGAGGCGCCGAACTCCGCTGGAGAACGAGTCGACATTCTCAACCCTATGGATGGGGTTGAAGGAGAAACAATACCAGGCCAGGATGGGGACTATAACATGACAAATACCGTCGTGTCGCCCAAACCAACAAGCCTTGATGTTTCCCTCATTGATTATTCCAGACGACGGAAGCTTGCTGTTAGTGGCGACCTTGATCAAACGAAACAAGCTCGACGGGATGATCTGCAAGTTCAAGAACAGACGCTTGACTTGCTCCGAAACCTGATCTGTGGCGTAGGCGCACCAGAAATGATCGATTATCTCTTCCAGGAAGTGGGTCAAAATGACCTCTTCAACATTCTTGCAGACAAGTTACGCCCAAAGCCGATTGTTAAATACGGCGGCCGCAAAGATTCCTTATCCTCTTCGTCCAAGTGCATCCCCGTGCCAACAGAGATTCTCTGCTCTGTCACATATATTGTGATCCATATCGCCGCTGGCCTGCCCCGACACCGGCAGCTATTAATTCAACACCCTACTTTATTAAAACTTATGATGCCCCTGTTCAACAACCCAGATAAACAGGTGCGAGTGAACTGCGTGTGGGTAGTTATCAATTTAACAATTGCAGACGATCAAATGGATCATGCCAGCTGCTGCGAGCGGGCTATGAAACTCGAGAGCCTGGGCGTGATGGAAAAGCTCCTTAGTTTGGAGAACGACGCCGAATCAGATGTGAAAGAGCGGACCAAAACCGCCCTATCCTTGATGCATGCTTTGCTTCAGTGACCTCATCACTAAATCCATGAAATCATACAATGAAAATGGGGAGCTAGTGTGTATTGTAACTCAACTAATCGGGTCTTTTTTTTCTTCCTTTTTCCCTTTTCCTTCCTTTTTATTATTTTTACCACTAGAATTTTTATTTTATATTAAAAAGACCTATTTTGAAGGGTTTAACCCACTCCTCCTTTCCCTTCATTTCACTTCTCCCTCATACAGCTATTTTATAAGTTTGTTATTGTCTTCCTTCACAGCTTATATAGCATTCATCCATAGCCTACGATGAAGCTTTCATTATCGTACTCGGTTTTGCGACCTTCCTACCATTTTGTAACCACTAAAATCTTCGCCCTTATTCGTCTAGGAACACTTTGTTGAACCGAACCACTTCTTATAGCTCGCAACCACATCTCCTCGCCCTCTGATCTTTCCTCCCAATTACACTTCAAGACAGCCCGTTTTATGCCTAATCTGAGCGTAATTCTTTTCTTCTTCAAAATTTTTGGCTGTAATTATAGCTAAGCTTCTAGTTCCGTACACAACGCAGGAATCCAGGGAAACTAAAAGGAAAGGGGTTAGTTGCGGCGAAAGGGAAAAAAAAAAAAAAAAAAAAAAAAAATTAAAATTAAAATTAAAATCCAACACAGAGGGGCGTATGGGATGAGAATGCCGGGGCGCCGTATGGGATATCCAATAATTTGCATTGTGGTTCTTTCTTGCTGTAGTTTATATCCAAAGGTGGATTTTGCAGATTTGAAGTGTTGCTGTTTACCATTCATTTCTCTGCTTCCTTTATCTATGCATTATATATACTTGTATGTTACCTCTGCTATCCTCAGTATGATATGACCCCTTTGCCGACGCAGCAGCTGTCGTTCAAGTCTCCCTTCGAAAAATAAACACACCTGCATAATTCAGCAGATATTCCTGTTACTGCTGTGATCTAATGGTATGAGCAAGGTTTTGCTCTAGCTCTCCCCCCCCCCCCCCCCCTTTTTTTTCCCCCCTTCTCTGCTCAAAGATCGCTGCATACTGTACACCGTCCCGTACATAATAAATTGAGTAAACTTCCATATAATATGTATATATATATAGGGTAGGAATATAATTTCTTGACATCTGTCAGGGTGCGTTTCATCAGCTTTTGATCGCGAAGTTATATTTCAGTGAAAACGTCATTCATCACCACGTACTGCATGCACAACTGGTACTCTGTGGGGTTCCTTGTAAGAACCTTGTCTCTTGGCTATGATATTGCCTAGTAAAGTGAACTAAATGCGCGAAAGAGTGAGGTTGGCCATCCTAGAACTAAATAAGCAGGATGAAACAAATTGGAAACCATTTATGCGAGTTTATAACAGCCAGTTTTTCAGGGGAAAAAAGATAGGTGGAGGGATGGCGGGGTACAACGACAAGGAAAGAAGAAGAGTAATAAAAAATAAACAAAAGGAAGGAAAGAGATAAAAGTCACCGTGCCCATTCCTGCGTCGCTATATTCTCATAATACACCCTCTCACTGAACGTATTCTTAAAACTCTCCCTCCCCTTAATTGCGGCCTCCCACTTCCTCCACCGACGCCAAACACCCTCGTCCTTCCCTCCCTCGCCCTCCGCAGGGATCCCAGTCCCGCCCTCCTTAAACTTCTCCACCATAAAGAATCTCGCCACCCACGGCGCCAGCGCAATATCCGGCAACCCAATCTCCTCGCCAAGGAAATAGGGGCCCTCCGGATCCATCTCGCGCGTGAATTCCTTAACAGCCTTTAGGAACTCTGCGCGCGCCGCGTCCCGCTCCTCTGTGCTCTTGGCATATTGAATCTTGCGGTAATTGGGGGTGATGCGGGAGCCGACAAAGTCGATCCAGATGCGGGCGCGGGCGCGCTCGAATGGGCCCTTTGGGAGGAGATGTGGAGTGTGATCCGGATAGGCTTCTTCGAGGTATTCATTGATGATGTTGGATTCGTAGAGGGGTTTTGTGCCCTGATTATTGGGCAGGGGGGCGCCAATAGTGGGCACGAGGCCCTTGGGGTTTAAAGCGAGAAGGGAGGGAGACTTGTCGTATGGGTTTGTTTCGATGTATTGGTAGAGAATCTTTTTCTCTTCGAGAGTGATCCATGTGCGTTGAACTGAGGGGGAGAAGGATTTTCGATGTTAGTTGTTGTCTAGGGTAGATAGATATTATGCAATGTTTGTCTTGAATGGTGCGGTTTTTGTTCATTTCGTACCATATCTAGCAGTTAAGTTAGGAACTGAGCATAGTACTTTAACGCAGAACGCAAAGAATATGGGAAACGCACGGGCAAAACCAGCCAGCGTATAACTTCAATGGCTGCTCAGCGACATGTTTGTCTGCAAGAGCCTTTGCGGCACCAGTTGCAACGGGATGTCGAACGACCTGCGGCATTGCGGAGAAGTTAAACTGGGATTAAGGTGTCTTTACCGGAAGGCCTCGGTTATAAATTGACAGAGAGTAAGAAGTTGCGAAGCCAAAAAGGAGAATATCGCCAATGTATATATACGCTCTGAGGTTGATATATATGGAGGTCAGTGAGGGGCTATGCTCGTAATTGGATGTAGCACGGCTAGGCCCGGATTCTACCCGTTAGAAATCAAAATACTGAGAAACGATCACCTGTTGCTGGGTCACTTGGTCCATGATGCAATCCGCGCTTGTATTGACTGCTTTTTGTGGTGGTTCGGTAGTGGGAGCTAATTGCCGAACTTTGGATGGATTTGTCACCAAAAGGGCCAAGCTCGGCAATGGCCCTCTTGCCGTTGGTTGACCTTATTGTTTCTACCGCATTGGCAGTCTGGAAAGATGGAAACATGCAGTTGAGACGACCGGCGCCCAGGGAGGGATTGCTACAACTGAACAAGCTGGCTACCTATGGGTGCCCTGAAACGGATTGAGGTACGACCTCAAGCACAAGATTCTGCATTATACCTTAACTGACCGTGTTACTAGCCGACAATAGCAACCAGCCTCATTCTCATATCTCCATTTGGATTACTTGGATAGTTCCTGTGCCTCGTTACTCTTTTCTTTAGGTCGTTCTGGATGATCGCATAGCATTGATTCAAATATCTTTTCATGCTGGGTCTGGCAGCCCACGTCAATGCCCTTGTGATTCTTTCAAAGCTTTTCAAAATTATCTGCGAGGACGGTGAAGCGAAGCATATGTATGTGCAATACCACTCGTGATAGGTTAATAAAGGCGGTTGAGAAGGGAAATACTTTATCGAAGAACAAATCTAGAATGGAAAAAACAGCAGTCCCCACAAGCCAGGCTCTGGCTTGAATGAGAAACCCATCCATGGATAGAGCGACTTTTCCCTTCAGAGACGTTCGTGGATCATCTCTTTCCTTTTCCTTTTTTTTTTTTTTTTGTACCCTCCGAAAGCGACTTTGAGAGCTTACGAGATTATCTTTGCAGTCGAGAGCAAACCGCTCTCAACCATTCATCATCATCTAGTACCTTCTTCCTTCATCCTTCATCCTCAACTCACTCCCTGGACCTAGTCTCAGACAGCGGGGCCAACCAGGCGCTGAAAAACGAAGAAAGGGGCCCACTGGCAAAAACATGGGGAAATGCTCTTTTTTTTTTGTAGCCCCGAGTTTCGTTGCAAAAGGAGAATGTTGTAGATATCATCTTTGTTGCCTGATCAGTCAGCGTCCTAGTCAGTATTCACAATGGAAAAAGAGTTTGTAGCTGTACAGTACAAAGAGAAATTCGCTAGATTGCTAGCGGGCAGAAAATATAACAGGAAGAAAACATATGCAAGATAGCTCTGGAAACCTCCACAAGCCAACGTCTTGTTGTTGCGAGTACCGGACACGTTTCTCCAAGAAATAGCCTCTTGCTTTAAAAAGATCCTTTTCTTCCCAGGAGCCAAAATCGAATTTCATACAGTTTACTATTTCTCTTCTTTCTTAGCAGGTAAGGTTTCCCTACTTTGACCTTGTTCACATTCAGGACGGAGAGTCTTCCAAGGTTATATGCTCAATTCGCGTGCGTGAGCTGCGCATCGTAGAGACCGTCACCCTGGAGACAACCCCTGTGTATTTATTCTCCACTCCCTCTCGAACCTTGCAGTTTGCAGTCTCACTCCACTTTGCAAGATGTTCCAATGCAAGATCTGCGGGATCTGCTTGCAGTTCCACCAGAATTACCTTCACCACACCCTGACAGGTCGAGCACTGCAGTGTTGTAATTGCACTGGGATTTTTGATAGCGTGTGTACTCTAAGAAGTCATCGACGGCTCGTCCACCCCAGGTAAAACCCACTTGAAAATAAGGATATCGTTTTGGTCCCCGAGACATCGGATATCACTGACACAGTACATCTATATATTGGCAGGGAATTCGAAGAAGGCCGGAGAATGAAGCACAATGCCGATATTGCAACAACATTGGAGCTTCTCCAAGGGAGATCCGAAACTGTTGGTGATTCTGCGTACAACAATATGGGCAACGAAATTACCGCTGAACGAGCCAGTGATATTACCTCTTTAGCTGTCAAGGCGACTGACAGGGAGGCCAGCCGGCGCAATATAGGGAATGGGTCCCCACAAGCGTGCAGTCCTCCGGGTGGCGATTTCAGTATACAAGTTCTAAAACCGGCTCCACCCAATACCCCAGACTCGGATATCCAAAAAGGGGAAGGCTTGATAGATATTAATGGACCGGATGGACCGGACGAGAAACAAAGCGATCTAGACAAAGCAGTTGACGCGCTGATAGCGTCGATTAGGAAACGAACTCAGCAAGAGGAACATGCCACTCTCGTGAAAGTGGCTGAGGATTGCATGCCACCCAATCTTCCTTCCACAGTTTCTGACCAGGTGAAGAATGACGTGCCCAATGAAACTTCAGAGAGCATGGGAGCTGCAAAATCCGAGAGGGCAGTATATAACAAGAAAACTGAGAATACCGGTGAAAGAATGTCCCCCGGTTCAAGAGCTCCAACACGCATTTATACGCCGCAATCTGAAAATTCAGATCGAATTAAGAGGGTCAAACACAACGGAACGAAACCATCCGGAGGCCCAGCAGTTTCCATGGCGGTGGATCCTTTTCAACCACATCAGGGCTCAGAGTCGAAGCAGCAAGAAAATCCTGGAGTGCGAATCATTTGTTTCGATTGTGATGTTGCCTTCAGCACGCTTATCGGTCTCCAGCACCACCAGATCATGTACGAGCACAATTATTGCAAAGTTTGTCTCAGCTTCTTCAACGACCGCTCGCTATTCGAGCACCACATTCAGTTGGTCCACAATTTCAAATGTATAGAGTGTGCATTGACATACAAGACCTGGGAAGAAAAAGCAGAACATCAACGCCAGACTGGTCACGGGTATTGCAAAGAGTGTAGTAGCTACTTTTTGGACCGCGAGAGCCATGCCAAGCACCTCAGTCTTCATAAAAGCACAAAGTTTGCATGCCCAATCTGCAATGCCAGCTTTGGAACCGAGCAAAGCCGGGTCATGCACCAGACTGCAACCAAACACGCGTATTGCAACGAATGCGGGCGCTATTTCCAAGACGGAGCAAGCTATGCAAAACACGTCAATGTCCATAATGCAACCAGCTTCGCCTGTCATATCTGTGGAATGGGATTCATGACGGAAGACCATCGAGACGCCCACCAACGAGAGAGGAATCATGGTGTCTGCTCACAATGTGAGGCAGTCTTCGTAGACAAGGTGAGCGAGAAAAGCCATAAGGGAGTTGCTCATAAACACAAATGCCAGATCCGTGGCTGCAAACTTTCTTTTTCGACACCTGATCTCCTGGCGACTCATAAAGCAAAATCACACCATTTTTGCAGAATATGCACTCGTACATTCGTGGATAAAACGGCGCTCCTAAACCACGAGCGAACATCTGCGAAGCATGCCAAACCCCAAGTCATGAGATAGGGCTTCAGAGGAGGGAAGATTAAACGAAACCAAGGATATCGTGCTAGAAATTGTCTTAATAAAATGTTCGCCTCTCTCTCTGTACTTTATGAAATCTCTCTGAGTTGTCCAAGAATTATGTAGAATGGTCTGGTGGAGTGTTAGAGGAAAGCGATTGTATGTAGTCCAGTAAGCTATCCGGAGAAACCTTTGATCCCGGCCAGGTCCGACCTCACGAACTTTTTGTTCTACCTTCCAGTGCAGAGACAGAGGCAATGACAAGATAAATGTCTGTGACTGTTTTTCCTCTAACGACCTAGAAAATGGCGCCTGCGAGGAGTGAGGCCGCGCCACATGATACAAGCAATAATGTTCATCCAACTATTCCTCCGCCTGCAGGACCCCATCCCTCTTACATCCAGGTTGCGAAGCCCTATGTCTTTGAGCGGACTGTCCATGAATGTATAGCAGCCACTGGCGTTGACCAGCTCAGGGAAGACAACATTCGACTCCAGGGCGTCACCTGGATCGATAATTTCCGGAAAGCTCTTCATCTGTATGTGGGCTTTCAATCCATTTCCTGCTTTATTCTATTTCTTTTATTCTTCTTTTAAGCCGTTCGACCACTGATATATCCGGTACAGACCAGTCCGCACTTTCAACACTGCGGCTATTTACTATCATAAATTCAGGCTTGTACACCCGGAAAGCGAGTACAACTATCTCGTATGTCTGATTCCTTATCAAATTTTTGGCTTCTCACGCTTACTCTTGACCTTAAAAAAAGGATGCGGCAGCAGCAGCGCTCTTTATTGCGTGTAAGATTGAGGACACTCTCAAGAAATCGCGTGATATCCTCTGCTCAGCGTATAATCTCAAGCTTCCGCCAGCAGAACACCTTTCTGCAGATGATCCGGTAGGTTTCCTCCTTGAGTGGAACCAGCCGATTTTCCGCGTTCACTGACTTGATAATACGCCACAGTTGTTTGAATCCCATTCACGCGGGATAATTGGCCTGGAACGGCTTATGCTAGAGTCATCGGGATTTGACTTTCGCAACCGCCATCCCCAAAAGCCACTTATCAAACTAATAAAGCATTTTAATTTTGACAAGAATTCGAAAACGTCGCGAGTCGCGTATGGCATGAGTCTTGACCTTTACAGAACCTTTGCTCCTCTAAAACAGACTTCAGCAACCATGGCCTTTGCATGTCTGGAGCTGGCGGGTCGGCTTCTCAACGACCGCCATGAACGCGTCGAGTCCGGGAGGGTATATAGACTCTGGCTAACCTCTCGCGAAGAAATAATGCGTAAGCTCTAGCTCTAAACCCATTTATCTAAT
>NW_001813982.1:4844195-4845804 GCF_000149585.1 Histoplasma mississippiense | reverse complement strand
TGACACACTATGTGTATCATGTTTGAGATGGCATTTTGCGTTGCAACTCGCAATTGCAGCCATCAGCAGTGGGGTGAGAAAGAATTGAGACCTTCGAGCCTATCAGTGATGGCCGGATGTATAATCTTCCATGAGACGACGGTATTCCTCTCCTGGCAGAGATAATATATCAAGGCTCCGCGCACGGACGCCATCATATTCAACGGCTCCACCTCTTGTACTCAATGAGCACTCTTGCCGAGGAACATCATTCCTGGTCCTTACTTCGATACCGGCATCTCAGCTACACAAGTACGAGCCGGACAGTGGATTGCACCAGCGCGCTCTCTCTCTTCTACTGACACGACCAAGCCAAGAAGCAATGGTCGCTATGTGGAGCAAAAGTGCAGCCTAAACATTGCCACGGGACATTGGATAATCATGGGCACCCCTCCAACAAATGAACAGGCATACATGCTTCCCAAAAGCTTTGTCCCTTCACTCGGGTTGTATTTTTCCATTTTATGCTCCAATTTATTCCTACGGAAATACATGCCTCTCGTACCTAACCTCCATCTACAAACTACACCTTGACCTTAACACGTCACTGCCTGTATGTGTAAGCCGGAGTCTCCTTCTCGCTCTGGAAACAACGTACTTTCCATATCAAATCAAGAATACAACAATAATCTAACATTTTCTGTTCCCCCTTCCCTGGATCTCCTCAGCAAATGTCTTCGTGGCGCACCACCCTCCTTTCTCTTCCTCCACTCCCCTCTACTTTGAGAGTTGCATAGCTAATATATCGGAGAGGGCGCCCAGCAGGTGGGTGCCCTAGTAGGATAAGATTGAGATAAGAAGAAAATCAAAGGAAACCCCACTTTTATCTATTGTCTACTTTTCACACGGTGTACTATATACATTTTTTGCATATACCCACTCATAGGCGAGGGAGACATATAGAGATGTCTGAACACGCTATCATTTCATTGATGAAATTATACGTTCATATTCACGACACCCCTTGAAACAAAAACACAGCCGGTTTATGCATCGCATTCTCACCATGTAATTTATTTATTTACCCTGGCACATCCTCAATTATAGATTTCTCGACGAACCTCGATAGTTATATGTCTTCGCTTCCCTTCTCTGTACTGTACGTACGCATGATGTCTTAGCCGTCCCGGCTTCAAGAATGATGGATGAATCAAGCCTCGGCAATTAAGAAAGGTATTTTATTTACGTCATTCATCTTCCGGTCCTCATTCAATTATTGATGCATCCAGATTTTACCCAACACAACTACCACCAGGGTTCGAAGACATCGAGACCTATTTTGGAACTTCGGTAACCAGTCTCAAAGTATCGAAAAGCGAACGGTATTGAGGAAATAACTAAGGGTAAGGGGGCTGAATGTGATGGGAAATTGAAAATAACTATCCATCTGTTCAAGGCAAGGAAAAATGCATTTGAGTATTAAATCAGTCATATTTCGCTACGACAGAGCTCTCTCTCTCTCTCTCACTCGCTTTCGCTCTCTCACTCGCTTCAGAAGACCAGTCCATATCTAAGAAGTGATAGAAATAGAGATGAGACACGGAGCCCCATTCTCAACTCCCGTCCCTTT
>NW_001813982.1:4842566-4843653 GCF_000149585.1 Histoplasma mississippiense | reverse complement strand
GAAAAAGGGGCTTTGTATAAAGCGACATGAAAATACTAAAATAAATCGAATTGAATCAAAAGCCAAACATAAGAAAATGGAATCTGCGAAGGGAGTTCACAAAAGTAAGGATCAATAATTTCATAGACAAAGACGATTCTTGGGGAGATTTAGGCGGGCGAGGAAGTTTGATCATGATTCAGAGGAGTGGGGGGTATTAAGCAGCCATGTAACTATACATTGCTGTATAAGGCGAATCTCTATCGGTTTACACGGAAATCTTGGCTGAGGCATTCGAACATCTAAAAAATGGTCAAAGTAATAAGTAGGTATTCGCCAGGAGGAAAAATGGGGGTTGGGGTAAGGGGGGTCTTTTCTTATTGCTTACATTTTCGGAAACCTCCCCTTGATTATATAGATACTTGCTCAGGCCCCGGATAACCTCTAATTGCTGATCAACGGTCAAACCATTGATGGCCATCTCGATAACATTCCCCACACTGGCCTTGTAAACAGCAATAAAGCTATGGTAATACATGTATGCAAAAAAACCCATGATGAATTGGCAGTCCATACGATCAGTGATGCCGCCGTGGCCGGGAATCGATTCGCCAAAGTCCTTTACTTTAAAGGTACGCTTCAGTCCCGAGGCAAAGAAGCCACCAAATGGGGCAATTAGAGATGCAAAGGTTGCGAAGACGAAGATATGGATTTGCATGGGGGCCAAGTAGACGGTTTTGGGAGGTGAATCTGTCCAAGGCGTCCAGCTCGGTAAGTGATATGGCCGTGGCGTGAAGACGGGGTTTGGGATGCATTCCAAACCAGTCAAGGCGTTAGAGCCAAGATCGTTGACGGGGCAAATAAAGTATTTATATTTCATAAGAACATTGGTCATGCCGTAGCCGAATAGGATGGTGCATATCCACGCGCCAACGAAGCCTTCAACGGTCTTCTTGGGGGACAATTTGATGAGCTGCGTGCGGCCGAAGGTAATGCCGCAGATGTAGGCAAAGATATCGTTGGTGATCACAAGAGATACAGGAAGGAAGAACCAGATCATGCCTTCGAAAATGTTGTTCATGATAAAATGAGCCTGGACCACGATGAG
>NW_001813982.1:4840298-4841713 GCF_000149585.1 Histoplasma mississippiense | reverse complement strand
GCCCATCATTGAGGCGGAATAGAATGGATAGGCCCTAGGGATGTCGAACCAGGCGTCTAGAGATCCCAGACAGCCGTTCGTAGCTGGAGGGAGAAGAGATACAGGGGGAAAAAAGGAGAGGATGGTGTGGAGGAGGGAAAAACTTTGGGAGTTGGTGAGAGAGAATGTTGTAGGAACAACAATTCCCCCGAGGATGACGGAAGAGCTGAGGAAGCCAGCCAAAGGACGATTTGGAGCTGGATGGCCCATAAGTAAATAATTAAGGCTGGAATATATTTCTTATTTCTTTCTCTTCCGTTTACTGCCCTCGTGTTTTCTCAAGTTACTTATTTAACTAAGTGATATAATAAATACTTAAATAAATACTCGCCCGTTCTCCGCTCCTCAGCCTCATCTGGTCCATCAACAACTCCCCGCGCAACGGCAAACCGCCTTGAGAACCCGTTCACCCTGCAGCCAATACCCTCTCTCAGGCGAGAAGACAATTGAGCGTAATAGCCGATTGATAATACATCCTCCACCTCTCACCAGAATTTGAGCGGAGAAACGCTACTGGCAATCTGGCACGTCTTCCTACCTCCACTCAATTTTCCCTACGAGCCATTTAAATACCTGCGAACAAGCTGCATTGGATAATGCAATGTGTGCTGGAGCAATAGGACGGCAGAATTGAGATATCCTCGCCGTACTGTCTTTATTTGGAGCCAACAGGGGACCATCTTGCGGGCTATCCGCCCTGCAGAAGCCGTTGTCCGATGGAATGGACAACGATAAGGACAATGACAGTTTCTCTGACGACGGAATTGACGAATTGCCTCCTAGGACCCTTTTAGAGCTCGAGAGGAATGCATACCAGGCGTCGCAGCCGCAACGCCCTGATTCCAGAAACAGCAGTATCCATATCCCTCCAAACGCCAGAAATCCAAGCTTTGTTTCCCTGGCCCGCGGAGCTATCTCCCGGCCTGCCAGCCGCACTCTCAGCCATGGGCCCGTCTTGCAGGACCCTTCACGGCTCCTGCGCCCGCCATTGAGTTTTGGAGATGAAGATTTTGAAGATTTGGACGCTGGGGTACTGGACGATGGTTATGGCCCGGCTCCGGTTGAATTACAAAATGCAATGTTCCAACAAGATAAGGTTAATGATAGACTACGTCCTGGGGCACAGGAGGTTGAGCCACGTCCAGATCATAGAGCAAAAAACATTGCGAATGGAAATACCGCCGGTCCCGCCGCGCAACAACACGCGGTGTCACTTGGGGACACTATTGTAATGAGTGGCGTGGAAGAGATGGCTACAGATGCGGTGCGGCAGGAAAACGTTGCTGATGCCCCAGATTCAGATGTCTGGGCTGAAATTGAAGCGATGAAGGAGCAAATGGAACAGGTAGTGCGCGCCTTTTTTTTTTTTTTTTTTT
>NW_001813982.1:4837110-4838623 GCF_000149585.1 Histoplasma mississippiense | reverse complement strand
TTTTTACTTGCTATATTTATGCTATCGTTTTGAAGGTGATGGCGGTGTTGGTTTTGCATGTTTTCTTGTGGGCGGATTTAGTGTTGGTTTTGCCTTGCCCCTTTCCCTTCATTTTGCGTATGGCTCTTGGATTTAATTAGATCCCTTATGATGATGATACGATGGAAGAAAGCAGATGTGGTTGTCCTGTCCATGGGTTGGTTTGATTGGTCCCTGAGACTATTTCGAGCATGTGATTTCGATACAGTAGCTTCCTCTGACGTCACTCCTCCCTCATAGTTACGACTTCAACAAAATTCCAACTATTGAAGCAAGCTCAATTAGATAAACCAAAGCAATGCCAATCCATCCAGGCTAAATAGCCTAATTTCAGCAAATTAAAATATGTCAAATGTCCAGTTGTCCATCACCAATTCCAAGCCTTTCGAAACAACCAGCTCAATTGAATTAGGTCAACGAAGATAAAGCAAAAATGCCGCCGGCGAAACGCGCAAAGAAACGCACTCCCTCTTCCCAACTGCCTCCAAGATCCTCGCCCAGAGAAGTCCATAGGGAGAAGTACAGGGAAAAGCAAGAAACACAAGCAACAAAACCCCAACAACACAAAGATACCACACGCCCAATATCCCCTCCTGAAGATACATCCGTGCCACTCAACCCCTCCCTTCTCGACGAAGCTGAAGTAGTCCCTGGACTCTCTGACCCCGACACCGTCACCGACACCAACGCCAGCACAAAGCCAACATCCCCAACGGAACCGGAGCACTCAAGCCACCACCGCGGAGGCGGAAGCGGCGGCTTCAACGCCCTGAAAACCTTCAAGGGCAAGGTCTACACCGGCGTGGCCGTCGGTGGCTCGTACACCTGGGAATACCATCCGGGCCTCTGGCACGAGACCAAGAAGGAGCCGGATCTGTGGAAGATAGACTACCGCGCGACGAAGCAGCGGGCAGGACGCCGGCGGGCGCCGCAGGGCACCGGCGCGGCGGTCGGCACCGAGTATCACTGGTTCATCGTCGCGCACCAGTTCGTCAGGAAGCTGGATGCGAACACATACGAGACGCGCATGGCTGGTTCGAAGTATAAGCTTGCGCATCGGCGGGCGGGGGCGGGGAGGTGGTCGGTTCCGAGCGTCAAGGGCCAGCGGGAGAGGGAGGTGGAGTTGCTGAAGGATGCGGGGAGGAGGGTGAAGGGGTTGCCGCCTGTGCTGGCTGGGGAGAAGGTTCGGGTTGAGAAGAGTGAGAAGGGTCAACAGAGGCTTGATGTGTTGTTTGGGGCTGGGAAAGGGGGGGTTGGGGGTGGGGGGTGGGGGTGGGGGTGGAGGGAGCGAATAGGAAAAACAAGCTTTCTTGATGGCAGCGATAACGATGCGGTGGGCTGACGACATTGGCATGGATGATATTAATGAGAAGGGATAGGTTTAAGAGAGGATGTCTCGAGCTCCGCTCCCACAGAATAGTTGCTTCTCTGGGACTTCCAGTATTCGCACTGGTGTTTTGGTGCAGAGAGTTTA
>NW_001813982.1:4832539-4834132 GCF_000149585.1 Histoplasma mississippiense | reverse complement strand
TCACGTGATGTCCAGTTGAAAAAAAGAAGCCGCTTGTTTCGGAAATACTAGCCAGCTTATATATATATATATAGAGAGAGAGAGAGTATAGAGGTCCAATAGATACAGTTCCACGTCCATGAATCCGGCAGGTGTTAAACCGACAACCACATCTCTTCTCCGTAACCGCGCAAACAAGGCGCAGCTGAACGATGAAAAGAATCTAGGATCTGGAAGGAATTCCATCCCAGAAGGGAGCCAAAGAATATGCCTGTCAAAACCCCGAAGGATGTTGAGTGGCAAGGCTCGCCACGATGTGCAATGTAGGAGCCCCTCCACGGCAGACCGCCTTCTTGATCGCGGATGCCCAAACAAGGTAAGTATGAAGAAGAGAAAGAAGAAAAAAGACAAAAGAAGTGCGGGCGGGCGAGGTATTTATACGGCGGGCGGAGCCGCTAGGGACAGCGCTAGGCTAAGCGAGGGCCCACGGCGAGCGCCCATTGGCTGGGCGGGTTACGTAAGTGGCCGGTGACGGAATAATGTTAGTCCTGTCGGTCCGGCGTTTCTTTTCTCCTTTGGGAAGAATTTTGAGCGCGGAAAATGAGCGGAGAGGAAACCACCGCAGTGAGAAGCCAACAACAAGCTATCGAGACGGGCGGAAACATACACACACAGAGAGAGAGGATATAGAGAGGCAGGGAAACGGAACTTCCATGGTCGGCCCTCTCTGCTGCGCCAATTGCTGTTGCTGAGTGCTGCTTCCCGCAACCATGAGGTCGGATCCCTGGAAGCTCGTCAAGGCTGGGAGGAGACCGGCGGTCAGTAGGAGGAGTCTACATATTCCCCTGCCTCTGCATATATACATATATATACATATATATACATATATACGTTCAATTCTAATTTCCCTCACAGAAAGTTCTTCAATCATGGAACAAAGTCAACCTCTACAACCTCAAACACGCCAGCATCCCCCATTCCTCCTCCAAAACATTCTTCCAGCAGAAGTGGATCGCCAAGTCCCTCGCCCGCACATACCACGGCGAGCAGGTCCGCGAATCACAGTGGGAGAAAATGTTCTCCCGTCGCTTGCGTTCCGTCGTGCCAATGGATGCCAATTACCTCGCCCGTAACGACGGTTCCTTCGAATCCGCCGGTCGAGGATCCGGCTTGGAAGGTGTTGGTCCGCGTAGGGCTCCGCTCACGCCCCATATGCAGATGACCTTTGCGCCGCTGGAGCGGAGGCTGGATGTCGCTATTTTCCGTGCCATGTTTGCCAGCAGCACGAGACAGGCGAGGCAGTTTGTTATTCATGGTTCCGTTACTGTCAATGGGAAGAAGGTTGGCCAACCCCAAGTTGCAAAAAGCGAATGATGTGTTCCACATAATGCTCAACAAATTCACACAGATGAGATACCCAGGATACCTTTTGAACTCGGGCGATCTTTTCCAAGTAGACCCCGAACGAGTGATGTTTGCGACGGGCGCGCCCAAGGACCCTCAACAACGCCGCAGAGGTCGTAAACGGCGCAACCGGACTCCGGTGGAAGCAGTCAGGGATGAAATCGTCTAATGCAGTCGCAGAAAACATTCTTCGCTCATTGAAGGAGCTGA
>NW_001813982.1:4831025-4832437 GCF_000149585.1 Histoplasma mississippiense | reverse complement strand
TCCGCCCCTGCGCAGAGGCGCAACCTCAACAACTTCCGCAAGGGTGTCCGACAAGCCCTCTCCAGCGCCTTCTCCAGCACCGATGTCGTCGAAGACCTTGAAGCCCAATTCCTCCAACTCAAAGCCCTAGCCGATATATCCCCCTCCAAATCAAAACCCACAACCGAACCTTCCACTTCAAGCCAAGCCTCCTCCCCCACCACCACCACCACCACCAACACTTCCTCAACCTCCTCCGCCAATCTCCCCGAATCCGTCCTCCCAACCCCGCCACCCCACGAAATATCCTCCGCAAAACCCACATCCTCCCCAAGCACCCCTCAAGACCCCGTCCTCGCCGCCGCCCTCAAACAAGCCATCGAAAACCCCACCGCCCCGCTGGACGAAACCACGCACCCCCAGATCTCCGAGGAAGACCTTACCGTCCTTCGCCAGGCCCTGTACCAGCTGCACGAGAACCCGATCGACAGTCTGAAGCCGTACGCCACCCCCTGGCGGCCGCGCGACTACATGAGCGCCTTCGCGTTCATCCCGCGCTACCTGGAAGTGAACCAGAATATCTGCGCTGCCGTGTATCTGCGCCATCCCGTCGCGAGGCCGGGCCGGTCGGAGGTGCCGTCGCCGTATCCTGATTCTGTTAACGGCGCGGCATTTGTGTGGTATTTGAGGCGGAGGTAGGGTGTGGTTTGTGTTACTCTTTTATTTTATTTTATTTTATTTATTTTATTTTTTTTTATTTATTTTTTATTTTTTTTTTTTTTTTTTAAAGGGGTACGGCAAGAGGAGAGAGGCGGCGGTGGTTTGTACGTATGTACTTAAATGTATGCATGGATTTGGTAGCAGGAGGGGAAAAGGAGCATGTAGTCTTGTGTATGTTGGCGATATGGAACACTGTCTGTATAGTAGAACATTGATTTTTTTTTTTTTTTTTTTTTTTCCCTTTTTTTTTATTTTATGCTATTTTTAAAATAAATAACAATTGTTTAATTGTGAAATGTGTGAGCACTTCTGTTGCTCTCCATTTCTTGTCCTTCATTTTTGCACTTCTATGTAATGAAGCTCTCTCAGTATCTCTTGAAAGCTTACTGTGCCATGCTGTTCTGTTACAATATTTGTACATTATAACTCCCTGAACATAGACTACACCTTATCACTAAAAAAAAAAAAAAATTAAAAAAAAAAAAAAAAAAAAAAACAAATATTTGGCAATGAATGCAAAATCTGGCTTAATTACATAATGAGTACAATGAGAATAAATCAAATCCCAATCAGCCTTTGCAGTTCTGATTGCTGTGAATTACTCTTGTTATTCCAGTGTGTTCGTTCTTCTCTGCCAGTTTCTCCACTCTCTTCAGCTGATCATTCTTGGCTTGGGCGGGGCGAGTAGATCTGTAAAAACATGCATAAAAACA
>NW_001813982.1:4823463-4829514 GCF_000149585.1 Histoplasma mississippiense | reverse complement strand
TCATTGACATCTGCGTGTCGGTGCTGGACAATATGCTTGAACAGTCTGATATTTCCAGCAGCTGTAGCGCGCTGAAGGACTGTTTTGCAACCCTTTCCCGGCTCTGACGTGACACTTGCCTTGTTTCTGATTGATAAATTGTAAATTGTAGGATCCTTGTAAGATCCTGAAGCTAGGATATTAAACAATTCTAGTCAGGAATGTCAATGTCATTAGGTTAGTTGCCCACTAGCAATTTTACGAGTGCTGTCTTGCCTTCCTCCACGGCCCCCTTCCAACAACGAATACCAGCGCCAGGATCAGATATTATCAAGCAGCATGCCTCTCGGCAAGAGAAGCTTTAACATCTCATCGAGACCTTTTTTTGGCGATGACATCAAGATAAAAAGGAAATTCCTCCAAAAGTCAATCCAGTATCCAAAATATGACTAGCGAGCTCAAGCTGGTTATCAGAAATTGCGATCAAAAGTAACCCGTGACTTTAGAGTATGCGTCCAGGATCATCGAAAGCCATACATACTTGGATCAGGGAGCTTACCAGGTTCGTATGCCCGAGTGATACCGCACAACTTAGAAGCTGAAGCATGAATATCGCCAAAATGGCAGAAGGAAATTTTAAGAGATCGAATAGGGGTAGGCGTCCTGCATTAGCAGCAATCCATTCGACAATCGTGTCCAACTTCTGATTGGTGAGGAGATGGTTTGACGACAGATAAGCGCAGTATGAGATGGTGTAAAACAGAGCGTCGGCTGTCTAACCCTGGATGATAGCCGCCTGAAGAACGATGAAATTGTTCCTCTACCTGCTGATTGTAAACTGATTTCAAGAATTGGCCAGGGTCCTTATCAATGTGCCTTGCCGTGTTTGCAGGGAGAATCGAACCAGCGCCGGTTGTCGTAAAGTCAAAATGACTCAAATATTATAAGCCCAAGGCACAAAGAGAGTGCTAGTCTCTTAATGTATACTCCATAATGGAAAATTGATCGGAGGAGTTCTGGGGACTGATGCCCGGCCCCTGCCAATCATGTTTAATTATCACAACTTCCAAGGAACAAAAATAAGATTGTTGAAATCAGGCCTGATGGGAACATGGTTATGCTGAACGGGAGGGAATGCCGGGCACCCTGGCCCAGGCGATACAGTATGGCAAAGAGGAAAAACCTTTCATTGAGGCTCACGCTGCGAGCAACGGACTGGCCCTAAAGAAGTCTAGGAAATCGAGGGAAATCGAGGGAAATCGAGGGAAATCGAGGGGCAGCAGCAGAGCATGGATGGCCCAGACACCGATGGAAGCAACGGTGTCTGCCAGATTCTCCGACAGCCACTTCAACAACCCCGCCGGCGTAGGACGCATATCGCAGCAGCCATCCCATGCCATGCAGGTGGAAGGGGCCAGCGCACCTGGGTGCAAGGGATGAAGAATGAGGGAGAAAGAGGAGGAGCAAGTGGTGCGTGGGTCGTTTGAGGGAGTTGATGTCCAGGTTGTATAGATTGAGCAGTGTCCAGCGTCCAGCGCGCATAAAAGCGGCGAGGTGAACGATCGTAACGGGACTAGCGTGGAGCATTGGCCAATGGAAAGTGGATATAGCGGGATTAGCGCCGCGCTAACCGAGAACAAAGATATCGAGAGAAGAATGACCAGAGACGAGATCGAGAGAATATCTAGGCCATAGTCGCAGTAGCAGTAGCAGTAGCAGTAGTAAGTAGTAGTTGTTATTGTATATAAAACTACTGTATGTTCGTTGCTGGGGCTCTCAGAGAACAGAAGCAATTCGTTATTTTCCTAGACAGCTATCAGAGCCAATAAAGAATGCAGGTTTTCTCTGGAACATGATATCTTATACTCACAACTGTAAGCATCAAAAATGCTCTCATGGGCAGAGGGTGAAACTGCAACATTTTCGAGTATATTATAGTTAACTTATTAAGTAGTTATTTCTAGTTGATGTCATTTCTCGAGGGGAATAAGGCCGAATCAACAGGTACCATAGGTCGTTGACTCGTTGACCGCAGAAAGGTCCCGTATCCGTACCCGGAAGTGGATTACCACACCTCTGCCCTGCGGCACGCAATCCGACCCTGCCCCGTACGGTGAGTAATGTAATATATGTAATACGCCCTCAGCTCAGCATAATTTGCAACCCGCCCGAGGCCTGTCTGCCCCACCGCTGGCCTGCCATTCGGGGGCTTGTTTTCAGACATGGCGTCCTCGTTGGTGGCTTTTTTTTGTTCCCCGCTGATTTCCCTTTTGCCCTTTTGCCCTTTTGTCCTTTTCCCTTGTCCTCGTTCTCTCCCATTTTTCTTTTTTCCCTTTTCTTTTTTCGTTTCCCTTTTCTCGCTTTCCATGTGTTTTTTGAAAACGCACAATTTTGAGATCTTGCGGTTTTTAAGGTTCCCGACGGCAGCTGCTTTGACCAGTTGCTCATTGAATTTTCCCATCCCCTTGTCATCCAAGTACCTTGATTTTAAACTCATTGTCGTTTGCAAAAAAAAAAATAAA
This sequence comes from Histoplasma mississippiense, assembly GCF_000149585.1. Classification (NCBI taxonomy): domain Eukaryota; kingdom Fungi; phylum Ascomycota; class Eurotiomycetes; order Onygenales; family Ajellomycetaceae; genus Histoplasma; species Histoplasma mississippiense. Next base: position 4,827,013 of record NW_001813982.1, on the reverse strand, counting down.
ATAAAATAAAAATAAAATAAAAACAAAAAAAAAAAAAAAAAAAAAAAAAAAAAAAAAAAAAAAAAAACCCAACGAACAGGAGGAACGAGACTAAGCAACTGCCAACAAGGGGGCCGAAAAGCAGAAACAGAAAAAAATTTTTATTTAGAAATAAATCAAAAGAAATAGGAATCGTAAAAGCAAAAATTAGTCAGAACGGGGAAAGCCGACGACGACATCTCGATGCCTGGACCTGCGCGATAGATGTCTCATAGAGGACAAAAAGAGCATACCTTTCTTGCCACAACAAAGGGCACAGATCGACCGTAAGCGTGGTCGCGGGCCAGAGAGCGCGAAAGGAGGAGCTGAAGCAGAAGAGGGGAACCAGGAGACCATCCCAATCCCTCCCTGGTCGGTTTGCAAATGCTTCAGGCGCCGCGAAGAAGGACCCCATATGACAAAGAAACACGGGGGAGGCGAACAATAGATCACGAAAGAAGGTGGTGCGATTTCCGGACAAATGTTCAACTGGCACACCAGCGTCGAACCGCCGCCTCAAGGAACTCCTGTATCTACCAGACACCAACATCAACACCCACATCAGCATCAGCATCAGCAGCATCAACAGCGCCAGCATCAGCACCAGCAGCAACACCAGCAGCAGCACCAACAGCAACACCAGCATCAGCAACATCAACAACATCAGCAGCAGCACCAGCAGCAGAGTCACCACAGCCCTTTGCAATGGCTCCCCGCGGCCCCTCCGCTCTCTAGGCCGCTGCCCAATACTCTCCCGCCCATCTCTGCCCTCCGCCCCACTAATAGCTTCGCATCGAACGCCCAACATGACTCAGCCATCCTACAGACCCCCGCGTCCACTGACCCCTCGTTATCAGAGAGCCCCAGCGTTCGCGAGAACGCCGTTGCTGAGAGCGCAGTCGACCTTTCCCCTGAAGCCGCGTATGACCATCCTGCGCCCGGCCCCGAGCCCAGCTCTGACGATGCGGACGGTGTAGAAGGAGGATCCATATCACGGCAGCAAGCAGGTCGTGTAGGGCCGGGACGAGGCGTGGATCTAGCCCTGTTGGAAAACGAGACACCCCGCAAGCACGGCAAGCGGCTGACGACGCGTGAGGAGACGGCGCTGTTTGAGATATGCAACAGGCACGCGGCTTCTTTTGGCGAGCGCAATCGTCTCTGCGAATGGTGGGTGAATGTGACGCAGGAATTTACCGCGTCAGAGGGACATCCGTACTCGTGGCATAGCGTACGACGGAAAGTGGAGCTCGTGACGCAACAGCGTATTAAATTCCTTGCGGGCCTGGACGGGAAGAGGAGGGACGATCAGGCGGATGCAGCATGGAGCGCCGCCGTCGACTCCTGGATTCCGTCCTGGAAGCGGTTTCAGGAACAGGAGAATGAGCGCATCAATGCCAAGCAGGGCAAAAGGGGCCGCAAGAGGAAGTCAGTAGTTGACACTGAAGGGGTCGGGCTGGGATACCAGCACATGTTGCCTCCTGGGTTCGAGACGATGTTTCCACCGTCATCAAAGCCGTCCAAGCCCTCTCGAATGGACGCGCCTGCTGCCCTGCCTGCCACCACTGCGCCTTCCACCACAGTGGAGCCCATGCAGGCCCCTCCGCCTCAAAGGCAGCAGAAACAACATCAGAAGCAGCAGAAGCAGCAAAAGCAGCAGCAGAAAAATCTTGCCGGGTCGATACCCGTTCAACCAACCCCGCAGCAGACAACCATGCCCAACACTGGAGCAATCATGGCCGCTGCGACCTCCTCCTCGTCCTCCTCAGGCGCAGTCGCCGCAGCAGAACCCGACGTCGGCGCCGCGATTCTAGAAACGCTATCAAAACTCAACAAGAACCTCGAAGCCGTATCGTCCCGCTCCCACCAGTCCAACGCCATGTCTCTAGCTGCTGCTGCTGCCGCTGCCGCCGGTGGCGCCCATCCCCTCCAACACCAGCACCAGCACCAGCACCAACAGCAAAACTCTTCTCAAAACCCCACAATGGCCAACCAGCCCCACGCTAGCCATAGTCGAACAGCAGCGACAGCAGCGACAACCGGGGCCCCCGCCGCAGCACCGCCGCCCGTTCAAACGCAGATTCCAGCGTCCACGCTGCACCAGCTAAAATCCGAGCTGCGCGCAGAGCTTCGACAGGAGATTCAGAAGGATCGCGCGCAGCTGGAGGAGAAGCTGAATACGGTGCAGAGGACGCAGGAGATGATTCTGGAGCTGCTGCGGCAGGAGCCGCAGTAGATTTTATTTTCTTATTTTCTTCTATTTTTCCATTTTTCTTTTTTTTTTTTTCTTTTTTCTTATTTTTTTTTTTTTTTTTATCGGGGAAACGGGTTGCTGGGCTGCTGATGGCTGCCGTGCCCTTGGTGACGATGCACTCAGTCCCACAACTGCATGTGTATGTGACTTGGAAGAGAGGGATGGAAACGGATGGGATGGGGGTGCTTGGGTATTGGGGTGGTGGGGGATGTTGGTGATGTTGGTGGTGGTGGTGATGGGGTGGGCTAGGAAAGAAGGGACGAACGCGTGAATAGGGGCGGAGGATTTGGATTTGGATTTACTTATACATAGGTTATGACATTCGGGCAACCTTTAATGAATGAACGTTACGACCCCATTTTTGTTTTCTGTTCTTATCTTTTTCTTTCTCTCTTTTTTCTTCTGCCTTTTTCTTTTTTTTTATTGCTTTGCATGCCATCAATGGTTATTTTGGTTTTTATTCCCCCTTGTTTTTCTTTTGGCTTTTGGTACTTGACAGCTGCCTATTGCTGCTTCCCGCCTTTTACTATTTTGACAGCATTCTCCTTAAATTGTAAATACTTATATCCTACGGCGCATGTATGTGTCTATGTGTCTCTTGTGTCTATGTCTGTGTCTATACTATATATCCTCAAGGTATTATACCATTTTTTTCTTTTCGGTGGCCTTAGTGATGAGCGCGCCCGCTCTTTCAAAGTACCACTATTGTTGTTGTATTTCCTAATTTTACCCTATTTCTTTTCTTTCGTTTTCTTTTCTCATTGCATGCGCACGGGTTGTGAGGGGGGAAAGGAAAAGGAGGATGAAAGGGCTGGCCGGGCTCATCCAGGAATATGGTGATATCTTTGTATATGGTATATATATATCGATATATATCAGGAACATTATTATTATTATTATTATTATTATTATTATTATTATCATTATTATGAATGTGATTGCTCTCATCTAAGACTATAATATTGTTGGGGGGATTGCATTGGGTGATTCGTATCCTCTATATTCCACCACGGCGCTGGTGGTGATTGAGCTCTTTTGCCCTAGTGGCCTAATAACTATGCCATGATCACAAGGAATACAAGTGCTCTCCCGCTCTCCACTACTTACTACTTAGTTAAGAGAACGATAATTTGCTCTCTTCATGCTGAAAGAGCTTGTGAAGAATGATAGTAAATAGTAACAGTAATGTTGATCGGAATTAATCAGGAATAGGCAGTAAGGAGTCAGTCATACATTTTGCGGTTTTTATACTGTGGTTGGAGGAAATATAAAAATTCGAAC
>NW_001813982.1:4809116-4823363 GCF_000149585.1 Histoplasma mississippiense | reverse complement strand
GGGGGGGGGGGGTTTGGTTCGACGGAGAGAATATATTGGAAAGACAGGGTTTTCTAGAACTTTTTCTTTTCCTTTCTATTTTTGCCCCCTTTTCAGTGGGAGTGGAGCTAGAAATACACAGCGGAGCGAGAGAAAACATTAAGACAGATGGAGGGCTACAAAAAGGAAGCGAAAAAATAAGGGGGGTGAGGGGGGGGGAGGAAAAGAAGAGAAAGAAAAAACAGGAATGCAATAAAACAAAAACAAAGACCGACGATCAGGTCAAGTGAATGAGAAAAAAAAATGGAATGGAATGGAATTTCCAAGTGGCTTGCTTCCACACCACAGCCCATAAAAATCCAGTCCGTCGTTAGCGTTTAGTTCTAGTTACAAGTGTTACACTCACCAATGAAGAAATAGAAGAAGTAGCTCAAAAAGAGAATTTAAGGAAGACATAGTTGGGAGGAGGAGAGGTTAGGGTTTGTAAGTCTGCGTCGTCATTGTTGTTGTTGTTGTTGTTCTTGGTGGTGGTGGTGGTGGTGGTGTTTAATAGTAGAAAGTCTCATCAACCGTTCGCCCACGAGTCCATGCTGGCTCACTGCCACGGACATATGTATCCTCAAACAAGATACGCGGCGTAGCATCGGGCTCGGTCATCAGCTCAGCCTCTGCAACCTCATCATCAACGTATTTCCTAGCATCCTTATCAATGGCCTTCAACTCCTCCTCACTCGTGACGCCCCAATCGAGCAGTTTCTGCTTAAGGCCTGCAATCGGATCGTTGGTGCTGCGCATCCGTTGGATCTCCTCTCGGGTGCGGTATGTGGTTCCGGGATCGGACATGGAGTGTCCGCCGTATCGGTAAGTGACGTATTCGAAGACAAGAGGACCCTTACCGGAGGTGGTGTATTCGCGCCCGTATTGGACGGCAGCCTTGATCGCCAGGACGTCCATTCCGTTGATTTTCAGGCCGGGGATGTATTGGCCGCGCTTGTAGTAATCGGTAAGGGCTGCGGCGCGGCTTGCTGCCGTTCCCATGCCATATTTGTTATCTGGAAAAGAGTATGGTCATTTAGCATCGATGTTGTTAATCTCCAAATGGTATGTATGAAGCAAAGAGACTCACTTTCGCAACCAAAAATGCAAGGCAGATTCCACAGCTTAGCCATGTTGAAGGCCTCGAAAACTTGACCTTGGTTGGATGCTCCATCGCCATATAGAGCGATGGTAGTAGTTTTCTCATCATTGTATTGTTGGGAAAAAGCCAGACCAGCACCAACGGGGACCTGAGCTCCTACAATGCCGTTGCCCCCATAGAAGTTTTTGGCAAACATATGCATAGAGCCACCTTTTCCGTATGCAATGCCCTCTCGGCGCCCGAGAAGTTCTCCGATAATAGATTTTACCGTTCCACCACGCAGGAGTGCAAAACCGTGGCATCGATAGGCAGTGATTAACTTATCGTCCTTAGTAATGGCGTGTTCAATGCCGGTCGCAACCGCTTCTTGTCCCGTCGACAAGTGGCAGAATCCTCGAATTTTCTTCTCTTTGTAGAGGCGATCGGCGGCCATCTCCATTCGTCTGGGTCAGTGTTAGACAAAGAGCATTAGAGCTAAACGGTGCAACAGCGCAGCATAAAATACCTAATGGAAACCATATCACGATACATCTGTTTTAGCTCCTGTTTCGTGGTCTCGAGGGTATACGGAGGAGGGTCAAGCTCATATGTTTCGAAGCTCTCATCGGAGAGCTTGACTGTGAAGGGTTTGTCCTCTTCCTGATGCAACGGAATATCGATTAGATGCCCACATAACTACATACTGACAGCTAGGGTGCGAATAAAGCTATCGAGCACTTACAGCGGGGATAGCTTCAGCATGCGCGGAAGCAGCATCGGTCGTGACGCTCCGCCTTACTACCGGGACGAAAGCCTTACGGCACAGAGGCGCAACTTGCCGCACCCGTGTTATTCTGGAAAGCATTGTGAAGCGAGACAAAGCTCAATGGCAAACAAGTGGGGGGGCAGGCACCGGAGGAAAGCGGAGGAGGAGGAGAGGCGGTGGATGCTGTTGCGGATGTTGGTGGTTTTTTCAAGTTTGAAGTTGTAGATCTCATTGTTGCATTGTTGGAGAACGTTGGGAAACCAACAGGAAGCAACGCTAGAGTGTTTTGGGGCAAGGGCCTGATTATGTCACCGATTTAGCACGCGGGCTTGGCTTTGCTCGGCACCGCGGCTCCATCGTCATCGTCAACTACTCGTACTGCTTGACATTTCAACTTCAACATCACCGATGAAGGGAGTTGAATAGGCCGCATGGAACCGTTTCTCACTTCGTTTATGACTTTATTCGTTGGTTTTTCATGGACCAGAGTCTGAAAAACCTCCATGGGTCGCAAACAGCCGCAAAGGAATCATCGGGTCTTACCATCCATGGATCATATCCGCATCCACGGGACCAACCATTTCCCCCAATTCTTTCTAACATACAGTATTCGCATTTTTATCCCGGAGAAAACAAAGCTAATGCTTCAAGGATTAAACGGGAATTTTGGAGATCGAGAAAATTTACAGTCTTTCAGTTTGGCCCATTCCAGTGGTCAGAAGTGGGTTCCTTGAACCCATCAAGGCGCTCCACTGTGGAATCCAGCTGAGCGCAAAATTTTATACAGTTCAATGCTCATAATTCATTAACAGCACATCATTGTTTGATAATATGTTTGGTGTCAATTTCGGTCATTCCCTTCTCCAGGAACTACCATCATTATTTGTGATATTCGGGACAGTTATATTCGGGGAAAATCCAGGGGTCAAATTGACGGCTTACTCCGGCTTGACGAGCGGGATGTTAGACGACGACTCAAACATCCGACTGCTAGTCCTCGACGTCAGCTCCCCAGTCCGGCTTTATCCCTACGCTGAGCAATCCTGCGTCCGGAATGAGTTACAACCACTTACAATGCTCAGAGGTCCGTTACAAACGCCATATTTGCATTGGAAAGCTACTCGTATATTAAAAACAAGAAGAATATTTCATTGATATGAACCTTCCACTGCCACTGGTACTCATGAGAATACTATTTAAGCAACACATGTCCCTCTGCCAGTTTCTAGTCTTCCTCCATCCTCTAACCCCTACCGTGCTTTGTCTTCAAACCCAAACCAGAACGGCTGCTTCACTGCTTCTGTGTTTCTTCTGCTCTTTTTTTCGGCTATATATCCCTATCGTACTGTTCTGAAACGAGACACGGAAGGCATAACCCGCCCATAGAGTGTGACTGCATATCTTTGGCCCAACAATTTTGTTGAAAACGCAATGGCCGGCAAGTATTGTTTAAGTTTCCTGTGTGCCCACCCCATATCTCTCAGGAAAACCCCCAATAACTATAGCCTATAACTCATAGCATCAGACTACGAATCTGTGAAAGATGAGCTCCAGCGTGCTCTTGCCCGTGCGTCAGGGCGAATATACAAATATGAATCGAGACTCGGAATCGATAGTCAAGTTGTTAACGTTTTCGCAACCGGCTTTGTATATTCACTCTTGTCGAATAAGGCGCACCATTGCAATCCAACTACGGAAATCGCCCTCGTTGGTTTTGAAGAGGATACGGAAATCCTCTCAATAGCGTCACAGTGTTTGGATAATACCGACTCCCTGAATGTTCCGCATCCTGTCTGGCTTCAGTGCCCTGGATTCTACCGCCTGCAGAGCAGTAATGTCCGGGAGGTAGTACTCCAAGACGCTCTCAGACCCGGACAAAAGTTGATCCTGTTTGAGAGTATAAAATTAAGAGTATTCGCATTACCTATGCTTTTCGCAGTCGGCTGGGCATCATCACTCATCGAAAACCCGGACGGTTCCGCCATATTGGCAGTAAAGTCTGCTGCCGACTATTTGTTCTTGTATCTTGACATGAGGGGGTGGACCTACTTAGAATTTGAATACCTTCGATTATGTCTGGAACGCTATGGCTTTGATCCGGATCTCGAATTTTACCACTGGCTGAATCAGACGTATTTTAGACGCTATGGTATTACGTATGTTATTCGCAGCGTTCCATATTCGTGAATCATTCAGATGACACGGGTTTTAAAATGACAATTACAATAATCAAAATCTGATTTAGTTATTTTACAAGTTTACCTCGAAGCATCATCTCTTGCCATGATAATTTGTGATTATATCGGGATAGAGCTCTTGAAGAGATAAAGTGGAGTACTAAAACCCTTACTCTTCTTAGCTCTGTTTACTATATTATAGGAGAGAGTCTCTTTGCTAAAAATTATACCAGTCTTGCTGCTATCTTTTGCATTGTGTGAACGGACGAATCAAGTCCAATCACAATGATTGATCTACAGGGGCATATTTTACTTGTAATGAAGCACTTAATAAGAATAGGAATATACATGAAAGAACACACTAACATATTACTTTGTCTCAGACTATCGTCTATGTCCATGGTTGCTCATAGCCAGAGGACTGGGAGACCGATCAAGACATAAATATTGATTTATTTGCAGGCCACAATCAGATTTAGCTTATTGCCCATCCAATATTTCCCATTTAATATTATCCCATACAGACAATGAGAAACAACCTATCTTGAGAGCGGGTTGTCTATGGAACTCCTTAAACTTTTACGGGGCTATAAGCTCGTTAAAGAAAACCCTTAGGGGATACGGTCCAACTTCGTTCCGCTGATGGAAACTCGACGATACAATGAGTTTGGTCATTGAGCGAGGCACGGGGGTCACTATTTTGGTAAACAGGAAATCGAACAATGTAGATTAAGGACAGAGTTGCACTGGGAGGTCTATTTAAAAGTCAGGGATTGATTAATCCAAGCCAGAATGCCTGCTATCATACTTGCAGCACATTTTAATACATGGAAAAGAAGAACGGGAACGATCGAACCGGAGATGGGATAGGTTTAAAAATAATAATCAGCCATTAAGTCGCAAGGGGGAAAGAAGGGCAGTGAAGAGCTGATCCAAGTCATTTTCAATGAAAATCCGACTTTTCCCTTCCGTATAATGTAATGCTCCGATTTAAAAGATGTACGCATAAGAATGGAAAGGGAAAATAAAACTGAATCGATCAGATTTGCAAAGCAATATATTCTCACAATCATCATCTTTTTTTTGATGATCTCAGTGTCATTTTTTTAAATGATTTTTATCAACTGCTTACCCAACCACTGAGGTTGATATATTAACGGAATTTAGGAAAATTGCGAATGTGCTTTGTTGACAGCGTGGAAATGTAGATATACAAATGCCAAATTTCCAATTAGTTACTGAAAAAGGAAGAACAACAAAAAATTTGTTAACCAACACCTGGAATATCAGAATATACCAAATTAAATGCCCATTATAAATGTAAAGTTAGAAAAGATATCTGCTTGTGATGTCAGCTGAATTCTATATGAGAATGTTGTTGCAGTCCCTGAGATTGCAAAGTTCACTAGCTGTAAAATGAAGAAAAAGAAGCCAAAAAAAAAAAAAAAAAAAGAATCGAAAAATGAAACGAAAGAAAGAGAGGAAAAGAAAAAAATTATCTATAGCTTTGGGTAACAGCTAAGGCGGCTATCATTTGGGTTAGCCCCCCACACAGTGATGGCACGTTAAGATGTTTTTCGGGTCCACCTTCTTCTTGATCTTGAGGAGGCGGTCGTAATTCTTTCGTCCCCAGAAGCTGTCGATATGATTTGGCTCGTAGGCATCGGCTTCGTTTTGATAGGCGCCGCCGTCTGGACTAATGTTGCGCAATGGCTGCACCATCTCGCTTGCCTGTCTGAAACGGTCAACGAAAAATTCGGGGGGATGTTCGGTCTGGCCATCAACATCCCAAGCTGTCTGCATCACAACATGCCAGATTGCCTTTCTCTGTGTATTTTTATCATATGTTAGTTCTAGTGGGAATCACTAAGGGAAGGGAACAGGTGGGGAGAGAAAGAACACTGAAATAATTACCCATGCAGGAGTGACGGATGCCTCTCCAGGGCCTCCAGGTTTGTCCGAGTTGGGCAAGTTAACCGCATAAGGCGTAACCATATTAAGACCGTAGCGCATCTCCGAAAGCACATCTATGAGTTCTCGTCGTTTGCCTTTATTTTTGAAGTTCTTATCGGTAACAAGACGCGAGGCCTGCGCGATGGAAATACCGTTGACTAAGGAACTGAAGTATTGCATCACGGGGGTATTGGCGAATTCAAAGTAGTTTGCAACAGTGGTTACGTCCACCCCGAAGCGAAGTGTGCCGTCATTGCGAGGAAGGGCGAAGTCAATCAGTTCTTTCATGGACAGTTTTGCTTCGTCGAGGGTGAGTTTCGGCGTGATCGCCAACATGATGCTTGACCCGTCCCCGAGGCCAGCAACATATCCTCCCCAGCCGTCGTTTGCCCATTTTACACCATTTTCCACTAGTATAGTAGTCACATCCTTGTCTAAAGTAGCTTTAAATGCGATAACTGCCATCTTGTATGAGGAAAAGGTTCACGATTAGCATACATAGGAGCTATGATAGCGGATCCGGGGGTCATTGATAGCATCAGGTTAACATACCTGCAAAGGAACTTCAGGGAAGAGGCGGGTTGTGGTCTCTACTATCACACCAAAGGTGGCGCCGCCGCCACCACGGACAGCGAAGAAAATATCCTGGTTTTGGCATCGATTGGCAGTGACATAGGCCCCATTAGGTAGCACAACCTTAATTTGAAGGACATTATCAACACCGAGGCCATAGGCAGGGGAAAGCAGGCCATGGCCACCGCCAGTTATATAGCCTCCTGATGCCCCTACTGTCGGACAAGCTCCACCCAAAGCCTTAAAAAGTATAGTTAGTAAGGAAAGCCCGGGTTTTTTATACGACCCCAAAACATGGAAATCATGTCACTTACCATGTATCCGTTTTGGTGAGTAAACTCATATATGCCTTGAAATCCCTGGCCAGCGCCATATGTAATGGCAGGTCCAGAACACACGTCACAATTCTCCGCATGGAAATTTTTGTGCAATTTAATAGGGGGTTGGAGGTTGTGTGTCCTGTAGCAGGCAAAGAAGAGTTAGGTTGGTTCAGAAGGTTAGACACGAGAATGTACCAACAGAAATGGAAGCATTATCATCGTACCAGAGAGCCAGACTGTGAGCGCCTGCGCTGCGACCCTTGAAGTCGTGACCGGTATTCTTGACCACCAAGGGGATATTATGTTTTTCAGCGAACTTCAATCCAGCCTGGATATCCGAAACTTTGCGCACATCCACGTAATAGTCCGGTACGTTGCCCTGATAGCAGGTGGCATCATTCACCAACAATTTTGGTGAGTGGGACACCCATGTCCAGAAGTCATGCATGTTCCCGTGGTATGGAATTGTGATATCTGCGGGGCTGCGAAGGTGATAAAATCGACATTGTGTCGGTTGTCCTGTGCGATCTTGCAAACTCCTTGGTCCGGAGTACGGAGGAGTGGCACGATCGCTGGCTCGTACCTGAAGGTAACAAGGTTCCGCAAGGGGCTGTAACACACCGAGACGGCCCTCAACACTTACATTGAGAGCTCGCCAGTCGGCATCAGAAACGCTGAAGATTTCAGCGACGGGGGATGCAAGCAATGGTAAAGCGTTGGCCAGCACCAGCACAAAGCTGGATTTTCGAGTAAACATAGCTCCCTTTGGTCAAGGAGATCGGTACCTGGTACATGGAAAGAATAAAATGAAGATGAAACTTAATTTCCTGAGGCTTGAATGCATTTATACATCGAAGCAGACGTCTGCAGATGGAAGGAGGTCGTCCAGGTCCAACCTACGGTTGGAGCGGGTCTAAATCGCCAAGCGACTAGATTTATAGATCTATCTTCAACCTGGTCCCTGTCTGACGCATGTAATCCTCAATAACCGAGCTGAACGAAATGATCAAAAGAGCCTGCTGATAGAGACAGTAACTTCTTTTCAAGCAAACCCTTCACCAGTATTTCCAGAAGTCATTCAAAAAATTCGACAATCTTGCAAGATTTCATTCGACGGCATGGCAAAACATTTCCATTATGCCTCAGAATGACTAGTATCTGTAACTGCAAAGTTCACTTAGCCTCAGCCACCTAACTAAGTATCCTGAAATCATAGAGTAGCTTGGCAGTCGGGTAAATGTTGTTTGAAGGCTTCCAGGGTTGAGCTGTCTGAATCGCGAGTCCTTGTTTTGAGACTGACTCTGGCTTTGGTGAGAATTCGACGCGAAATTGCTCTCCACCAACCCTCAGCCGTTCAACCACTGAGGGTAACCCTTGTTGCCTTCGAACCTGAGCTTGAACTCTGATATATCCTGGACGTCCATCATCAGGGTCTTTAAGATTGATTCATGGAGGTAGATACTGGCCAAATACAAATCAAAGTCGATGGGATATGACCAACAGATATGTTTCCGCTCCTCCTCGGTTCAATCAAGGTAGGATTTTGTGAGCCATTCCATTGGATCATGGATTCATGCATAGCCCTTTCGATAGGGGAAGAAGTCCTCAAAACCCAAGCGACATTACAATTCGTATAAACAAGTCATGGAACTGGCGGTTGAGATTTTATCCCCCTTCTTGTGTTTTCACTATTCCGGAACGGTTCCATCAAGGATTGGTGGCGTATGAAGACGTCTCATCGGCTGTCAAATGTGGCGTTACTTTATCCAGCGAAGGATTGACGCTAACTGGGCCAACTCGCTTGAGGACAGAAACTTTGTGTAGTCCAAAAAGATTCCCAAAGAACATCAGGGAAGACGAAATAATCCGAAAAGTCCTCCAATAGCAGGTTGAAGCACCCAGACTTAGAAAAAAGAAATCCTGCCAAACGGAGAGAACGTCAATTGGCCAGATCGTTAGCCACGTTTTCGGCAAGTTGAAGCCATTAGTTTGGCGCTATCTCGTAGGTGTGTTCTCCGATTCTCGATGCGGATGGGGTCGAGTTTATTAAGAATTGCTGAGGACTTGAGAAGGCCTGCCCTTTGACAATCCAGCACCACGACACTTCGCTAAGCGAATGTGGCCTGAAGCCTGGAACTTGGAGGAATGGGTCTCTTTGGTCGAGTCAAATCACCTTACTCCATACATGAGCATCAAGTGCCGAATGCAAGAACCAATGGTTCGTATCCTCTGGGAGTTCATCGATTGGTTTTCCGTCGCCTGTTCTTTTGGAGCTTTTTTGGGGAGTCAAAAGTTGTTCCTCACTGCGAGCATGCTCACTCCTGCCCAACCACTTCATCCTGACTCACCTAACAGTGAGTTAGTTATATAAGCCAGTTTCTTATCACAGACCCACTGCGTGGTAATGTTGAGCGGGATAAATGCGCATACCACATCCGTTCGCTTTCGGTGCTTTCCCAGGCACGGAAAAATGCGACCCTCAGGAAAACAGGGGCATTGGACTCCCACGACGGCAAGTAAAGGGGGACATTAACTTCTTACGTATTCCCCGCTGTGGCACGATTGGGACTTCCCTTAGCACGCGGCGCCCTGAGCAATTCAACTCCCGAATGACAGCGCCACTGGAAGCGATGACTTAGTCTCAGCTGGCTCATGAGAGAGCCTAGCATCCCAAACCTGCCTATATACGCCGTACGCGATGGCTCCGCCCTCCGCACTCTTCTGGGTGGTCTTGCCGGGAACATACACTTCTGGTTGAAGAGCCTTTGGCATAGTCATGCCATTGTCAAGACATTGACATCATCATTCGATCCCTTGATTGTTGTCTCTTCTTTTCAAGCAGGACGGGCCAGTAAGCACCTGTCTGCCTCAGACGGTGTCAATTTTTCCATTGAATATAATGCTCTGAGGATTTCTTCCTTCCCTTCTTTTGAATTTGCAATTTTCATTCTTGAAAGACACCATCGGTGGATTTATTAAAAAAAAAAAAAAGGAGAAAAAAAAACCACAGTACAGCGAAAGGAAAATAATAGTTAGGAAAGTTAGATATGCGGCAGTATCTATCCGTTGGGGAACTAACTCTATCGCGGATAAATTGATAACGACTAACTCAAAAATGTTCCCAGGGTTCTATCTGTGGAACACTCTCGGGTGTCCCCTTGATCCACAGGGTAATCCCATGGTTCGGAGCTGTGATAATCCGTGGCTTTATCCAGCACCCGCAGCAGTTGAGATCACCAAATATACAGTCATATAATTGAACCAGATCAATCGGTTGAGGCTCTGGTGAATACACTGTTGGAGTACGTTGTTAGTTATATACCCAAGGTGCCGGATGGAATGGAGGACGACTGAACCTGTTCAGAAAGATAAACTATCAATGGCTCATGGATCCAGATGTAGATTTTGGAAACAGAGATCGGTCTGATCAGGGAAGCAGGAGTCCACAAGATATCGTTCCCACCGATCCGCTGATCTCACCGGCTCAATTACGTGGAAACTGGACAGTGTCATGGGCTACATTCAAACATGGCACCTTGTCCACCAAATACTCCCGATGTCAACGGAAAAGGCCTTTGAAATGCATCCATTTTGTGGAAGCCTTGCTGAGAGCCCACAGGCCCGGACAGCCTATTGACCCTGTATGGCAATGAGAAAAAAGAATAATGGATTGCCTTTAAGGGGCCCTTTTCAATGGCCAGTGGTGACTAGGGATAGACAGGACAGAATCTCAAGATCAGGTGCGAATCAGGTGGCGAATCAGTCTAAAGGTTTGTTGTGCTATCTCTTTTGAACCACATCCAGATTTTCTGCCTGCTGGAAATGACCAATGCCCATACCCGACTATCCAAGAGTTTCACTCCATTGGAGCACATGTATCTTGTTTTGTCGCAGCAGCTTTTTTACCCCTGTCAATCTTCTACTCCACGGCACGGCCTCCGGTTGGAGACTAACTATCCTGAGCGCCCAAGCGCTTTGCAAGGCACGGCAGAAACTGCTTTGGTCCGTCACATCGTCACATCCCCAGTATTATTCAAAAGAACCCTCAGACCCGTGTCTTGAAACAAACTGATGCCTAACCATGCAACACTTTATTTCATCTTCAGATAGCATCCGGGACACCGGATAGGCTAAAATTTATTTTGTGAATATGATGATCAATGTTCCCGCCGCACTGGGTATACCGTCAAGAGACGTCATGTCATATCTTGAATGCATGAATCTAGCTCAATAAAAATAATACGTATCACATAATTTACTTAGTTATCTGCCTCTCTTCCCTAACGTCTCGTAACTGTAGCGAATCGGCCCTATGAGGTTTCATATTCGTGCCTTTTAAATATCCCTGATATCGATCGAGGTTAGTTTTTTTATTTCTGATAAGTCGGATATCAGGTTCTGACGGGTCATTCCATCGGCCCTGAAGAGTCAACATGTCACCGGCATTGATCGCCCTTTCTAATATTAGCCACCAACAACAAAGGGCAAGTAAGTTATTTTTTCTTAATTTCACACATTCCGGAAAGTAGTAAGTTGTCCACAGCCAACTAATGCATATCCATCATCATCATCATCATCATCATCATCATCATCATCATCATCATCATCACGGCATATTGAAGACATTACTAATTGCATATTACTCCTGCAAGCCAAATCCCGACTCTGCCAATTCAAAAGCATTCATCTGCATCCACCCTAGGATTAGAACGGAACGGACAACCTTTCCGCGCTCCGTCAGAGTTGGCATCATGTCACTTACACCGTCGCCATGGCGTCGAAGGATCGATTGAACTACGACGCCGGGGAGGAGTTTTCTGCAGGTTTAAAGGCCTGGGAATTTCCGTTCCCCCATTAGTTGAAGTAGGTGTCAGGAAAAAAAAAATAAATCCAATCACTGGTGGATTTCTGGGGAACAAATCCGGGAGGCCAATGTATGAGCAATTTTGCATCCATTTGATACAATACAATATACCATGAATTTTTATTTTATTTTTGCAAACTAGTTAAGAGTTCCTTGACTCATCAGGCAAACTTATTAGTTATTCAGTAATTACGCAACAAACTAATCGTGCCGCTGCGCACCCACACGAGGTGTGGGTGCGCCACACCAAAACGATAAAAACACCGAAACGATAAAAATCTTGAATAACATCCTCATTATTGCTCTCTATATCAACAACCAGTAGCTAATCTATAATAAAAAGATTATCTACATCATTCTCAGTATGTGTGCCATCTCTAAATCAATTTAATTCCTCTTCCATCAGTGGTGTGAGTGCATCATTGCCAATTTTCATGGGATCAGCTTCAAGCCTCCGCCGCGTTCTATTTTGCTCTTTTTCAGCTTCATTATCCTTGCACTGCTTGATTTTTCTATTGATGTCTTTAATAGTGAGGATCCCCTCTACTTGAATCTGGTGATGAGTTGTTTTAACTCTGCAGTGTTTACTGATGTTGAGATAGTTCTCTAATTCAATGATTTGTTGCTCATTAAGTTCCATGTGAAATAGACTAACTTTAAATATCTTGTGCAAATGACATGTCAAGATGAGTGATTTTGATTTCAGAGTATTCTTTTTTGTATGGCATTCTCCACAATATTAATATGATGTTTCAGTTTTTGAATTGTCTTTGGTGAGAATAGCTGAGAAGATGAGATAGATATGTGATTTGAATCATCATCATTCTCATCATAAATTTGCAGTGAAGGAGGTGATGAGACTCACTGCTTAAGAACATCAAGAACTCAGTCAGAATCTTATAAATATATGCTGTATAAAACTCAGTCTGCAGCTATTGTATCAGATTTAAAGATCTGCTTTCATATAACTGAAAGATTTTATAGAAACTGCTGTTTTTCATACTTATCAAAATCATGACACATGGTGTTGTTGACTGCTTTTGAATGATAATGCTTATATTGCTGAAACAGTAGACTATTCAGAGATTGTAGTAAATGAATGACATGTGAAGAAAATCTGTATAAAATTATTTTATGAAAATTCACATATTGTATGAATTTTTTTGTAATATGAAATTCATGATTATTCATTAAAAGCAATCAATGAGTTCTCTGCTGCCTCTTTTTTATAACAGTATTGAAGTATTTAAACCATTTAAAATCAATCTTATCATTTATGAATTCAGTATCTGATATAGCAATTCTATAATTATTGAATAAATCTGTTTGTGTATATCAATTCTTCAAATGCATTTTTAAGGCCAAGATCATCAACAGTGGAATGATATGATTATTCATGAATACACACTTAATAAATGTGATCAATTCTCTTGAAAAGAAAGAAAGAATGATGAAATTAATTTTTTTAAAAACAGTTATAATTTATTCTTCACATCTTTAACCTTCTTGAAATCCAATCTCATCAAAGTTGTACACATTGTAGATGTGAAATTGATATTGCTTGAATAAAATCTGAAAATGTTCAAATCATATATTGATATAGTCAATATTTTCAATTGTTACTCTCTTTGAATCTATGAACTTCTGCTTCATCTTTTTATACTCAGATAGATGTTCTATAAATCTATAAATTCACATCTTGCTGATTTTTAAAAGAGAGATAATAGAATCTGTATGCTGATGTTTGAGAATTGAATTTGTGAAATCTTCAATATGTTCAGCTGTGAAGGGGCAATTCAATTTATCTAGCAGTTTGATTCATTGTTTAATCACATTCTTTTGACTCTCATTTAACCTTTTATTAACTGGGGTCTTTGCAGTATTCGGATTCCTTCCATTGATATGTGCTCAGAGACATTGATAAGGGACCTCAAATTCTCATGACAGAGGCAGTATTTTGGAATTTGAGTTTTTTTGATGGTAAGCAACAGCTTTTTAAATGCATTCTTCAATTGTTTTATCCTTATTTGACATTGTGGTGGGTTATTAATTAATTAAGAAGATGAGAATGATGAAATTACAAGATATTTATCGTTTCAGTGTTTTTATCATTTTGGCAGCGGCACGATTATTTGCTAACCTTTTAGTTGTCGAGAAGTATCCGTACCGGTTTGTAAATAGACGTCATCGCAATGTATATCGCTTACCATACTAGTAGTTACTCAGGAACGACGTTCTAGAGCAAATGCTTCCTCCGTGGTATATTTTCATGAATACCGACCCTCCATAGAGCACTGATTCACAATTCTCCGAACCACCTAAATCAAAAATGGGTAACTATACCTAACGTTAGTTACCTCCTTCTTTACCTCTAACCCCGCTGCCCGAACCGTGCCCCGTTTATTCACGGACCACCACCGGCGGCCGCCCCTCTCAACCTCCCGTGAACTTCTACCACGGATGTCGAATATCAATGAAGACTATCCATCAAAACTGAA
>NW_001813982.1:4805488-4808687 GCF_000149585.1 Histoplasma mississippiense | reverse complement strand
CGCCGCCATTTTCGCCCGTTGTGATCGGCGGCTATGTCGACCAATTAGGGGCTTAGTATCTGCTAAGGCTGTCATAGTCTCGTACACGAGGGATTCTGCTGTTGATCGGCCACATGAGGAGAATCTGGATCATAAGCATTATTACTCCGTATTGGGATTCTTTTTCGCGCAAGAACAGGTAGGCAGGTGACAGGTATCGCGGCAAATTATGTGGAAGTTACGGAGTAGGCTGGGGTTCTTCTTAATAGTTAAAAAAGCTGTGCCATCTTTAGACATTATAGTTTCCAATTCGATAGACCCAGTTGCTGCGAAAGCGAAAGTAGCTAGCTGGGAGCTCGGATTGCTCTCACTTGGCCCATCAAGTCGGCCGGCCGAATTTCTCTTACTACCATGCAGCTCTAGTCTAACAGTTCAAACAGAACGTGTTTGGAAATGTTGGAGAGGAAGGGTGCAACAAAGGCAATTGATCGTGTCTAATACGATATATCATTGTCAGTGCAGCTTTGCTCCTCGAGTATGGGGTCCTTGTCAAATGAGAAGCCGTTGACTGTCACATTGTATGTGTTTGTATTAGAGATCAACAGGGGAAAATAAACAGAGCCCTAACCACCGATTGAAACCCCACTGGGTCACGTACGCACAGCTTGCTAGGGATCGTATTTTGTGGGATGGTTAATCTTCTCATTGTGCGATTGCTAGAGGGCCATCTGGGCAACTACCTAGGTAGTGCCCAACATATTTTCCTTGTAAAGCTATAGGAACCGTGCCGTAGAGCAACTTGCATGTTACTCCTAGCTCGCAGCTGGGACTAGACCCCGCTGTGAAGTTGGAAGTGAGGAATTCCGTATGGTGGACTATGTATTCTTTTCTTGGAGGACCCTCTTTTGTGAGCTCCGGAGAGTTTTTGGTGACATACAATTATGCAGTACGGAGGAAGAGGAGGAGCACGAAGTAGCAGAGCTTGATGGAATGGAAAATTTTTGGGCTTGAGTAGTTACCGAACAAGTGGTGGGTAAAAATCTTTTGACATGTTTCCCCAGCATGCGATCCATGGATGCAATGCAACAATTATCAATCTCTGTAGGTGCTTTGTAAGCAAACTCATGAGGAACCGAGAAGAACTATCTGTGTATACAATATCAGAACTTCTATCTCTGTCTGCTCCACTACTCACTGAGAAATATATCACGTCATTCCATACCCACTGGAGAGCCTGCAACACCAACACTCTCATCACTACTAGTGGGTATAAGCCTCCTCACAAGCTCACAGTAGGGGATCTCTGCGCAGGTCTCCGACCAATGGGCTTTACAAAGGGAGTTGTCCGACTAGCAACAAATCCCAACAGACCCCTGCTGGTAAATCGACACATAATGCAGCACAGATGGCGGTAGCAACTTCTCGTCCTGGAATACCGTGTCCGGATCAACGAAGGTCTTAACACTCATGCCACAAATGGGCTAGCCCCGGGTCTCCTTGAAGAGCACTGTTCGAGATGAAACCTTCTTTATGGCTACGCCATAATTGGAGAGGGGGCAACATCTCGACCGTGGAATGAGGTCTCGTGTGAATATTGAGGTATGCAGAGAGCCCTTTTCAAGGTTCTGCAGCCCCAATGGTTCTTGGGTTGTTGAGCTGGGAAGAGAGTTGATCATCGATTTCTGCCACTCTGAGCTGGATTTAAACTGCGGCGATGAGAAAGCTCCTCTTAGTTTTACTTATCCTCCCTACGTGGATTGTAATGGTACGTCCCCGCCGTACAATTTTCAGGGAACCTTGAAACAATTTGTCAACTATCATTTATGTCAGCTTGGCGATATTTCAGCTTTTATCACCATGCGTCGAAGCGGCAGCAGACATGGAAGCAACTGGTTATCTGAAGCCGATACAATTAACTTCACCATCCAATTGGATTTCAGGGTCTGTCGTTGCATAATTGAAAATAAATAAATAAATAAATAAATAAATAAATAAATAAATAATTGCTTCCTGGCCCATCGTGGACCCAACTCCAGGAGCTGGGTTTGGAAATGAAGTGCATGGACCCAGAGATCCAAACGAAGCTAGAGGGGGCTCATCTCTTTCCACATAAAATATACCGAAGAACCACCAACGAGCAGACCAGCCTGGGTTGAGTGTAACCCCCGGAATCAACTCCAGATAATAATTGCGTGGGCAAAAAAGAAGTTTCTCGTGGTGTTTTACAGGTTTCGAGAGCGTGGACATGTAACTAGTTCATATAACTACTATGGAGAGGTTACATACGATCACAGGGAGCCTGGCAGAGCTGATGGTCTGATGTGGAATTGGTGCTACAAGGAGCAAGGAGAATTTGACTGACAGCCTGCCTAGTTCATGAAACAGACAAAGTCTTACAATAGCTTGCAGAAAAGAAAAAGAAAAAAAAGAAAAAAACCCACCATCACCACGGAACAATTTTCCATCATCAGCCCCAACCTGGCAATTTGATCAGTACATATTCATACTGTGCATCTATGCATCAAAAAATCACAAACTACATGTCACGGAAGCAAGGGCGGATTGGAAACTCTCCTTGTTCTCCTCTGAACCCACCAACCAACCACAACCTATGTACACGGGCCTCCAGTTCCCCCAATTCTCAAACAAGTTGAAACACCAGCGAAAGGGGCCACAGATACAGTCTCCATGCACCGAGAGCGTTTGGCGAGGCAACTCAAAAAAGGCATAATTGCATCATTTACATCGTCGTGAACAGACGTGGCCCGTGGGGGAGCGGGAGAGAATGCACATGGCCAGGGGGTGGGGAGTCCACTGGTACAGCGGTAAGTCAGGATTCCTAAATACTAGTATATATCCATGACTCCTACAGGCCACGGACTTCTCGTGGAGAGGGAAAGCATTGCGTGCTGGATGGATTCGATTATGGCGGAAGACAGTTAACCGTGCCCAGCGCACTCACTCCCTCCCATTAGTGAGTGCGCCACACTGTAAACGAATACACACTGTAATGGAAATGGTATCTGTTGTATGGATTCATCATATCAAGCAGTACTTATGGATAGACATGAATATCCTTCATGCCATAATAGATATGAGCTCGACTTGAGCATTCGGAATATATACCTCACATCCTATACTTGTACACACGTATGTTCTATGAAGTTATGCTCTTACAAGAATACTCTCTTGTTCAAAAAGTCAGTTGCAACAATGTTAG
>NW_001813982.1:4801929-4805388 GCF_000149585.1 Histoplasma mississippiense | reverse complement strand
TTTTTTTTTTTTAATAAAAATTTTTTCATTCTCTTGTACTTGAAATATGCTATGATGAATTTGAATAAATTTAGCAAATTTCATTTCAGATATATTTTTATTTAGAAAAAAATATTTTAATATACTTGGAATATGGCATATATACTTCTATTATAATATAGAACTCATATCTATTATGATGTTGAAGATATTCATGTTTTTCTATAAATACTGTTTATATGATGAATCCATACAAAAGATACCAATTCCATTACAGTGTGAATTCCTTTACAGTGTGGCGCACTCACTCATGGGAAGGAGCGCTGGGCACGGTTAGATGATACATAACATCATCAGCATTCAAGAAAACCTGATCTAATTGCCATGATGGGCCAATTGGATTTTTCTTAATTAAAGAAATAATTAATATCCTCCGTACCGATGTATACGCTGTAGACATCGATTCTATTTTTACTTCTACCTTTTTAATTCTTTCTCAGACCACTAGGCCGGGTGCTTATAGACCAATTTCTTGATACAAAATTACAGTGGCATGATTTGGCTAAGCCCCCGGCGCAGATACCAGGTCCTGACACGGTAGATATCGGTTGTCTTTTTTTCATTCTATTTTATTTTTCTTAATCGTAACTCCTTACTAGTATCTCTATTCCCGGTGCTGGGGCTAACATATATGGAGTTGGTCGCAGAAGAGGACAAGCGCATGCAGGGGAAATGAAGAATATCCCCGGGTATACATCGTTACTGGTAACTACATGAACTCGACAAGCACCATATATATAAATCCGTCTTCAAGCTCATGAGAGATTTTCTTTTTCACGAGGCCAATTGTATTTACTCAGTTGATTCTTGGGCAGAAAAAGTTTTTTTTTTTTCTTTGTAGCTCTAGTCATGCAGGCCTGCAGTGAGCTGCATGCGTTGTATGTATGCAGTTCATGAGGGTGTGTAACCTGAAAGTCAATTGACGTATGCAGGTCAAGAAGCTGAAGCTGAGGGGAAATATCAAATATCAGAAAAGAATTTACTCGGCCAATTAGATGATGATAACACCTGAGAGATAAAAACATATTGTCCAGCAACAGGGACCTTCTGCAGTCCATCCTGCAGGCACAGATCGTATATAGCTGCCAACCATCTATCTCCACACACCCTCCACCCTCCTCCACTCTGTGCTCTCTCTCTCTCTCTCTCTTTTTTATTTTATGCCGGCCCAGGGCCCAGGGAACCGCAAGCAAAAGCGCCACCCATCTAATTACCCTGGGTGGACCATACAGAGCAGCCTCCGCATCTCAGCAGTTGCTGCAGAGTCCGGAGTCTTGGGCCGTCAAACCGTGTAGGCGTCGTGCTTCGGGAGGATGACTGCACGCCCTCAAGCCATGGATTAGCCTCTTCCCAGCAGTTTATTCGCCCGCCCTTCGATGCCTTTTCGATGGTTTTTCTATTTTGATTTTTCCTTTTTTTTTTTACTTTTTCTTTCTTTTCGGCTTGCTTTTTTGCTTTTCTTTCTTTTTTCCTCATGCTCTCTCTATCTTACGGTTTCCGTTTTCAATCATCATCGTCTTTTTTTCCCCCTCTGTTTTCCTCCGTTTTCCGTTTTCTACCATGCGGAGGTTTTATATATACCGCGATTCCCTTGTCCTTCGAAACAACCGGCTGCGCAATGCTGATGGAGTGATTCCTATTCGGAAGTGATTCCAGCCGCGCACTCATTTGCGGTCCCAGGCCTCGCCACTGATTTGAACTCCTGCAACTACTCCAAGGTTTGCTACTAGTTCAACGACTACGGCTGTTAAGCTGCCGTTGTGCTCGTCAACGAACCCACTGCGATTGCTGCTGGCGCAGCTGGCAATGCTGCTGAATGGTCCTGGAGATTGTCCGTGGCTGCTTACAGGGAGAACTTATTTCTGCTTCTTCTCTTCTTATTTGCGCATTCTTCCCTTCCTCCTCCTTATCATCCTCCCGCTGATATCTGCGCTGTCCTGTGCTGTTCCCTTTTTCGTCCACCATCACTGTACTCCGTACTCCGTACTCTGACAGGGAGATACCTCGCCCGCGTTCCACTATGGTAAGCTACGCCCGCGCTATCTCCATGCACTAAGTTACCCCGGCCAGTCTCTGCGCCAACGCCAGCCATCGGCTTTTCTTGTTCAGGATCTTTTTCTTTTCTTTTCTTTTCTTTTCTTTTCTTTTTTTTTTTTTTAGTTCCAGACAAACCCTGCCTTCCAAAACCTAGACTCGCCCCCTCACCCCAGTCAATACATTCCCCCCTCCCGGGGCGAGGTCTTTCCCTGAGGATTTTTATAATTGTTTGATTACTCGCCGTTTCATTCCCCTGCTTCGGCTCTTTGCCTTCATCTTGGTCTCTGCTTTCTGACCCATCATCTCTCCATTGCTTCGGGTCTGATGTGGAAGCATCGAGCTTCGTCCAGGCCCGATCCCGCCCCGAAGGACAAGGACGAGAACCCTCCTCGCCCTCTCTCCAATCTTGGCCTATTTGGCCGTTCGAGACGATCCTCGCGGAAAGGTGGGTTTTGGCTTAGGGGGATTTTCTTTCTTACTTACCTATTTCCTCCGCTTATTTGCATCGTTGTCTCGTTGTCCATGCTTTTCTTTTTCTGCTTGTTGTCGCTTTGTCTATGGATATACCTACTTCACTCCCTTCCCCTCCCCATCTCCCCTCCCGTTTTAGAATTGACTAACTTCACTGAAACTTCCTGTATACATGCCTCTGCTGCTGCATTTCTTCCGAAGGTAGTGAATCTGTCTAGCATTGATCCATTGTTGTTGACTACGTTCGAATTCATTGATGTACTTTACCGTGTGCTGATACGGCTACCTGCATTGTATTACCTCTCTTTCTCCCCGCCCACTGTCTGCCCGTTGTTTGTTATCTACCTACACCCGCATGGCCTGATCAGCATTTTTCAACCTGTCAATCTGTCATCAGTCGAATCAATTATCTTCTGCTGCTTCCGTACTTCACTCAATTGATCAGAGTAAGAGGCAAAAGTTAACTAAGCCACCACTACGCACCATCTAGACCTCCCTCTCCAAATCAACCGTTCCAGCAATCGACTAGAGCCAACTCAGTCAACTTTTTTATCCGTTGATCAGCGCCCTCAAGTCTCCTTCTCCCGGTCAGTTCCAGAAGAGCTGAACCACTCAGCGCTATCTCCGTTTCTGCGAACCTCGTCCAATTCGAATCTCCGGTCACTGTCGAGACTTGTGCATTCTAAAGGATACCGCTCGTACCAAAATCACTCTCAGACGTCCTTCAACTCGCGATCGGACAGGTCGATGGCGGGTGTGATGGATGTCGAGCGGACGCGGCCACGGAGGGAGAGGACCTTCGTGGGTAGCGAATGCGCCGTTTGCGAAAAGCCGTTGGAACATACTCTTCGCGGAGAACGCATTCTCCTATGTCATGTGGCCACGTTTCTCATGAAGCATGCTATTATGAGT
>NW_001813982.1:4798355-4799247 GCF_000149585.1 Histoplasma mississippiense | reverse complement strand
AGACGTACGTTTGGACTGGATGATGCTTCTAGAGTGCGTCGCAGGATGTCTGGGATCGCTTCAGTCCACCTCTCACCAAAATGCTAAGCTCAAGCTGCGTCTACCCGAGGGTTCTCCAGCGAAGTTCGTAAAGATTAGCGGCGCTTTGCACACCACCAAACGGGCAGCGGGTCGGGACGCAGAGGCCGCATTGGGCGATTTAAGATTTGGTGACAAACGAGGTAAGCTGAACGCAATACGGAACTGGATGCTGATCTGCGAATATTCATTTCATGGCGCTAATCGTACTATTTAGATATCCTTGTCCAACTTGTTATCGCTCCTGACAATACGACGCAGGAACATGTACCTCAGGACGCCTGGGAGAGCATTGTTTCTGGCCTCGAAGCCCTGGGCGGACCCTTCG
Source organism: Histoplasma mississippiense (assembly GCF_000149585.1). NCBI lineage: Eukaryota > Fungi > Ascomycota > Eurotiomycetes > Onygenales > Ajellomycetaceae > Histoplasma > Histoplasma mississippiense. The sequence goes on along the minus strand of NW_001813982.1, from coordinate 4,798,841 downwards.
ATGGCGATGAGCAGCGCATCGTTAGTGTGGAAGAAGTCCCTCTGATTCAGGCTGATCTCACATATGGAGACATTCTTCGCGAAGGCCACTTAACGCATTCGCCAAGACCATCTCTGCTTGCCATTACCATGCTTCCTACCTCTCAGCGATCCAAGTCCGGCAGACCCGGTACACCACCCATCCCACCCCACCCCTCAATCGTCCAACGGCGTATGGAACTCCTTACCTCAGATATGCTCACACGAGCACTCACCCTCGTCTCGCGCTCTCAGCAAGACCGCGCGCACCACCTCCTCACAGAAACCCGCAGCATCCTCAAGGGCCTCGGAAAAGGTGGCCTCCCGCCTCTCCCCCCACCCGCTCAAAAACCCAACCCAGACGCCACAAGCACCCTCAACTCCTCTAACTCATCCTCTCCGCGCTCCTCTGAAATCCCAGACGGCAGCAGCAGCAGTACTGCCACCACCAGCATACCAGGCTCTAGCC
>NW_001813982.1:4797059-4798255 GCF_000149585.1 Histoplasma mississippiense | reverse complement strand
ATCATAGCCGCCCTGAACGCCCGACCTCGAAGCCGCGCTTGGAGTTGATAAACCACCCAGCCGTATTCTGGCGAGATTCGCGCAGAGCGATGCTACAGGCTATCTGTGTTATTTCGTCGCAGCGGAGGTATTCGTTACGCACGCTGTCGCAGGCCCATTGGGCAGAGCGTGTAGCGGGATTAAGCGGTTGACGGAGCGCTCGAGGGAGTGGCGGGAGATTGGGGATGATTCGTTGACGGAGGAGTGAATAGTAGGGGACGGGGACTTTGAGGGAGATTTTTGTATGTTTTTTTTTTTTTTTCATCTTTCTGGGTCACAAACCTGTTTTTTCTGTTTTTTTTCCCCTGTGGTTATTTATTTATTTCCTGGGCGGACCTTACCTTTTCCTTATTTCTTTTTAACATGATTGCTGTCAATTTCAAAGTCTGCCCCGTTTCATGATTTTTTTTTTCTGGACATATGTTATATATTTCACCTACCCCTTTCTTACCTTAACCCCCTTTACCTCCGCGCTTTCTCTTCCCACACCCTCTTTTCAATGGGTGTTTGAGTCCTACTCGTTATGTCCCCCTTCGTTCGATTTTATTTTGCCTTGTATCATACCCTTCCCAGTCATGTCTGCATGCCCTTTCCCCTCGTTTTCTTTTCCGCTTTCTCCTCGCTTCTTTTCAGATTCCGGATGAGGAGCTTTTCTTTTCTTTTCTCTTCATATACCACTATACACTATATCACCCCTCGGTCTATCTCACAGTTCCTTCTTATGCCCTTCTTGTCTGTCTGTCTGTTTTGCCTCCGGGGAAGAAGTGCCGATTTCTATTATCTTTCCTATATTTTTCTTTTTACTTCTTTGGACAGCTGGAAACTTGGATAAAAAACAATTGGAATTGGAATATTTATTATATGGTAATTTTTGGTCTCTCGTGGGATAGGGAAATGTTGATCATTTTGAGAATTTTTGTTGTTTATTGTTAATGTCTCCTTTCTCTCCCCCCTGCCTTTCTTTCTCCTTTCCTTGAAAGATCTCCGTTTTCCTCCTTGAGAGGTTTATCCGATGCATTGCTGCTGAAATATTTCCTATATAAATTGGCTTGGGTATGCTAAAGTCTATCCGGCTATTTAGTCATCTAACTATCTATAACTATCTCTACACGCATGTGCGCATATAGTGTCTATCCATTCTTCCTGACTGTAATATA
>NW_001813982.1:4793194-4795733 GCF_000149585.1 Histoplasma mississippiense | reverse complement strand
CGATGATGTTTTCCGCAAATTAATCCTCTCGGGCCAACCGCCGCTGGGTGAAGAAGACGCGATGCTTAAGAACCTGAAGTGGAAGGTGCATGTTATCAACTCGCCTGAGATGAATGCGTTTGTGTTGCCGGGGTATGTATTTATATCTATATTTATACTATGATAGTATACCAAGAAACCCTGTACTGATTTATATCTATTCCCCCCCCCCCCCCCCCAGTGGAAACGTCTTTGTGTTCACCGGGATTCTACCAATCTGCCCAGATAGGGACGGCCTCCCTGCAGTCCTGGGTCATGAGATCGCACATGTCCTCCCCCATCACCCAGCCCAACGCATGAGTTCCAACATCATAGTGATTGTTACGGCACTGGCAGCATCAATGCTATTTGACGTGTCGCAAAATTTGTCGTCAATGATTTTAAATCTGATGCTTGCCTTGCCGAATTCAAGGGCGCAGGAGGTTAGTGCGTGTTTATGTTGTGAATGAGAGGATGTTTATATGTGTTCCGTGTGCTAACGGGTGGTCTTATGATATTGCATAGTCGGAGGCGGATGAAATTGGCCTCAGTATGTTCCGTATCTCACCTTTATAAGAATATTATGTGGTGTGACTGGTTTTCTAACCATGGTCCCATGACAGTGATGATGGCAAAGAGCTGTTTTAAACCCGAAGCTGCCGCTGGATTGTACGCCCCTCCTCCCCCTCTGAAAAAAGGGTCCACGCACCCCAACTTTTTTTTTTTTATGACGTTTGTTAATAGGTCCCTTTCTTTTTTAAACTATAGATGGAGCCGGATGCACCAGGCTGAGAAAGCAGCGCCTCCCCAGTTGTTGTCGACGCATCCTTCGGTGAGTTTAGTGGATAGGATGTTTTTTAATGCTTGAATTGTTAGCTGATGAAGTTATTCGCAGAGCCGGAGACGGATGGAAGCAATTCAGAAATTGTGAGTTTTATTTTTCGATTTCCCATCATCATTAGGAGGGACTGAGAGAGTCTGAAAGAGTCCACATGGGACTTTCGTTCGCTGACGATGACATTACTGTTCCAGGCTCCCGCAAGCAAATATTGCGTATGATGATGGCGGATGTGGACTTACAGGGCGATATGGTAGGTTATTTTGATGTGAATGGTATCTTTTAACTTTTGGACTCCTAGCTGACAGGTCTGACTATAGCCGAGAGCTTTGGACAGACATTCAGACCCTTTTGGTAGAGAGGCGTGTGGATAGCTTATGACCTGGACTATCCTTGGGTATTTTGCATATGAAGTATCTGTAGCTACAACGTGTACAATAAGTTAATAGTCATCTACACTCTCCTGAGCTGTACGGAGTATGGAGTATTTGATATTGTAATTATTGTAATATTCACTGTATTGATACTGCACTGCAAACAGGGCAAACTCATCGCCCATACCTGAGCTCACCAAATTCGGCAAACCACAGAAGCTTCAAAAAGTTAAGCAGACCAGACGACATCACAGCGCATTCAATTCCTCTTCACCACAGATAGAGGAGGGACACGTATTTGCATATACATTACAGCTATGTCGTTGTCGATCCCCAGCGCCCCAAATGCTGGGCTGTTCAAGCAGGGTTATTCCAGGTATGTGCATCAAACTTACACCCCTCTTCTCCCCGCTGATACATGATAAATGGCGTTTCGCACCCACGCACCACGCACCACGCATCACGCAGCGTAACTTTGTATATCTTTCTTCCCGCCCTTAAATTTGACTTTCTCCGTATTCATATAAAATATTCTACTCGTGAACAACCAGCAAAGCCACTGAATATTGAAACCAACCAATATCAAGGCTATTATCAATGCACTCACAATAACTGACCAAACCCTTCACCCCACAGCCATGACTCCGAAGACGGTGCCGTCATCCGTAATATCGAAGCATGCCGTGCCATTGCGCAGACTGTACAGACATCGCTGGGCCCCAACGGTCGCAACAAAATCGTAATCAACCACCTACAAAAGCTGATCCTGACCTCCGATGCCGCCACCATTCTACGGGAGCTCGAGGTTGTACATCCGGCCGCCAAACTGGTCGTCATGGCCAGCCAGCAACAGGAAGCAGAGATGGGCGATGCGACTAATTTGGTCATTGTGCTCACGGGAGAGTTGCTGAAGAAGGCGGAGGAATTACTACGAATGGGGCTGAAGACGAGCGATATTGTGCTAGGGTATGAGAAGGCGCAGGGAATTGCGTTGAAATGTTTGGATGGTGTGTTTTTCTCCTCTTTGATTGTCTACTTGCGGTACCATACTTTGGGGAGGTGTTTCCATTAACATCTCTTTTTTTTTTAAAAAAAATTTTCTAGATCTCGAGGTGGATAGACTGAAGGAGCTACGGTCTACGACTGAGTTGAGCAAAGCGGTTAGAACTGTCATTGCAAGCAAACAGTCCGGCTCAGAAGATATCCTTGCTCCGCTAGTTGCAGAGGCCGTACTGGCAGTCCTCCCCAAGAATCCGGCCAACTTCAACGTGGATAATGTTCGAGTCGTCAAATCATGGGAGGCAGCTTG
>NW_001813982.1:4786683-4792312 GCF_000149585.1 Histoplasma mississippiense | reverse complement strand
GCAACCCAATGATGACGACGACGATGACGACGACGACGAGGAGGAGGAAGATGAGGAAGATGAGGAAGAATCTTCCGAGAATGCCTCCTCATCCTCGGAGGAGGAGCCATATTGGACAACGGGCGTTGATTTACATACATTCTCCTCAGCGGGAACCGTCAATGCAGTCGATGATGGAATCCTTGACTTGCTCGTGTCGAAGGCATGGGCTATCAGATTGGCGACGGAGGCCTCGCGGACGGTGTTGTCGGTTGATCAGATTATTGTGGCGCGACAGGCGGGCGGGCCGAAGCCGCCGGGACAGAACCCTAATTGGGATGAGGATTGAGGCGTTTGACTTGATGATAATGATAAGAAGTAGTGGTTTACGTTGATGTTGTTGTTCGTGCTGTTGTTCTGATATGCATGGTGACCGGGAAAGAATGAGAGGGGAGAATTAAAAAAAAAAAATGAAATGGGCGAATTTCTTTTTTTGGCATTTTCCACATTAATTTGAATGAAAGAAAATTCTCTCTTGCCTTTTTCCCTGTATTATTTTGTTCGTCTTTTCTTGAAACCTGTGGATTGGAAATGGAAAATGACTATCAAGATTTCCGCTGGTGCTGAGCCGGCCGTTTACTTATTATCCGCATGTTCATGCTAATAAATCGGGGAAACTGAAGGAAGCTTAGGGTAGAGGATTACTGTCCTTTTTGCTATAAATGAGATAGATTTTCTCGCCCACCGACATGAAATCAAGATTCCTATTCTCATCAGCACCTATCGCAGCTGATTGCAAGTCTCAAAACTGAACTGAATCCCGTGTCTCGATCACCTCATCCGGAAAGCGGTGAAAATTGCAACGTTCCAATATTTAGAAGCTATCTATGTAATTATCTAATGATGCTTCATTTTGCAAATTTTGAAGCCGCCAAACTGTATAAATGGAGTATCTGATCAAGCGATGTTTGGGAGCACATAGGTATGGACGCGTTTGCACCAAATGACGTTTAAGAGCGTGAAATGTGAAGAACGGAATAGGACCAGGGTCACAATGCACAAATAAGAGGCGCGACAAGTGTACCAGGAAGCAAAAGTAAAAAGAAATAGGGGTATCATAGTCATCGAAATTTGTAAAGGGTGTGAGCCAAAAAACAGGAAGATGGTATAACAGAGATATCAGTAAACGCACGCTCTCAACAGTTTTTGTGCTGACACAATCCATGCCACATTAACGGTTCCATTTGAAAGCACAAGCTGACGATATGTAAATGTGAGGGCGGAGGAGAAATTGATGTTGTAGTTTTCTCCAGCCTCTCCACCCTGCGCGATGAACCATTCAAGCTTGGTCGCCCACGTTGTGCATTGTCGTATTGTTCCCACGCATACTCTAATGTGGAATATTGAGGATTTGTCCCTGATATTCGGTGGATATGGAGTTTGTTTGTCGGAGAGCTTACCACAGGCGTATTGCTGTTGGACGGATTTCGAAACAATGCATGCAACTGTCGACGCATGGAATGGCAAGAACATGGATTGGGGATGTTCAACATCATATTGATATGCATTTCGTTCGTTGTTCGTCGAAACGTAAAGGTACAAACAGCCGAAACTATTTTGGTCGTAGAAGCAAAGTGTAAGCAATTCACCCGTAGCCATCCCTCTCCATAAAGCTCCTAAATGAAGCACCATTCTTGGAATATGTTTCCGAAATGCGCACATCAAATTCAACGAAAGCCAGAATCTCTATGTAACACTTGTGTTGATATCCAAAAGCACTTGTGCTGGTTATTGAAATTCTGGCCTAGTAATGGGCTCAGGTTTGGCCTGCATTCGCATTACTTGTTTCCGTAGTCTGTGAATCTTGGGCTACTCGAGAGCTGCGGTGGACCTGCCGTCGTCGCGCGGCTGACCGATTGAGATATTTGCGGAGAAGTTTGACCACCGCCATGCCGAAACGATAGAAGACCCAGACGAATGCGATAGAAGTGGCAAGCCGTTTCTCCACGACAGAGAAGTATAGATCCATATGAGCCGGGCTGAGAGAAAGTTGCTCCCTTTCCCTCCACTTTGAGTGAGGCCGTTGATATTCTCTTCTGTTGTTACGTGGTGAGGAGTCCCGCAAGATGGAGATTGTCATTTGTTGTCCAAGAAAAAGGTGGATGTATCGGATTCGGAGGAACCTATCGGATAATGTATCATAACAACGAATTTACCGGTAATCGTCTGTAAAGTTACGCTCACGTGTTCTTCAGACATGGGAATTTTCAAACTTCAATCACCGAAACTCAAGCATTGCTTGACGCCAGCAAAAGAACCAGCAGCACCACAGGCGGCACATCAGCTCAATTCCCTCGACATATTCCTCCGTGGCCCCCTCCGCTGTCCTCTCTGTGATACAAGCTGTTCCTGTCATATATCTTGCGCCTCGTCAGCCATGTCAATTCCTTCACAGGCGGCAGCTCGATCCTGTCGCACCCTCCTTCGCCAGTCCCCGTCTCTCCGTTTCTCCCCGTCTACATGCTTTCCCCAATGCAAACGAACAACCCCAGCTGCGGTCGGAACAAGGCGATGGCAGTCCACCGAGGCGCCGACGGCGGCTCCTACAAACCCTAAAATCACACAGATTGTGGACCAAATAAGTCAATTGACACTGTTGGAAACTGCTGACTTGGTTTCGAGCTTGAAGGTTGGAAAATTGATGCTTTTTTCCCCTTTGAATGTTCATTGGTGCTTCGTTTTCCTTTTATTCCCCATTTCTTTGCCGGTGTGTATACATATTTGGAAATAAAGGCTTTAACAGTTATGTCATGTACACGCACATTGGCTCGTTCTTGATGAGATTCTTTCAATGAAGTCTGTTGGCAGTGCTGTAGCTAACCTCCGATTCTCCGGTATCAAGTCTCGTCTTAACATTCCTGATCTACCCATTGGCGGTTTCGCAGCCGGTCCAGCGGCTGGTGGCGCTGCCCCAGCTGCCGCCGTGGAAGAAGAGGAGGCTGCCCCTGCCGCTCAGGAGAAAACATTGTTTAATTTGAAATTGGAGTCGTTCGACGCTGCCTCGAAACCCAAGGTCATCAAGGAGATTAAATCACTTCTCAGCTTGAGCTTGGTTGACAGCAAGAAATTTGTGGAGGGCGCCCCGAAACTGATGAAGGAATCTGTACCTAAGGAAGAGGCCGAAAAGATTGTCAAGACTATGAAGGATCTAGGGGCTAAGGTTGTCATGGAATGATTCAGCTTTTTCTCAATTTCTTTTTCTCCGTCTTCTATTTCCTGGAGTTTAAGCGGAATGGGAATAGAACATTACATTGGACGACTGTGGATGCAGAACAGTGGGTGCTCTGGTTGGTAGTTCTGTATGTACAGGAACGTGGGGGAAATGTATTATACATCATTACTTTGGTTATGAGATATATCTCGTTATTCTGTTCTCGACAATTTTCTGTCTATGGTTGATCAGACAGTTCATCGCCATCTACTATGCGGCTTTCTTGGCTGGGCGGAGGTCCAGGGTTGACCGTCGTCTGTGAAGAAAGTTTTTTTCTTCACTTGAGCTACATTAAGTCATGTCAAGCATTATTTTGCAGGAACTAGGATAAACCAGACCCGCATACTGAATATTTAAACACCAATTGAATGGAAAATTCCAAATGACTATATAGCCCTGTGTACCTGCTTACTAAACGTGTAACCGCTCGTTGCAACCTCAATTTTCTTTTTTTTTTTTTGACGCTGCACGTTTTAGTTGAGGATTGAGCATTATTTGACCTCGGGGCAAAGAGCATATTTCGTTTGCCGTCCCTTAGATCGTCCTCGCCTTTATTTAACCCGGAGGCAATGTTCACTGTACGATGTGTGAGGCTACGGCCTCTGTGGTTCACATCCCATGCCTTAAGACCTCCCGCAAAACAATATCATTTCTCGGCTCCCCACACTGCCGCCAGGGCACCTTCGACCTGGAAAGCAATGAGCGATCGCAGGAGAGAATCTCGATATCAGTCGGCTTTTGGCTCTATCCGCTTGAGTTTAGATGAAGCGGAAGCTTTGGTTGCTAATATCCCTCGTCCTCTATTCGAATCTGCCCTCTCAAGCATCTTACTGGGATCCTCTATAGATGCCGCTGTAAGTCTGGCTGGAACGCTCATAAGACTCGCAGTAACGTGTAATACAATGCATGGGAGTGATATATTTGATCAAAGTAGAGGTGAATACCATTGGCCACTCCTAAGAAAGTGACAGTGATCTCCTCACTGATGAGGTGTTCCCTCTCAGTCAAGCTCTTACTAACCGTCACATAGATGGGGGCATGTTATCTAGACTTGCTTTTATCCTTTCGCGACATCCAGATTACCGAGCCGTAGCAAATTGGTTGTTATATAGACTAGCAGAGTCAAAGGAGCCATTCGCCGTTATCTACATTATTAACCAGCAATTCACGTCGGGCGCCCCTCTGAAAAGAACCATTTTGATCGCCTACCTAGAAGAATTTGCGCACCGACATCTTCTTGATGCAATGGTGCTCTACGGACGCATTTTACATGAGCGATATCGTCGCACGGAGGAGGCGCTTACTCTTTGGAAAAAAGCTATGGAGATCTCAATACCACATCAGACAAATGCCGGCGAAACTGATGAAGACCCATACAGTGTCCTTGGTATCCCTCAAGCCTGGGAGATGTATGCAGCTGTGAAAAGTTCTCAAGGAGATAGCGAAGGTAGTCGAGCGGCCGTGGAAGCGGGAGCGTTCCTACTCGACCATCCTGTCGCCTTCCAGTATCTTGCAAAGATTGTTGGTAACGAGGGCCAACTGGATAAATATGAAGAATATATGACAAAAGCCGCTATGGACTGCAACGCTGAAGCGTGTCATGACCTAGGAAGTTTTTACCTGGAGTTGCACTATTCTGGGAAAGGTCGGGATAAGTCATTTACATCGTCAAGGGGCCAGGATGCCTCGCCTAAAGATCTGGTTTCGGGACAATACACGAACAGCGAACTTCGCCAAAAAGCCATTGATTGGTTCGAAATTGCTAGTACGGGTGGCTGGGGTCCATCCGCACTTATCATGGCCTGTCTCTTACGTGAGGAAGGAAACGCTCACAAAGGATTACGGTATTTAAAGATTGCAGAAGATGACGAAAAGTCCGCGTCCAAGGCGAAAGATATACGACATATCTATTTGGGGAAGTCTTTCGAATTGAACATTGAACGAGAACGAGAGATCTTTATGAAGCAGTTTGCACAGTTTGATTGAGGAAGTGCGATTATCGCTTGGCTTTCTGTCTCCTGCAATTACATGCGCTAATGGTTTGACTCCTGGGAATTTATTCCACTGTACTAATTATGGTTTGGGAAACCGAACGAGTGCGAAATACAATTTAAAAGCAAACACAACCGTCCACCCTTCAGAGCAATAGAATGGCTATTTCCTATCTGCAAAATTATGGCCTTCTGCATGTATGCTCATATGCGGGATCCCACCTTTCCCCACTACCGAAGTTGCTGAAACGAAGTCTTCCTGAAGAGTTGGAGAAAAAAAGGAAGATTTTCAAGCAGATAGATAGAGGTATCATATTCTTTTCCTTTCCCTCCCGTATTTCAATGTTTTGTACCACTCCGAAAATTATGTTTCGCAGCCATGTCAAGC
>NW_001813982.1:4780238-4786583 GCF_000149585.1 Histoplasma mississippiense | reverse complement strand
TGTCGCAACCCCGCTCTTTCTCCCGCGTCTTGATACCAACCCCTCCCAAGTCTTTTAGTTTTGTTGTCAAATAAGGCGCTGGTCTCATGCCAGGAAAATCCTTCGCCGCAAAAACCCGAAAGGGCTGAGACCAGACCTCATCAAGGCATGGGGTGCTTCCCAATTTCTCGGTTTCTTGGACATCCACTAGCTGAAACCGCAGCTGATACCAACCAGCTGAGCGGACGCAGAGGTCGGCGAAAATGAAAAAAGCGGCAGGAATATATCGTGGAGCATCTGAAGGCGATGAAAATCCTGGAGGCAGCATAAGAGATGTACCTGGACCTTTCTCTTGGCTCGCCGCTGAGCGTGGGTGGGGAGGTGCATGGGCTGGATCTGGGTCTTGGTCGACCGAGAATAGACTCGCACATGTGCTTCCAGATAGAATTCTGCCACGATACCTATTTGTCAGGTTGCTGCCAGCTTTGTTAACGGCTCCAATCCCTCTTTTTTCGAAAGGGTGTCCAGCATTGCTTCGAGACCGAATTCTGTGCTCGGGATACCCTCCGCATGCTTCACTGACCGGATGTAGTTGGCAGGTGACAACATGCTGCTTGTTTGTGAGCTGCCTCATATCTTCCTCGGACTGGGGGGAGAAATCGGTCATCAGAAGTTGGATGACCGGCAGAGGATCAATAGGCCTTCGACATTTATCTCCGAATCCGCAGGCACGAGCAGCAATGGGGTGTTGGCGCACAAACAAGCGGAGGCGTGAACGAAACGGCGCGCTTGAGTCTGTTTTTGGTGGTGGTGGCGGTGGTGGCTGTGGGTGCAACAGATTCCCAAAGCCCGAAGGCACAGAAGTAGACATGGGAGTGCTGGTATAATTCAGCTTGAAGGCATTGCTCTTCGAGAAGCTGTTGATATTACGTTGTTTATCAGAAGAGTGTGCGCATTTATATCAAACAGTCAATATTCACACAGGGTGCACTAGTTCATCTTTTCGCGTTATTTTCTGCCTATTTTTGATTGGGCTGGAACGAAGACCTACAATCTGGGAGAAGGGAAGAGCGGGACTCACACGTTTTTTTAACCGGCCGGGTTGTTGTCTCCGAGTTGAGAGGGGGCGGCTCGAACGCCTCTTCCAGATTTACCGGAGGATTGCATGAATAGGGAGGTCCAGATAAGGGCTTCTCGGAGAGTAAACCGCTCTCTGTGTAACCCTTGAATGATCAAAGCGTGGGCAGCTCGTATTATTAAGCAAGGGCAGGTTGTACCGAAATATTGAACCTGTTGGTGATTTTCCAGCCGGGAATATGTCGTGCACGTAGGTTATGTCGGAGAATATTCTTGCCTATTCGTCCCGCTAGTCGATCTGCCCCATTCAAGATCCATTATTGGGTTGAGAGATGGACAATCAGGACCGAAGGAAGCTGCGAGGTCTCAGCCCTCAAATCCTGCATGACAGGCCATAACATGTCTTACCTTCTTTTTTCTGTGGATTGATGGGACGATTCATCTGTCGCTTTCAGAGGCGCACCCGCTTTTGGGTTTCATAATTATAGTTTAATAGTACTGGATAAACACCCAGACACAGCTTCCAGGTCATGAGCGCTGCTCCTTATTGTATAAGGAATATGTTTACATGGACAAAACCGGGTAACTTGATGCTCGGATTCCTGCTAGGTCTTACTCTTAGACAATACATGTCAGGATATAAACTCCGATAGCGAGAGAATCGACAAGAAAAGAAAGCAAAGCAAGGGGAATGATGACTCTCATCCCATCCGAGGGAATATGTCAAAAAATATGGTCGGAAGGCAAGGCTGGGCTTCACCTTACAATGGAACATGCCAGCCCCATGTCAGATGGGCCTGTATGTATGCACCGCCAAAATCAACACGGGCTGGAGGATCTGAGTCGATGGAGCGTGCACATATAGTGGGAAATCATATGAGACCCGGTTCATCTGATAACTACTGAAGGAGACTAGAGAAGCAAGGCAGTTTTATCATCCCATACTGCTGGCTATGCTCGTGGAAAGTCATGCAAGCGCTGATCTTGTCATATCATAGCTACAAATTCACTCACTTGCTCTTTTATCGTTTGCTTTAGGCCGCCACATCTAGAACGTCGACGTGATGCCTCTTGAATTAGGATAGGGATCGTTATAGTCGTCCTCATTTTTAGGCAAAGACGGTTATTCCGCATCTGGGTGGGCTTACAAGTTGAGACTATAGCCAACCATTTTCCATCGATATGATATCGAAGATTGCCAAACCCTATTTTCCCTTAGAGTCGCTTCGGAGGGAAGGTCGTGGAGGACGACCCGCTCTCCGAAATCGCAAAAGAAACGTTGTGCCATACAGAGAGCTGATCCGGGGCCATGGTTGCCTCATCGAATCTCTGCGCGGTTGCGTTACTCCAGCGCTATGTTCAGTTGCCTGGCACTGAAGGAAACAAGAAAAATACCAATATAATCTATCGGCCAAAAGAGACCCAGAGATGCAGAAGGCTCCATTCCCGTAGAAAATGGATCGGAAGGGTTTTTGCTTTTCTGTCCTTTGTTTGCCAGCCGGGCGAGCAGCCACGTAAGATGGGATTTGATGCACATGCCTGTTTTCGGAGTCATATTTTGCGGAAGCAGTGGTGGCTGGGGAAATTGGATGAATAACTTCTCATAGTTTAAACAATGCCGCAATAGATTGCATGAGACCAAGAGCCGAAGGGAGTTGCGCACAAGGTTCTCATAGTCATGGATAGATCGTTGTCCGGGCTCTATTCTGAAAGCCCCATCCACATTCGCTGGGCTCTGCTTGCCGTTCATTGTTCAAATGTGAAAGCGATTGCTTCCCGAATCGGCGAACCCTGCCAGGCGTCTTTCTAATAGTTCGGTATTGGAGCGTCGAATGCCTCTTGAAAACTTGCATCTGCTGCCGTGTGAGTTGTACCTAATCTCAAAGATAGTCATTAGAAATATCCGGCCAGGCCCAGCCTGTATGGCTTGGGTCAGATAATATGACGTTCGGGTAAATGCATCGTTTACCAAAGCAGGCTGAGCAGGCCGTTATTGGAGTGTGCTGAAGCAAAGCAAATATCTCTGGCCAAAACGTTAACTACGTGTTTGATTTTTTTTCCTTTTCCTTTTCCTTTTTTTCCTTTCTTTTTTTGGTCGAATGCACAATTTTTCTGTATCATTGTCTCCTTTGGCTACTATCGGCCCATCTGTGACACCATAGCGAGTCTGCTATTTGGTGGGTAGCAATGCGGTCCGAAAAAGCATAGAAATCCAAGTTTGCATTTCGTTGCCACTAAGAATCCTGACCACAGGACTAAAAAAACTGTCAACTGCATAATATCGGCTTGCTTCTGCTGGTTTCCAGGCCATGCTGAGTAGTCGACGCATGGAACTTCCTGGAAGAGCTATTATTTTGCTTGAGGTTGATATGGCTGGCTTTATATTCTGAGGTATGGAGACAGGGAGGGGTCCAAATTGAGGCACTGTTATCCTCAGATCTTCTTTGATCAGCTGGCCGCTCAAAGGTCACTCTGATACTGCTCCAAGTCCCTGGACTGTCTGCCTAGGTTCCCTCTTCGAACAACAGACCTGGAAATTGATTTTGATAGGCCAGCAGCAGCCCTTGTGATGGGCTTGACAGAAGCTGATCTATCACATTTAATGCACGTTATGTTTTCTTTTTTCAAGTTAAAAAAAGAAAGAAAAGAAAAGATAAGAAAAAAGCAATAATAAGAAAAAGAAAAAAGAAAAAAGAAAAAAGAGATTTGCCTGTGTGAAAACTATCCGTACCTGCCAGCGGCTTCAGCGGTTGGGAGATCCCCTTGCACGAGGAACCGAACAGAGGCGCCACTACGGGTGCCGTGAAGGCCCTGTAAGGTTTTGAATGTGGAAGGAAGACTTGCATCCGCATGGATGCCGGAAACTGTTCCCCCCGACTGTGTGGGGCCAATATGTGTGTATGCCTATTCGAGTGTCTGAATTGCTTGGGCCAAATCTCGAGCATCAATCGTTGATATGCGTTTCCAACATCAAAGCCATAGGCATATTAGTCCGGGATTTCCTGGCTGAGAAACTTCTCTCGATGTTTTCTTTTTGTTGAACTGTCAACCAATGAAGCTGCGTATAGCGAATATCGGGGGGCGTTCTGTGAATAAAAAAAATGCATGGGCCGCCGGAGATGGAAAGAAATGCAGCAGAAAGAATTTGCAGCATTATCAACTGCAGGATATGCATGAATGTAGAACCGCCAGCCGAGTAGATACGACATTGATGTGGAGTGCTCGGATCTAAGCACGTTTAAAGCACTACCACAACAGTGAGTATCAAGAGCAAATGTGAAGCAGCCAGAACAATTACATCCCATGCATAGCTTCTGGTCCTGGAATGTAGAATACAGCCAAAGAGCGAAGTGAGAGAACGTGTGCGTAAAGCCAACGAAGTACTGTACAATGAACAAATCTATATTACATTTCGATGGTATTGATAGCCACAAATTTGGTTATCGGATATATAGGGATAATTTTAGGTTGCGTTGATAGCTAACAAAATATGGATATGAAGGAAAAGATTTAAGACCTCCAAAGCCCCCAATAGCCGCCAAATTATTTGCAGGGAGACATCAACGCCACAATGCCAGGCGCCACAAAATTGACTCAACTTAAAGTAGAATCGATGGTTATGTCCGCACTCACTGCACCTCTTTACGACTTGCAGGACAGTTCGCAGCTTCGGAAGGAAGACAAACGAAGCAATCCATGGTAGACGAAGAGCGTTCCCAGGCGGGCCTCCAATGGATGGGGGTGCAAGGTCGTTTCGACTTTACGCTCATGTTAATCAGATATTCTTCTGGTGATTTATCATGATACTGAAGGTGATTATGAAGCGGATGCTGAAATTGCGGAAATAAGTTGACGGTGGGAACTTTTGCATTGAGTGACACACCGTGTGTAACTAAGAGACATTGCTTTTCGTATATAATCTGCTAGGCTGGTTCAGGGGACAAGGTAAGCCGCGGGATCAACATCTAGCCAATAACGGATTCGCAATGGCAAAAGAAAACCGGAGTTTTCAGAGAACTCAACCTGGAAATTATTCCACGGTTTTGAGGTCAGGTTTGCAACGGAAGGGAGGTATGGATGTGGCTTTTCGGGATAGAAGCCAGGATCTATGACCCCTAAGCCTTTTCCAAGAAAGAGTATCATGAGGTGATGATTAAGCCGATCCCAGCAGATAATATGACCTGTGGCTGTCCACTTTTCAGAATCTCTTGTTGTACCGTTGATGCCACTTTCTGCGAAACCTCGGCTTCTCTCACAGAGGTAACCAAGTTGCATCAGATACAAGTTCCATTTACTCAACCTAATTGTTTTGCCGTGGAAACCGTGAAAAGCACGGATTAAGCCCAGGGACGAAGGAGATTGTGGACCATTTATATTGTAACGTGACGGCGGAGCATTATTGGAAAATTCGATCGGGCAGCAATGCGGGAACCAGGCGAACTCGAGAGTTTTGTCGTGTTTACCCTTTCTAGAACCAAGAGGAATCTCGCAACCCTCAAAGTCATGTAATAAATTAGCGACCCTCGCAAGCTCCGTGGTTGATTTGGAGGACCCATAAAGTTTTATTTCTTCAAGGAGTCGCTGTAAACAACCTGATGATCCAGTTGATTTAGCATCTGGATCAAGGCTGGGGAGTACCGCATCCACAGGCCAATGGTCCCACAAAGGATCCATGTCAGATGTTTTAACATGGCGTCCTCCGTCAACATGATTCCAGGTTATACCCAGTCTGTTTTCTATGGAGGTGAGCGTCGAATGCATAATCCCGTTTACTGTCTGACTGGAAACGATTCTCTGCAGCCCCTCACTGTTGTCCTGTTTAAGCAACTCTGCCCATACCCTCGTGGGTAAAATGTCGTTTAGGTCGCAATACGCCGACAGTTGTTCAGCGCAGTGCACTCCTCGAGAACCCAACCCTGACCTGAGAAGGGCTTTAAGGTAATTTTTGACAAGAGATTGGATTTGAGGACCAAACGGGCTATTTTTGAGTCGAGCCTGGATTGTAGGCCAGATATTTAGTAATCTCGCGTGGTCCCCCGATAATCCCAAGCAGCTGGACATAGTGACTATAGATACAAATGTGGGACAAATATCATCAGATATCAAGAGCAAGAGTGCAGACTTGAATCCTGAGATTGTCAACCCATTTCTCATCCAGACCAGTTGACAACTTCTCGCATTGGGACCTAGATTCGATCGAAAGGGGCTTTTCAAAAACACTCGCCCGATCATGCTTGGTAGAGGTTTGCGGAAGATTATTTCGCAGCTTGGCTGTCCAGGGTATGGGGC
>NW_001813982.1:4764130-4780123 GCF_000149585.1 Histoplasma mississippiense | reverse complement strand
AATGCAAATCTTGCGACAAGGGCATTCAGGGTTGCAAGGACTTTAGCAGAGCCTTCACGTTTAGCACAGCCTTCGAATGAAGCAACGATGCCTTGATGGTTCATCAGGATTTCGCGGGCTACCCGGGGCGAGACGATATATTTTTCACAAACAGCTTGTAATGTCGGCAATTCAATATTATCTTTGAAATCTTTGGGGTCATATCTATCGACACGGGGAGCATTCTTATTCAGGCGTCTGATTTTCGACGGTTCCGTGTTGAAAATGGTCCAAGTTTCTGGCAAATGAGGCTTGGAGAATGCTTCAAGCATATATTCTTCAAAGTCCTTCGCGTAGTATCCATCGTTGGGTTTCTTCAGGGTCCCCATTACAGCAAATCGGAGCAATTGAGACGCTGAAGGTTCCCGCCGCGCCTTTGACCTTCGCACATGGAACAAGAGTTGAGCAAGCGATACCGTCTGGGTGTTTGGGTGTAAGTAGCTCGAGGCGTAGCGACAAAGGCGTGGTGGTTGTGGAGGGAGCCATGACCGGCAAATCGAAGGATTTGACATGGAGGCTTCTCCTCTCCTATGCGGGAATTATATAGAGAGGCAATCAGGGGAAGGTGGCCATGGCTGGAGCGTTATTGTTGTTGAAGCTCAAGTTCTGCATTGGAGATAATAAATTATAAGATCGCGGCTCTGTGACAAAAGTGGCTAGTCCTAATCGTTAGTTACTAGTGGTTCCCAAAGCCTCAGGCGGAAATCGTCACCAAGGCATTTATCATTTATTGTCAACGTTGGAAAACCACTCAAACAGCTACTGAGAATCAACCAGCACGACGCCTGTGGCGAAGGCACGCCTGTTCGTTTATTACATGCAATCATGCCGGACCAATATAACCAGCAACACCACCCCTCCTCTGGCTCGGAACTGGCCACTCCGGTTGCCATCCAAGACGAAGCCGGGGTCCAGGTGGTTAATAGCAAGTCTCCCATAAGCCCCAAAGAGAATCCCGTATCGAACACGGCAAGTACTTTGTCGGCCGACACTGAAAATAATAAGACAACAGATGCTGCTTCAAGGACTAGGGAAATGAGAGACCGTTTCAAGGCACTTCAAGCGAGAGCTGTGAGTTTTTTTTTCGCAACCATTGATATCGTGCACATGTTAACTGGAAAGTAGAAAAACGCCGCAGAAAAAAATCTAAGGGAGACTGCTGCCGAATCGAAACGCCTAGCTACCGATCCTAGCCTTCTCTCGAGTATTTCCCGGAAACACGCTTTCGCATCGCATAACCTGCTCAAAGCAGATACTGAAGCCCAGGGCGAGGATTTCGAGCGGAAGCGTGCTTGGGACTGGACTGTCGATGAGTCGGAGAAATGGGATAAACGCATGGAAAAGAAACAGAGACACAGAGACGATACAGCTTTCCAGGACTATCGCCAAGATGCAAGAAAGATCTACAAAAGGCAGATGAGACAGATGCAGCCCGACCTTGAGGCATATGAGAAGGAAAAAATCTTAGCCGTGGAAAAAGCTGCGGCAAGTGGTGGACTTCAGATAGTGGAAGCAGAGGATGGAGAGCTCGTCGCCGTTGATAAAAACGGCACCTTTTATTCCACAGCGGATTCGGTGGATTTTGCGGAGAACAAACCAGACCGTGTTGCAGTTGATAGACTGGTAGCGGACTTGAGGAAGGCAGAGGAGATTCGCTGAAGAAACGTAAGGACCGCGGTCGTGACGATGAGGAGGCTGATGTTACGTACATCAACGACAAAAATAAGAAGTTTAACCAACAGTTGGCAAGGTTTTATAACAAGGTACGTTGGAAATACATTTTATACGCAATTATTTTTATGACACTTCGCTAACTTTTCTATCTAGTATACTGCGGAAATTCGAGACAGTTTCGAACGCGGGACCATGATTTGAGAATAATGGTAAAGCTAGGATGGGTATTTATTGTACACTATCGGGATCAACAGATGAGAATCGCTATTTCAAATAATAATACAAAGAGTGGCTCTTCGCCACCTCAGATTAAAAGGCGATAGACGATAGCTCAAGATCACAACATAGATCTTCTCCAACCCTTCGTGGCCAACGTCTCAATCTTTTTAGGTCCCACAACACCTTGGGCATTATCATCACCAATTGCCTCCACCACAGCCTCGCTGACAATATTGACGTTTAGAGGCTTCGCGGTCATCATTCCCAAAAATGAAAGCCGTCCTCCCAGGAGCGCGTTCACTTCCGATCCTACGATCCCACCTAGCGCAATAGGCAGTGTTAGTTTCCGCGATGAATCATACATGAAAGTCGGTCTTATGAAAATACTGCGGAGGTCAGGGAGGCTGGAGGAGATGAGGGCCTCCGCATCCCTTTTGGATGTGACATATCTTTCCGGAACCACTGGAGCTCCGGCTGCGGCTGATATGAAGGCAAACGTCGGGACGTTCTCGTAAACGGCTTCTTGCGCGAGAGCCACAGCTGTTGCAGTGAAAACGTTAGCATAGTTTATTATAACCCTATAAAATATAGAAAATCTAGTTCCAAACCAACCAGAATCCCGATTCATGAGTTCGTATGTTAATTGACCGCCAGAGAAGGTCAATTCTTCTCCCTCTTGCCTTTGCAACGGATTCTGGCTTCCGGGTCTTGACGTTGCGAACAGTTTCTGTAGCCCACTAATTACCGATTCCCTGCCCTGCACAATTCCTTTGTAATCCGCCTCTAACAGTATTCCCATAGAATGGACCACCGCGGAAGCGTCTTTGAGGAACGGTTTATAGGTGGCAGGTTTTAGGATATCGGCTTTAGCCCATTCAACGGACTTTGCCCACCGCGGCGCATGCGAGGACAATGTAACAGTTCCCCAGGCTGGTTCGCCGTGTCGACTATAAAAAAAAATTAAAAGAACAATTGTTATGCTATTTGGTGTAGGAAAGCAGTCTGCTAAAATTGATGAGACAAATTACCTCAACGACACCACCTCCCATCCTCGAGCTACAGCTGATTTGCATATTCTGGAACCTGTATCATGGGAGTTAGACAAATTGGTCTACACAGAAATAACAGTCCTCTCAGGATATGACGGTCATATTTACTAGCACTTACCCAGAAATCCGCTTCCGCCAGCAACCACAATTCTCTTAGTTGCCGCCATTTGCATATACCGATTTATATCGTAGAGGTAAGGATATTATCACCGACCATTTTGTTCTTATTGCTATATCTTCCGAATGGTTCCAATAGGGTATTCTAAGCTATAAAAGTTTGTCGAAGTTCGCATCATGTTCTAATTAAGCTGGCTGACGGCCGACCAACTTCCATGTCACGTGGTAAATAAAACATGGATGCCGATGCTTGGTCCTCACTTCCGATCTCCTCAGATCTCTTCAGTTACCAACAATTCGAGCGATTTGATCCTACCCCCATCTGGTCCCGTAACTTGTTTCGAAAACCTTTGGCAAAATGCCTGCCCCAGCAGGCACTAAACGTGTTCGCGTGAGTCCAAAACCCATCACACAGCCTTCCCCGCAATGCTAATTGATCTCCCAGGGAATCTCAATATTTAGACCATTTGGTATGTAATAGCATGTGCGGCCAAGTTATTTAACTTACCCGCGATAATTCCTCCTTATCTGACCGCCAATACTAGTTTTCGGAAGCGAAGCGCAGCCCTTTGACCCGGCAAAACGACCCCCAAACGCGCCCGAGGACCACACCCACCAGTGGCGTGTATTCGTCAAAGGTGTCAACGATGAAGACATCTCATACTGGTTGAAAAAGGTGCAGTTCAAACTACATGAGACCTATGCGCAGTGTGTGCGCACCATCGAATCGCCACCGTTCGAGGTAACAGAGACAGGATGGGGTGAGTTTGAGATACAGATCAAGTTATACTTCGTTCCAGAGTCGACAGAGAAACCGCAAACGTTATGGCACAGTCTGAAGCTGCATCCGTACGGGGATGACATCGAGGGGAAAAGAGAGAGGCGAGATGTCATTGTGGCACAGAATTACGAAGAGGTTGTGTTTAACGAGCCCGTTGAACAATTTTATGATCTTCTTACGGGCGGAACAGGAGTAGTGCAGCAACCTCCTAAAGGAAAAGCAGGGAAGGGGGCTAAGCAGCCACAAACGCAACCGGGGAGGACAGCGGAAATCCCTTACTCGGATAGCCCGAAGAATCCGTACAGTCAAAAGACAGAGTCGAAGGAGCTGGATAGGTTGGCCGAGGCTATCAAGACTGTGGATCAGATGCTGAAGGAAGAGAAAGCAAAGCTGGCGGAGCGGGAAGCTAAGTTGGATGAGTTGAGGAAGAGTGAGGGTGTGACGACCGTGGTGAAGAAGAAATAGACGTTTCTCTTGCCATTCTGTTTTTGCAATTCGAAGAATTATCAAGTCATTGGAACAATTGGTGAGAAATCTCCCGTCTAACACGCTCTAGGAATATCCTGTCTAACTGAAAGGTTTCCTACTTAAGCAAATTCCTTCTCCTTTTCAGAAGGTGGGAGCACGACGACACTATGTAACATTGGCGGTTTATGTATGGTAGAGATACTTACAGGCTGCCATCACTGGACCTGAAATACCGGTCTCTAATTATCCTTTTTGAACGAATCCTCGACATTTCACAAGCCAGTTCCCAAATCAACATGCATTAACATCATTCTTATTACTGGCCCAGCTTCTCAGCTGACTCTTGAATGGGCACGGATACCTCTACGCTTCTCAACCGTTCGTCAATCGCCTCCAAACACAAAAATCTCACAATTTCATCCATTGATTTCTAATTCCTCGAGACTTGGATCTGAGAACTTCTCTATTGAGGAAATATCGGCATCTTAAACATTCAGGCCATCTGGAGGGATTTTCCGGGACGAATTGGCCGCGCAGGGACTATATCTCCCAGTACCCCATAGAATGTACTATGTAGCGGATGGAATAGTTCACTACTAACTTTCCGGTAAATGGCCGCTGGAAATACAAGAGCGTTTCTGGGGCAACAATCTATACGTCCGGTCTGGGAGGCAATATCTTAATAAAGGTATATATTTCTATCACACCGGATTCACAAAACAAACGTACGTGTGTATCTATTCTTCTCTCCATGTGGTTTCAGTGGCCGCAGGGTCATGCTTCCAAAAATTTCGAACAGCAAAGGTCAAAAGTTTTATAGAGAATGCAACCAAAGATGATTTTGCGGAGAAAAACTTCACAAAGAGAAAAAGGAAAACAACCGAAGAAATGCAACTTCTACTTCACGACACTGAACATCGCCAATAGTACATTCATTCATATATTCACGAATCCCGCATCATCAATCCACATCCAAAATCTACTCTTTCGATCCAAACACCTTGACTCTCTCCTCCAATGGTTTGAATGTCTTCTCCATCAGTTCATCCGTTGAAGTGCCGAAGACCATTTGAGCGACCAGCTTCCATTCACCAGGGAGGGACCAGGTCTTGGCAACAGTGTCGTCGATCAAGGGGTTGTAATGTTGTAAGTTTGCGGCGAGGCCAACGGATCGAAGGGCGAGCCAGACTGTGTATTCGATAACTGTTAGATAAGTGGGCTTCGCAGACATGGCCAAAATAGAAACACATGGCGAGGGGAAGTTTTTAAAAGAACAACCAAGAGAAGGGCGAAAGACTACGAACGGAAATACTGATGCATGGCATTCGTATGCTGTGCCCAAGGGGCAAATTGATCTCTATATGTCGGAAACTTCTCCGCCATTGGCGCGATGTGTTCCGGATCTTCGAAGAAAAGAATCTATACGGGTGCAGACGATTTAGGTTAGTTAACCAGGATTTACGTAACCCGAGTTCTTTTACTCCGTACCCAGAAAGGAACGGCAATGGGGAGGAAATACGTACAGTGCCATACGCTGCCCTGAATCCTTGCAACCTGGGCTTCGTATGGGTCTCCCACATTTCCTTCGACATCTTCCCCGGGACTACCATCGACTCCACAAATATTTTTGTCGCTGCATCCCACAGTTTTCTATGCTCTTCATGCAACAGAAGCACAAGACGGGTGGACTGTGTATTGAAACTACTTGGCACATGCAAGATGGCACTCTTGACCAACTCTTGGATCTCGGAGTCTGGTACTGGACTTGAGGCGGAGAGCGTATAAACTGAGCGCCGTGCTTTGGCGAGTTCTATGAAAGCAGCGGCGGTAGCGGCGGGGATAAGAGGCTTAGGCTCTGCGACAGTCATTTTGTTTTCCGATTGCGAGAACGCACAAAGACAAGTTCCGGTCAGACTCTAGCGGATATAAGCTGGCGATCTATGGGAAGGATGATTCGCGAAATGCTTGAGGGGTATTAAGTAGGAAAGGAATTCCTTTGCAGTTGTTATGGATGAGCACATGATGAACGGGTCAGGGAGAGGAGCTCGATTTATAGAACAGTGCTCGCGGGGTCCAAGAACAGTGAAGCCAAGGTACCGAGCTTCCTCATGAGGGCATTGTCAGAATATCAATTATTCATGAATGACAAATTGAGCAGTCCTCGAAGACCAGATATGAAACAAAGTCTCCAAAGAAAATATAGAAACTTCTCCGAATGTAGCTAGCTTCGGTTTCCAACTCCAAATTGACCAGTGATGACCCGAGGTTTTTCGGGCCCGGCGCGGAATGCTCCATCGTGGTGTGCTTCTACCCCAAATGACATTAACCGGGCCCTAGATGATTTGTAAGCTGCCGCTCACCTGCAACCTCTGGTCGGCCCCTCGTTCCGAGGGTCCGCCATCTCAACGTTATCCGCCATCTCAACGCGATTATTTTCAAATACGCGAATCTCTTTTTTCAAAATGCAATAATCAACCAATGTGATGACTTCTACATATATTTTAATAGAGAATAAGATCACAGAGGCTCTAGATTCCATAGCCGATATTGAAAAACCCAATATCAAAGCATTGGCAAGAGATTATAACCTTCCCTATTCCCGTCTGCTCAATCGATACAATGGCCGTGCTCCGCGAACTCATCGACCTCCTGCTAATCGACTTTTATCTTTTGAGCAGGAAAAATCACTTTGTCAGTATATAGAAGCTCTAGATAAGCTATGCCTACCTCCCAATCGATCGATGATCTTTGGTGCTGCTCGATTCCTACTTGCGCAGAGCCATACAGATTCTACCACACCTGCACCTGGGCTTGGAGAGCACTGGGTCAAAAGATTTCTCAAACGCCATCCAGAGTATAATGTACGCAAGCAGAAGACCATTGATATATTACGGAAACAGGCTCATCAACCATCTCATATCCTTGATTGGTTTAACCGGTTCAAAGAAACAGTCAATAAATATGGAATTCAAGATTGCGATATCTACAACTTCGATGAAACAGGGTTCAGAATAGGAATTGGACATGATCAATGGATTGTAACGCGAGATCCTCGAAGACGGGCCTATGTTGGAAGTTCAAATAATAGAGAAAGTCTTACTATCATTGAAGGAGTTGCAACTGATGGCTTTACCATTCCTCCCTTATATATTCTCACCGCGAAGCAGCTACAGGAGCGGTGGACAGATGAAATAGAGAAGGATGCCATGATAGCTACATCCGACACTGGGTATAATAATGATCAAATCTCTTTTCAGTGGATTCAGCATTTCCATCGGTCTACAAAAGCTCGCACCAAAGGAACCCACCGTCTGCTTCTATTAGATGGATTTGACTCCCATTGCACCTTTGAATTCATGGATTTTTGTGAAAAGAACAACATCATTCCCTTCTATCTCATCCCGCATACGAGTCACCTATTACAACCTCTGGATGTTGGTGTTTTTCAAGCCTTTAAGCATCATCATTCAGTGGCAGTTGAAGAAGCAACAAGACGCGGCTGTGAGAAGTTCACAAAGGTTGAATTTCTTCATGCTATCACCTCCATACGAAAAGCAACATTCAGAGTTCATACAATCAAACATGGATGGGAAGCAACTGGCCTACTTCCATTCAATCCTTCAATTGTCCTTAATAAATTGCGTGAATTCGAGACTACTCCTTCAGAATCTTCAAATTCAGATTCCATGGATTCAGATACTTGGTATACTCCTTCAACTGTACGCCAATTCAACCGATATAAACGCAAACTCGAGGCTTTGGAAGAGGAAGATGAAGATAACTATGATGAGGACTATATATATGAAGGATTACAGAAGCTTTATAAGGGTAGTATTGCAATGGCCAATACAGTGGCTCTTTTGCAGGAGGAGCTCTCGCAGACAACTGCCGCCTCGGCTGCTCGCAAACGCCGTCTGAACGGCTCACGGAGGGTAGTTCATAAAGGAGGAGTCATCTCTGCAGATAATATTCGCAAAATGACAGCTATTCATCATCAGATTGGTAGTGAGGAGGCATTGGAGAAGTTACGGCCAAAATGGAAGAAGGTTATGAAGGAACTTAAGAGATATTGCAGAGACAAAGGCATTTATGTTAATGCCACCAAATTTACAAGGAATTCACGGCAATAGTTCATTTACAATATAATCTATTTGTATCTATCAAATATAGATTCATTGGTTGATAAATCAACTGAATATCATGGGTATAAGTGGGCAGTAACGTTGAGATGGCGGATAACGTTGAGATGGCGGACCCTCGGAACGAGGGGCCGACCAGAGGTTGCAGGTGAGCGGCAGCTTACAAATCATCTAGGGCCCGGTTACCAATGCTTAACAAATGCTTAACTATTCCCAGCGAACATTGTTAACCTCGCCCTCGGCGTTAGGATTTAACGCGCTCGGCACTTTTGACTTTTCGGAGGCCGGGAATTCTCCGATTCCTAATTATTATATTTCATGAGCTGCTCCTGTCCAACAAGCACACTTTAATGGCATTGAATAACCATAGAGGACGAATTAATAATGACAATACTTATCACAATGGACGCTGATAGAAACATATGGATAAAAGGGGAGAAATATCGATTTCTTTGTAAAAAAAAAAAAAATTATGGAAAACAGGAAAACCAGAAAACTCCAAGCCCCACTATTATAGAAAGGGACCTCAAAGAAGAATATCTAATATACAATGTGCATTACCCACCTTTAATGAGAAGGGTACGAAGACGATATGGCCCCATGCCCCTTAATCCAATAAATGACCTCGCCGGAATTATTGTACGGATAGTTGTCCCTCTGTTTCCCAACATCATTATTATGTTTCCCTCTCCGCAAACGTAGGGAAGTCAGCTCGCGAACCCTGTAACGAGCATTCGCTAGATTTTTGGTCCGGATGAGTGGCGCTATACCACCCGTCTTCAATGAGTCGACTTTCCGTCTCTCGCCAATACTGCAGTTTCCCGCCGATTCCACTCTTGAAATCAAGATCTCCCAAGCGCGCTTCGAGTGGTTGAAGTTCGTCGAGTGGAACCTGCGAATTGAAGAAGGTCAGTCCCAGTACACCATTTCCTTATTCTGGAAATGCCAACCACCTACCTTAACAAACATGGTGCAATCCCTCAGCGTCATGGAAATAGCACGCTCCCGAAAATTTGCTTGTAAACCAGGAAGGCCTACTGCATTCATTTGGCGCTGACACTCTTGCAGTCTAAGCAGGGTGCTATTTCGATGCAAGAACGCGGCGACACGCTTTCTCCCGTGACCTCCACGGATAAACCGTGTCGCACGTAATACATCTTCAAAGTTATCCGAAACCAAATCAAGCGGGCAGAATGATTGCTTTTCAGAATTGCCAGCGTTTCGTGCGTTGAAGTTTTTCATCTCTCGTAACGCACAAGTCCTGCATCTCTTTGCATCGGGCGGCGCTGATGGCGACTGAAGCAGCCACTTTGGTTTGAATTCCCACAAGCATCCTCCTGACCCTGTGACTGGGGTCATGTCAGTGATCATTAAACCGAAGGGCTCCTTGGTGGATAAATAAACACCATAGCGTTCTTTCGGGCGCAAATTGCGAGCTTCATCCACACGAAGCTGTTTATTGCAGTATGCTATGAATCCTTTTGGTAGTCTGACAAGTTCCTGGTCAACCAATTCGTGGTTGTCAAACATAGGTTTTATGTAGCTATCAAAGTTATTCACAGTGTCTGCGTAAGAAGTCGCAGACTTGATTTGCTTCCGCAACCGCAGCAATTTCCTGTTATCGCGCTGTTGACCACCCCCATTTGTCGTAATTGAGGGAGCATGCTCATTTTGTGTCGTAAACTTGTAGACTATATTCGCACCGCCTTCGGCTAGATAGAACGGTCGAGCGCGAGGAAAGAGTTCCCGGAAAGTATGTGATGTTATAGATGTTGTTTGGGACGTGGTGCTCTCTGATTTTAGGGGGACAGCTCCTATTAAGTTGCCGCGCCACGGCTTTGCGCCTTGCTTTTTCATTCCAAGGTTTCGTTGCATTGGAGTGCGCGATGCAGATGGCTGTTGATGTCGACACGCGAAAGTCACGATAAATATAAAAGCAGAAAAGGCAAAAACCAAGATTAAGCCGACCATCAGGAATTGACAATTGATGGAAACAGATGACCCAATAAAGCAACCTGTCTCCCCTCAGTGAAAGTCCTTAAAAATGAAATGGCGTACGATTGAAGAGTATTATACTGCAACAATCACTTTAAGTTGGTTGCTGCCGCCTTCCTCCTAATTGCCAATACCAGTTTGTAAGACCTCGGAAGTGACTCTCTTTGGGGGCCGCTTCTCCTAGGCACTACGCGATCCGTTTGTCTCTTTCACGAATTGAAATCAACTCCGATACAGCATTGCAATGCATGAAAGGAGCCGCAAACTTAGAATGGAGCAGGTGCAGCTCAACCCAAAACGTGAAAGACGCGGATCTGGATGTGACATGCAATTCAAAGATGGGGGCTGTGACAAGGAAATGCTTATATACCTCGTCATGTAAATTGAATATCGAGGAAGAGAGTAGGGGTTATCGCAGCAGCAACAACAACAGCAACAGCAAAAACGCAAACACTCCCCCGGGTGAGTTTATACGTGGACACAGAAGGAATTAACAAGACACCAGATACGGCAGGCAGCACGGCGCGCAATCCAATCGGGAATACAGCCGCTCCGCAGAGCAAGAAGGACCATGCAGCAGATGCTGGGAATGATGCTGGAGAATCGAGTGGTCCAACAGCCCGCGGGGAGACAGGCCAATTTGGGCTGGGGTTCGGATCTTGGGGATTTGGCACGAGCAACTGGCCCTGCTAGCCGTTGGAGATGTGGTCGAGGAAGGAGAGGCCTGCAAATCGAAAGCCCTAAGTGTTAACTCCAGAGTTTCCATTCCCAATAGGTTCAGTGATTAACAACCACCACAGCGCAAGAGTCGGCTGGCTGAAGGAGAAATAAGCGAGATATGAGTGAGTACAGACAGATCGGTCGAGCAAAGGCGTATACGAGTTTGCCACCACGCAATTTCGATTCTTATTGATGCGACTTGCTTTTGCAGCTTTTCTTTCTTCTCAGTCCTTCCTTCCTTCTTTCTTTCTTTCTTGCTTTCTTTGCTTTGTCTTCTTTCCTTGGCTCCTTCACTTCCTCTGCGAATCTTTTTGTGTTGGCAACTGCGATATCGAAAAGGTGCGCGACCACTACTTTTTCCCTTCCCAGAAAATGAAGAAACCCGTAAAAGACTCGATCCGTCACGCAGGTGAACGGCATGAATAGCCTGGGTTGACACTTCTGCTTTATAAGCCAGTTAGGCACCGCAGTTCGGTAGGTTCGTAGGGGTTCTCACACTGAGTCTTGCAGTGGGATATTATCTATTGAAAAATTCCCGAGCTGGGCCAGGGAAGAAAAAAGCCACAGGCAATATGCGTTCGAAAGTATATATGGTCTGTTGATTGCTTGGAGGCTAGTTATCAATATTTCCACAGCAATTCACAACTGATGGCGGAGAGAGACCGCGGAATTTGAGGCTCTAACCCTCGTGTCCAGAGGGCTTGTCGTATAGAAACGAATATCGCGGAGCGCCGTGGCCTAACTTTTGTATTTATTCTCTTCGGCGTGAAAGGCGCAATAGGATAAATGATCAAAAATCAAACACCGGCAGCCAAAAAGTAAATTGATAAATCACAAGTTTGTACTCGTTAGTTGTAGAGACCTTCAGCTGTGGCAACAGAATATAAACTCAATTTTAAACGCTATCGTCTGTAGCGCTCTTCATAGTTCAGTCTGGAATCTGGATGTTATGTTGATTTTTTTTTTCTTTTTTTCCCCCGGTCCCCAAAAAAAAAAAAAAAAAAAAAAAAAAAAAAAAAAATATCATTTATCATGCGATTGTTCTAAACATATCAAGCCTTGACCATCACGAAATAATTAATTAGGTTGGTGCAAGCTCTGAGATCCACAGCTCCGGTGGCAGTGGGACTTTTTTAGTTTAGATGCATATGAATACTCACGAATCAACCAATCCCACAGAGAAAGCATGCGAGGAAATGGTGGGCCTGACTCGATATCCGGGCGAGAGTTCCGCCGCAAAAAAATGGAAAGAGAGAATAACGTATATATTCCATGATAATGTGAGGGGTAAGTTAAGTTAATAATGGCTGCGATCCGAAAAACTTTTTCTTCTCCCCTTGATCTCATTAAGTTACTCGCACTAACGCTGTCACTTGTTAATTGCCTTGGCGAGTGCTTGACTTGTTGCAACTTATATCATGGACGGAAGTGTGAGACATCTTCCCTCGAGCACGCTACATGGAGCCCCAACGGTAGATCCGTTACATTCCAGTGGACGAACTACTGAAATTATTTGGGCGTGGTGGAGAGCTTGATTCTTCAAACTTGGGCCTATTAGGTGTCAAGCCCCGGGAGCCCTTTTTCTGAAGGAGGCGCGGGCTCAGAGGACCGAGCTGGCTCCTTGCGGCGGCAGTGACCCGTATGGAGTAGAGACTCCACAAGGGCGGGGTTGTAAGAACGCCTGATGATCGCCGTAGGACCCTGCAAGGTCTGCAGGATCCCGATATCCCCTGGAGCGGGTGTGCTCGAGCCTCATGCAGATATCCGAACGGCGTCTCGTGCGCTACCCTTCAAACGTCCATCAATCCATTCTAGCAAACCACACGTATCACACGGAAGATGAGTAACGGCAATGCCCTTGCATATTTCACCTGAGGAGTCAGCCTCACTTCAATTCCCTTTGTTGTAGGTAAATATCAAACATCAAACTTGGTTCAACAAACTCCACTCGATGCTCCGTAGGTAGGCAGGAAACAAGGGGACAAAAACTCAAAGAGTAGCATTTAGTGTTGAAACCCCAACTCAGCTCCTCCAATCTTCACTGGAGAAGTCTCGCTGCTCATGCCACATTTTTCTGCCACTCCCCCCTGATTATGGTGCGGATCATTGACTCCCACAAGGTCCAAGGCAACAGGCCCATGCTCCTTAGCAGAGGGATCTCCGCGAATACATTGAGCACCATAAACCTCAAACCTAATTCATTAAATTGAATAATGAACCAACTGTAAACCGCTCCGTTTGTATAACTATCCTTGGGCAGTGCTTCACATTGTGATCCTATCTCCAGGGCTCTGTCAAAAGCAAAAAATTTCAGGTAGTTGCGGTTGAGCAGCATATTCATCTGCAATATACAGGAACTTGATAACAGCAACATCACGAGAAAGACCATCCATCCATGTCTTTCACAGGTCGAGTGTTCGAGATTTTCCGCTCTTAGTATCTCGCAATGCTGCATGGTCCTGGACTTTATTTTGTTGCAACACAGCCTCTTGTGGAGCTGTTCTCTTTCTTAGTTCCTAACTTTCATCTTGCATTCAGAGTTGGCTGCTCCCTTGCTATCCGAGAACAAATCTTGGTACCTGTAGGAGCTCAGGCCGAAGAGCCGAAAATTGCTGAAGATTCAATCCCAAGTTGACTAATGCATTGCGGAACAATTCTGCAAGGTTGGGAAATGGCACTCCCCCAAGCGACTAACACATCATGCCGGCAGCGTAGCCCCTGGAACATTTGGCGCCACTTTAGGGGCCCCCACGTCTAAACTCAGCTGACCAGTTAGATTGCAAGGAGTTGGAGGGATTGGATTGGGTGATTCGTACCCTCTACGCCGTATACCACCACGGCGCTTGGTAGTGATTGATTGAGCTCTTTTGCCCTAGTGGCCTAATACAAGGCCATCAAAGGTTAAAAGCATCTGGTGCTTGAATGTCACCAGTCTCCCGCATTCTCCCTTACACATGAGTTATTGCCATCCATGGGCAGCGTCAACGCCGTTTTCCTCACAGTCAAGAAAGATCAAACAGAGCTTGGTATTGATGTGAATTATATGGGAATAGATGGACTGACTTAGTCTGATATCCATGAGGCTTGTAGCTCCGGCGAGAACAAGAATGAATACACTTCTCAGAGGGAATGTGAACAGTGTCGGCAGCAACCAATTCAAGTTGATTATCTGAGGATCTCCTTGCTTAGCCATGACGGGGCCCGGACGATGGTCCAGCTCGTTCCTAGGTTCATTAGGCGTATATCCTGGATTGTTCATGGCCTGTAGGCTTAGCGATGTAACTCCCAGGCTGCCAAGGTCGGGAGACCATCAAACCTCATTTAGTAGCCGTCACAAGGGATGCGAGTGTGGACATGGAATAGGATAAGGAGAAATCTGTCGGGATCGTGGGATGACCCGTGGATTACCCGAGATCCAAACGCAACATCATCAGGCCATGAGCAAAAGGCAGAATTACTGGTAAGCTCAACTCTATCAGCCTTGAAATTGAACGATGACGAGGAAAATGATATCTGTCCGTGTATTTTCTGCTTCGTTGCGATTGTAGACGGGACAGTGATGCAATGCTGAGGTAATAATCGAACTCTTCACCCACTCCTCAGCTGCCCGGTATCTTCTTAACTATTATGCCTGTTGATATCTTCACCAGCCACGAAAGATTCGTCTTAGGATTCAGTCATGGAGAGCATATCTAGTACAATTGCCACACCACCACATTGTACGGCAGATTTCTGTCTGATACCGGTACGTTAAAAGCATGCGTTGCGTGGGTGATGCGGCCTGCTGAATAGTTTGTGTGATTATATCTAAGGAAGAATTCACTCGAATCTCCATCAAATTTTTGTTCTTCCTCTGGTGTCCTTATATCAATCCACCCCTTGAATTGCTTCGACTCCATGAGAGCCCAGTCAATTGGAGAGAAAATCAAATGATGCATCATCGGGTGCCCCCTTTCCTCTCTCTAAGTAGCTAATCTCTGTTACAGATAGGCACATCGTCAGCGTCAGTATCTCAACAAATTGCTGATGTCCAACGTCTGGTTGAGAAATCTGGGGTGAAATATGTCATGCATTCGGCGGGGACTACTCTAGGTACGTTCAATGAATTCTTTTCATTGTAATACTGCTTCTTCTCCTCGGCGGGTTAACCCCGAGAGGATATGCATCCTCAAAGCTCCTGTTCCCAACTCCTCCCGATTATCTGTCCCGTTTGGGGATCAAAATCTAACAGCCTGCAGAAGGATCATGGGACGCCGTTTTTGCCTTGATCGGCCAGGCGCATGCAATGCTCCATAAACGGGGCATTGTGCGTATACAGACAGATATTAGGGTTGGGTCCAGGTGAGGCATTCCCTCTTTTGCTGGCATTTATATATCTATATCTATATCTATAACGTCAGGTCGATGAAACAAAGTTTTATATAACTGACTGGTGGACATTTGTAAAACAGAACCGACAAGGTGCAGAGTACGGAAGACAAAGTGGCTGTCGTTGAGAAGCTGCTGGGGAAGTCGTAGTGATATTTAAAGCTTCCGTAGAGAATCGGAATCTTTCTCTCTCTCTAGGGGAAGAAAGAAAAAACCGCGCTTTTTATGTTGTATATGCCTTCCCATAACTGAAGTTTCCGGTTTCATTTGGCAAGATATCGACTCAATATCAGTCGCAACGTCTGGCCTTTTATAAATTATTTGTCATGAGAGAAGGGATAACTTAGTTATGTTGGTTGAGAATTATTAATCTCAGTGAAGAAAAGCTAAATGGGAATAACTATATCATAATATATATGTCCCC
>NW_001813982.1:4756158-4763892 GCF_000149585.1 Histoplasma mississippiense | reverse complement strand
AATCTAGGTAATAAAAAATATGTAATCTCATGATACGAAATAATGTAGATTGTCTTTGGCAAACAAAGGTGATTGAGCTCATAGGTGACGGCTCTCTTGCAAACCAATGGCCTATCTCGGGTTATGGCACAGAATATATACCCCTGGCATTGGAAGTAAATAGGGGACAAAAAAGGAAGAGAAAAGAAGTCATTGAGTATTCTAAACGAAACCAAAGATCTCAGCAAAATGATTTAAACAATACCTCAGTCATTATTATTATCGTTATTACGAAGTCGCTTCTCCACTTTCTGCTTTTCTTCCGTATAGGTTCGTTTCCTCGATACTTGCAGATGATCTCGTCTCCTTGGCCACATGCCTTCCTCACTCGCATATCCCGTCGCACTCCAGTAGCGAGTCTTAGGGTTGACGAGGTCATAAATATCCTCTTCCGCCAGATTCCCAAACAATGGGAACCCCCAAACATTATTTATATCGTGCAATATCTCGTCGAGGGCCCATGGATTTGTAGACCGCAACATGCGGTTTTTCGGGCGTCTAGAAACTCGGTGCTCACCAAATAATACAGCGAGCCGATGTCGGGTTACCTTACGAACTGTGTTCATTTGCACGACTACTCCCTTTTGCTTCAGTTCTCGTATGAGGACGTGCCCTCGTATCCAGGGTACGATTTTCTCGCGCTCGTCGCTGAAAGGATTGTGATATATTTGATTGGAGCTGGGTGGAAGGCTAAAACCCCAGGCTATTATGGCATATTGTAAATGCACAGAAAAGAGTTGGCGCAAGGGAGATTCGGGATGTGCGGCTGGTAAGAACTTCTTATGGTCTAAATCGGAGATAGGGCGATCAGGGGAAGTAGCATCCGTTTTGAACGTTGACACTGTTCGCTTGGGATTGACTGGGAAGTAAAAATGTGCCAGCCAAAGGCACAGTTTCCTGAATTCTTGCCAATCCGCGCTCATACCAAGTCGCTTCAGCACTTCTGTCCAATATCGAGCTGGAACATCTATCCCTGCGCCGACCATATTTTGTAATATGCCAATCAAGAACATGGTTGCACGAAAATTCTCCGGATGGGGGGGTTCCTGCATTCCTCGCCTGCGAGGGAACAGTATCTTCTTGACCATCACATCTAAAGTATGTTTGGTAGGGTGTATGTCGTGGTCCCTCATTTGGTTTAGGATACGAGGGATTTTCTGCCAATCCTTTAAATGCACTGCATTTCGAAGGAGGATGTTGTAATGATATGGATCTTCGGTGGATAACATGGACAAAATTTTGAACAGCATACGAGCCCGCTGTGGGTCGTCAACGGCGGAATAGGAATTAAAGAGACCTTCTGCAGTTTCCAGGTTCTCCAGAACTTCCGGATGCAGATCGCTCTCCAAAAGTTCATTTAGTATAGAGTCATCCCCTTCCGAGGCTAGTTTCTGGACAACCCTTGAAAATGCCGAGTTTCCAACTGAAATGCCTTCTTTCTTCAAAATATCGATTTGTTCGGATAGCGTTTTTGCATCTCCTGCCTTTAGAGCCATCTGCCTCAGGGTTTGTGGCTTGAGAGCGGTAGCGCCGAACGCCTTGACACCGGCAAGGATGAGCTCAAACGTAAATGTCTTCGTTGCAAACAGACGAGCGCCGAGTTTATCGTTGACTGCATTCGCTTCCTTTTCTACCTCCTTAGCTGTGGTGGGGGCATATATCTTCGTTCGACCACTACTCCTGGAGGCGAGTGACATTACTGACTTTTCTTTTTGGAATAAGCCATTTAATTTCAAATTTGCCAGGAACAAATCTACTTCGGCACCCGAGCCAAAGTGTCGTAGATATTTTATCAAAGGTGAGATATCTTGGATTGATTGGGGTAGGTCGTTCCGTTGCAAGAGGAATTCATGCATAGCGAAAGCATCGGCTAGCCTCCCAGCTTTCACTAAAAATGGCACGGTATGGCAGTAAATTTGGTGATTATCGAGCGTCTTGCAGATCTTCCTTAATGCTCTTAGCCCACCATCGGAAGAGACAGCGGGCTCAAAGAGCATTAATAACATAGCATTCGGATTCGACAAGTACGTATTTTTTAATTTTTCGTGCCACTCAACCCCCCTAGAAAATTGCCCCGCTTTGAATAGCCCAACCACAATCGATTTGTAAAATTTCTCCCTATCCCAACTCTTTCCAGATCGCTCATAAAGTTCAGAGGCGTAGGAATGTATTTCAGTCAAAAAATCATCGCGTTTCCAGCCAACTATGATGAAGTTTCTCCATAGGAGCGAGGCATATTCGCCATCCACAGGTAAATCAATTGGCTGTCCTCTTTCCCTTAGCCCTTTCCAGATAGCTATCACCCCATCGTCACCGTGGTGTCGTTTGCGATAAAGGAGGAGGTGTTTCCAGAGCTTAAAATCATTGGCGAAACGAGGATCGTCAATTAACTTAGTTCCGATATCTCTAGAGTGGCCAACATCCGATTCAAACTGGATCCTGTCGGGATCCAACAACCAGTCCTCAGAACGAAAGGTAGCTGAGTCGTTCAGATAGTTCGAGAGCCCGCGGGGACTAGGAGGTGCATTCTCTTCTTCCACGGGTATCGATGCGTCTATCCCGGCCGATTGCGTATTGATGTGGCGCTGGAAATTAAGAGAATATCCGTGTCCCTCTTCGTAAGCTGTCGTTGGGCGATCTCTGCCCTGTAGTCTCGCATGTTGGCGTCGTCTCCATGTTCCGCTCGGGTTTCTGATTCCGCACGCCCTCAATGAATTTGCCGCAGAACATTTATCGCCCTGGATTCTAGTGTTACGTATTGCGCACCGTAAGCACAGCTCATCCAAATGCAATTGGTCCAGCGTAGTTGGGGCAGTAATCAGAGCGCTGAGGAGTGACAGTGTCGAGCGTGTTCCCAGCAGCTTTTGGACAGCCAATTGCATTTGGGGTCGCAATAGAGAGGGCGTAGCAACAATGGAGGGTTACGTGCGTTCAGCAGCTCCCCGATGCCGCAAGGATGAAAGAGCAGAATGTGAAAAAGCAGTGCTTGTCGCTTGCTTGCGTATCGCATGTCCCGCATCGAAAATTTGATTCCTTGTAAGTTTAGAATTAATTGATACTAAGAAGCAATCTACCTAAAACAGCTAGTCTCCTTTAGTAGACACGTGATGCTGTGGATGATCCGACAACTTCGGCACGGAAAAGGGAAAGGAACCTCATTGTTCAACATCAAACCTCGAATTCACCCTCTATTGACCCCGAGTTTCTCTCTTGAATCCCCATTTTAACTCTCACAGGCTTCGCAACAATGGTGTCCCGGACCCTCCCCAGAATGGCCGGGTAAGTTTCCTATCGAATTGCCCATCGCAAGCTGCCTGGATGTCCCAATTTCCTATTCGACATCCAGCCAACCATTTGGACACCAATGGAGCAAATCCGCATGTCGATTATTCAGTGATATATACTAACACCCACAATTTGTCTCCTTAGCTTCGTCTTCCGCGAAAATCGTGTCCCTTACTACCAACGCCTCTTCCAGAGACACGACGGCAAGCGCATCTGGAACAAGGTGCGTTCAAATCGCTTCCCCCCAATCATCCCAAGAAAATCAGTATCCAATTAATTACACAATAATCCATGAGAAAACCCAAAATAAAATGATATGGTGTCTAATTGCTGCTTAAAAACACAGTCCCACCGCAGTCCATACCTTCTCTACCCATTCTACATCTCCCTCTTCGGCTCCTTCGGTGGTATGTTTCCCTCCCATTTCCCGTCGCGGGGGCTCTTCTTTCTGTCAAACGAGCCCAGCCAAGTAGCTAACATTTTGTGTTCTTTTCTTTTCTTTTCGCATCTACCACAGCATCTTTCTACGCCATGTGCCGAACAGTTCTCGTAAGCTTGACTCCCTTTTAAAACCTCATTCCCCCTTCCCCCCCTCTTTTAAATATCCCCCAATCTGCTCTGGTATAATACAGCTAACCCTATCGGCACCAAATTACAGGGCTACAAAACCTGGTATTAACGTACCAAAAGGAGCCGGTGATGAGACAGCTTGTTTGAGAATTCGAAGCATGCGCAAGTTCCATGGAGCTCATTCAAATCCACACCTCAATGTCCTGAGAAAAATGCGTTTCTTTTCAATGCAGGAATAGCATACCTTTTTGGTTATGAAGTGTTACATTCTGGCTGGACTTGTGGTGAGCAGGTGATGTGGAAAATGAAGGGGCCCTGTTTGCGTTGTCTGATATTCAAACTGTATATATAGAAATATGGAAAAGCCTTTTTTTAAAAAAAAAAAAATAAAAAAAAAAAAAAAATGAAGAAAGTAGAATTCTCCTGCCACAACGAACGATATGAGGCTAAAAAAGAGGTCTTGATAGTTTGATATCGTATACATTCTCTACCAAATATACTTACTTACCTTATTCCCCATATCAGTAGTCGTGGATAAATCCCGGTGTCCCAGCACCTTGGTTTGGGAAGTTTCTTTGAATGGACAAAGCCAGAAGATTTAGAAATGAAGAAACGGACAGTCAAAATCGTAACGCTAGTGGATCAGGAAGCAATAAAGGAAGCAGGTCATGGAAAAGCTCCCAATAAATACCCAGTTGGTAATTAGTTGTAGTAAAACATCTTTGAACGAAGGAAGATATCGCCATGAACGTAAGACAAGATGGGCCCGAAAGGTGAAAAAGAAGAAACAGATAGATAAACAATATAAAATAAAACCAAAATAAAATAAATGGAAAAAAAGAAAAAGAAAAAAGAAAAAAAGACGTTATGATTTTCCCTTATAAATACCGATCCACACCCCAACGAGTGTCCTTCGCACTTTGCCAGAAAATTGACAAAGAAAAGTTGACCTAGCCACAAATCAACCGCCCCATATCACATCGCATCAGACCAAATCAAAGGACAACTGCCCCGTATTCCCCCAGCCTACACCCTCATCTTACACCAAAAAGAACACTCTACCCCCTCTTCACCGATTTCTTCATTCCCCTCCTCGTCTCCCTCTCCCTCTCCTTCTCCAAATACTTTCGCTGCTCCTCCGCTGACATCCCCCTCAATAACCGATCGCGCTCTTCCTTCTTCGTCTTCTCCACCAGCGCCTTGCGCTCCTCATTCTTCTCCTCATCGTGGGCGCGGCGCAGCTTGCGAACCTCTTCGTCGCGCGTGTTGCGAAGTTTGCGCACGACTTCGGCGCGAAAGTGGGCGGTGGACACGACACGGTCAGTCAGGCGAAGGAAGTAGGTGAATATGGGGAGGGTGGAGGAGTAGGAATTGGATTTCGGGAGGCAGAGGGAGAGGTTGATGCGTTTTCCTGGGGTGGTTTCGTCGATTCTGTTTTTGTTTTGGTTAGTAGCTGCAATATGGGCAGGTATATATATGAACTTGTAAAACCTTACTTCGTAGGCTTATCCAGCGGCTGATCTGTAATGATCAGGTACTCAAAATCCTCCCCAGCCTCCTCAATAGCCTTGATAAGATCAGTCGTAAGCATCAACTCCGTAATCTCCGCACTCTCACTCATGACAGTCGCCCACTCAGGCAATTTCGGATTGTCCTTCGTAAATGTCAAGGAGATATCGTAGCGATCCTCACGCAGCCTACGCATGCAATTCTTGTGCACAACAGCAAACACAAACCCATCGTAACTCGAGTTATTCGCGCCCTTCGTGCGCTGCTCGATGAGTTCCTTTTCCACAACCGATGGCGCGGGAACAAGATCTCTCTCCTTCCCATCAAACGCATACGCCGTGCACTGCACCCGCTCAACCGGCACGGGCCACGAGTCGAGAAACATACTGATCACGGAGTCTCCAAGCATGTAGAGCGGGTTATACCACCGGAACAAATTGATCGAGACATCCAGGAACGCCACATTCTGCCTGCCGGTCGCATACGTCGCGAACTCCGTACCAGTCTTCTCCTTCAGCACCGACTCCGGCACGACAAGGTCGGCCGACGCAGCTGCCGCCGGCAACCCTTCCGCCTGCACGTTGTCCGCCGACGGCGCCCGCCGCGCACCCACGCCGCCATAGCCGACGACGGCAAACTCGCTCTGCAGGATGGGCAGATGCGCCTGCGCCCATTTCTTGGCTTTGCGTCGGTTCTTGCCCATTCCCCATACGTGCAGCAGGAGCAGGCAGGCGATAAAGGGGATCACAAATGCTTCTTGCACGAAGTCCTGCCGCGAATGGCGTTCCCAGATGCGGTACCATGCTGTATATGGCCGGGCATGATCGGCAGCGGCGGGAAGGGCCCCTCCGGTGGCTGATTGGGGGGTTCCTGCGGCTCCGGGTGTGGAGGCGGAGGCTGGGTGTATGACGGGTGGTAGTGGTTCAGGGTTCCCGGAGGCAAACTCTGCAAAGTCTGGAATATATAGAAAGGGAGAGAGGACGTTAGTGAGCCTTTTGGCCGGAGCAATTGGGGGATTTCTATGTGATGTATGGGGTATATTTGCGGAGGGATAGGGGAGAGAGAGGTGTGGGAATTAGGAGAGCTATGGGCATATGGCATACCTGGATCTGCGTCATCGCCGCTCGAGGGAGCTGTCGATGGAGCGTTGGGATCACCCTTGAATATGTTCTGAAGGAGACCAGACATTGTGCCGTTGCGACTTCTTTGGCGACCTCAGAGTTTGTCGAGCCGTGGGAAAATGAATTGGGCTGGGGTGGTGAGGTCGGGAGAAATTTCGACCAACAAGGATCTGGGTGAAGGCGAAGCTGACAGCTTGGCTTCGGGGCCCTAGTCAGCAACACAGATTATGCGGGTTTGACCAGGGCATTGGAGGTCGGCAGAAAGGTCAAAAAACGGATTTTAGATTGATGGAAAAGATAGAGTGAAGTTCCATTGAATGAAGCTTAAGTTGCTTCAGGTTGATTTGCGGCTCAAAGCTCAACAAAGGAAATTAGTATTTAATATACACATTATTAACGATCGACTGTCATGTAAGACATCTCTTTACACGAAGGATTGAGTTGAGAGTAATTGGTGCCCGCAACAGAAGAAAAGAAGAAAGGGAAAAGAAAAATACAAATAAAAAAAGTCCCTATATCCACCAGCAGCCAGATCGCAGTAAAGATTTTTCCCTGCCCTTCCACCTCCTCGATTTTTTGTCCACCGTAGAAAAATACCCATTTAAATATATTTCCAAAATACAAAAGGAAAACAAAAGGGTATCCAAAGGTCCTAGATTTCGCCCGTGCGCCAATATATAATACAAAACAGAAGAAGACCCCCTTCTCTTCCCCCACACTTAGGAGGGAGAGGGGAAATCCAGAAGAGAGGGCTGGAGCGAGGAAAAAAATATACAAGGAATAAAAGTTTTTCGTAAACGACCGTGAAGTAAAAGGGCTGGTGGGTTCTGAGATTCTCATCTGCGCGGTGGAGGGAAGATATGTAGAATGTATATAAAGACATTTTGGAGGCAAAAACACGCGATGCTGCCGGAAACGCCATACATGCGACACCAGGGAAAAGACGAGGGAAGAAAAGAAAAGAAAAGAAAATGAAGAAAACGTAAAAAGAAAACGGAAATGAAATGAAAAGATATTATATTAACACAAAAACAAAAATCTCGAGGCTGGAGACCCGAGTTAGCCCCGAAGATGTTTCTTAATGTCGATAAGCAGGTGGTGGCGTATGCGAGCGCATCAACGACCAAAAAGCAAAATCCGCCAGCATTATTAGTTTTGTTGTCGTTCTTAACTGGTTACTGCTGCCGGCAGCATCCTCGCCGCACATCTT
>NW_001813982.1:4745798-4755835 GCF_000149585.1 Histoplasma mississippiense | reverse complement strand
GGAGAGAGGAGGTAGTTGCTAGCATCCTAGCTATATCGTTGGCAGTAGCCGGCGTAGTGCGGGAAGCAGGGATATCGTGTCCGAATTCCAGACTATGAAGAGAGAGAGAGAGCCTCTCCGCGCATTTCTTTCGGCACCGTTGCGGGCAACGATAGGGTCACATAGGGTTGGTTGTCTGATCGTACGTGGTGGAGAACCTGGAGGGGTTACGGGGTCATCGTTATTCTCTTCTGGTATGGTTGAGCCCGAAAATACAGAGGCTGCACTTGTACTCTCCGTGAATGCGCTTTCGCCGCTGACGCTCTCCATATCATCTGTATTCTTCGGCCGTCGTCGAAGATCCACGACTCGCTTCTTTCGCTTCCTCGCATGAGCCTTTGAGTGACGACCAGCACCCATGCTGAGCCCGTATCCGCTAAACCCTGTTGAGGGAAGACTCAGTCGACTGTGCGAAGACGATGCCAGACTTGCAGCATCTTGGAGTGAAAGTGACGATGTTGCGACGTGAGAATGGGTTCTGGAGAGCGGGGGACTCATGGGGGAGACCAGGCCGCTGGGACCGTCAGCCTGCTCCATCAAACCTGTCCATGCTCTGAAAACAACTTCTTGGATAGAAGGCGTGAATAAGGATAGCGTCCTCTGGGAATCCGTCAGCGCGGCTAGACGGAGGACGTTCTTGCGGGAGAAGAGGGAATGCATCTCGACGCCGGAATCCAGAGATAGGGATGCGATTTCCGAAGTAGACAGAACGTTCCCGGATGCGTCGACGGGATCCTCGGGGGGATTCAATAAAGGATCCAGGCCTGGTCCTTCAAGCGGTGGATTCGTGACTTGAGCCGAAGTGGTTTCCAGTTCACTATATTCCGTTCCCCATAGGCGCAAAGAAAGCCTATGTATAATCGCAGGCAACTCGTCCATGAAGAGTATTCGTAGCTGGCCCTCGATTTCTTTTTGGAGGTAATCGCGGACAAAAGGGATCGAATCGAAGGTCGACGAGACTTTTAGGGATTCGAGGGGATCGTTCCGAAAGACGACTGTAATGCCCTTTTGCTTCGAGAAGACGAGAATAACGAAACCTGAGAGTTTTATGTCTGAGAGGGTAATTTGAAGTGGGATAGTCAAACCGGTTCTTCAGCAGAAATATGAACCCGTCAGCAAATTTCACGGCTCGAATTTTACGATTAATTTTCTCTTATAATTATTTTGCCCATATCACCAGTGAAGCAAAAGCATAGACCAGAAGGGAATAGCAAAGCCGGGACTTACGCAGCAGCAAGTGGTTGTGGAGAGGCAAAGGGGTGCCGAGTAAGGAGATATGTATTCAAGGGGTTCGCCTGCACACAGGTCTTGAGGGTCAAGAACGCATCTCCAGCATAGGACATCTTGAAAATACCCCGAAACCTGTCCTCTGCCAGATCACCTATTTCCAAGATTTCTAGCTCTGGGGGGTTGGAGCCCAGGTTCAGTTCGGTCACCACGATATCGTCGACGATAATCGGGGGTTTGGGCGATTTGTTCAGCGCAACAGTCAACAGCTCCTGCGCCCTTGTGTAGAAGCCCGCGTCTGCCATGAGCGGCGACCAGTTGAAGTTGAACGCCATGCCGGCGACACACGCGACATGAGGACGGTCCGATATGCAGTATGAGAGAGATGATAGATGGAGATCAAACGGGGTCGACGCGCGTTCGGCCAAAGGGGGAGAAAATGCGACGGTTTGGCGCAAAACGAGCAGAAGCGGGCGGGAACGGAAACAATGGCGTCGCGTGCTGGCGAGGTGGTGATGATGCAGATGCAGGAGGGTGATAAATAAGAAAAAATAAGAAAAGCAAACAGGGAGACCAGATGGTGAAAAGGAAGAGGAAGAGGAAGAGGCTGAGGAAGAGGAAGACTTCAAGGATCGAAGGAAAAAATTGTTTTATTTACCAGCGCCTTGCACGTGACAATCCTTGGTGCACAGCTTTTGGTTGTATGTTGGACACTCTTCACCATTATCAAACTTGATAAGCTATTCTCTATCCTATTACCGGTGGCTTTGCAGTGGAGATTGCTAGCTCAACGGAGACCTTCAAATAATCCGCTGCTGGCCAACGCACATACCAACATTATGGTCATAAGGCTTTGTCGCCATGCAACCTTTAATATGTCGATGCACTCTGTCAACTATCACGCTCATTGCGTCGTGGAAGATCCTGCTCTTGTGACACTACTCAAGCGCTGGCTGACGGCAGCTTATACTGGGCGGTGTTTGTGGTATTTGATGACGGAGTGGAATGGGTATTTCGATCCCCTCAGCGTGATGAGATCACTCGGACTCAATAGAAATTGGTTCACAATTAGACACTTAAGTCTTTTAAATACAACAATGCATTTAAGTATAAGAACCAAGAACTAGATACTCAGACCTTGAATATAGAGAAATCAATTTGTAATAACTATAATGAAACTAAGCACTGTTCTAATTAAAGATTTGGTATCAAGGCACCTTCTCATCTGAAGTACGCTCCACAGAGGTACTCAACATCATTTTTGAATGCTTCAAAATAATCCTCAAAACT
Organism: Histoplasma mississippiense; assembly: GCF_000149585.1. NCBI lineage: Eukaryota > Fungi > Ascomycota > Eurotiomycetes > Onygenales > Ajellomycetaceae > Histoplasma > Histoplasma mississippiense. The sequence continues at coordinate 4,753,279 of NW_001813982.1, read as the reverse complement.
GAACTGCTAACTGGAATTGGCATTCTGCATTCGAAAAACAAATAAAAGAGACAGTCCATCCAACCATCGATCCTTCAGTTCAACATTTCGTGAATCTGGTCCAGGGTCAGCAAAGCATTTGAAAAGTAAACAAGGATGAGTGTTCCGTTGGGTTTCAAACCTCGAAAAAGAAAAACAATGAAAAGACAGTCCATCCGGTCATCATTCCTCCAGTATAACAGATAACGGATCCGTCCCAGGCTCGGCGAAGCATCCAAAGTACTCCCGCTGTTCCGGAGTGTTTTTTTCCCAAAGTTGTATCAGTTTTCTTCCCCCAATGAAGATAAAGTCGCTAACAGCCTGGTCACTAAGCTCCTAACGAAGCTCTAACATATGGTAAAACCCGAACTGAAATTTCTCAGCGCACTGGTCGGTAATAGTTTGCCCATCCTGGGCCATCCTGCGACATAAAAATTTCGCATCAGAGACATCACTCCGCCGCTTCTCCTATCCATTCTCATCGTCCTGTCGAAGATAAAAGCATTTAATTTTCATCGCTAACGCGTAGTTGTGGTTCCCCACTATGCTGTGGCTGGCGGTCGCAGTGTATAGGTGGTAGGTTGGGTGGCCATGCCCACTGTGGGCCGGGCCACACCACCACGCCCATATATATATATATCACTATGAACGCAACCCATTTAACAAATGGTTACGTTGGCTTTTTGCTATGGATAATCTAGCGGTTATAGTGCTATCTTATCACATAGTCAAGGTTCGGAACGCGAATTCGGCCCATTGAGAGTAGGTTAGGCCCCAGATTTTCAACGTTACGGTTTCGACGGCTGTCGTAAGAATGTCAAGAGTTACAGTTTCGCCATCACCAAAATGAAGTTCTCCTCCGATGTTGGAAAACCCTTGCTAGCCTGCCAGCAAACTGACCAGTGAGGAGATGTTTTCTCTGGTGGAAACAAGAATGTCGATGTCATTGGTTGTTCGATTGCTCCCGAGCAGCTGCATCGCAGCCCCACCAATAAGGACGGAACGGTCGCCGAGACACTTCTCAACTGCCTGAATGCAGGCTCGGATATTTCCGGTTTTGTTCGACATCACTCTATATCAACGTTCAATTGGGTGAAAACTCCGGATTCGCACGTAACACGCTGCAAGCTAGCTCCTGTTTGTCCACCAGTAGACTCTTGTAGTTATTATGCCACGAATACCTCCTGCGAAATTGTAGCAGGCGCGGGGAGGATAGGGGGAAGGCGCGAGGTACTTTTTAGTCGGGGCATGTTAAAGCTAAATAGAATCGACAAGTCGCAGTATGAATGTGAGGAGGGTGAGGAAGGAGAAAGAAACGAGAGTACGAGTAAACTTGCGCAGAGTTATAAAGAGGAAAGGGAGAACGGAGGCATGGAAATTTTGAATTGCCTCACTAGTTAGTTCCACCTCACCACGAAATGCATGGTCAAAGCCAGAACCGAGAACATTTTTCAGCATTCGCTGCCGGTGCCACAAGGTTGAAAGGGGTTCTGAGCAGGAATGCCGAAAAATACCTTGCCAGCAGCTCAATTTTCTCACAAACCAAACATATGGTATACGTTTACCATGTCAGATGTCATCCTGAATGCATTCAGGGTCATCCATTTAACTAATGGTAGACGGTTCAATGCCCTTCGGATGTTCTATGTCGTGACCCTCTTGAGGCATGCTATCTGCACGATCTCGGTACTTCTGTTTTATAGCCGCAAGTTTCAGGTCCCTCCTTGGAATCAGAGCTCTTACTTCTTCAGGAGTTACGATCCCCGCGCGGATCTGCTGTCTCTGAAAACAGACCTTCTGCCGCACATGGCCCATTATGGCCCTGACGAATAGCTCGACAAAAAATTGATCCTCATCAGGAAGGTATGCGATTATATCTTTGACAAAACTCAGCAGGAATACATAGTGACACTCAAAGTAATCGGTAATGGTAGTATTTAAGCCTTTAGCCGAATAGCGGTCGGCGACGATATCAATTATAGCTAGCATATAGATAGTCAGATTGAATGTCACAACGTTTGGAAGAACTCGAGTTCACCTCGAAAATAGTCAAGCCTGCGCGGGAATCTGCAAGGGGGATTTGTAAAGAGAAATGTGTCTCTACTCCAGGCATCGCGGCTCAAATCGAGATGCCAGAACTTTGCAGGCACAATAATGATGCTCGTCATCCAATCACCAGCACCATTAGGTAAAAATCGATTACCTGGTCAGCCTGTTGTGCTCTCGTTGGTTGCAGTTCTGTCAAAGGTTTGGGGGACTTCTTGGTAGCCCCCGGAAGCGAGAGCTGAACGGGCAGTTTCCAGTTGCTCATCTGCAATTGCGAATTGGAAATCCATCGGCGACGACAATGAGATCACCGACGATACAGTGTCTCACACCTGCGTTGTCCAGGATTTCTCCAGGGGCCCAGTCGGATTTTGCCAAAGAAGGCTTGTTGTAACCATCCATCATGGGTGTATACTGTTAGAGGCGTAGAACTAGATAGCGGGGTGGAGCACCAGCTATATAATCCATCATATTGTTCCTAATTCTTAAGGAGGAGAAGTTGGCCACAGGTGTGAAGGAGGTGTTAGGTGGCTGTTCTATAAAGTGTCATCGCCACCAGATGCTGGGAGCAATGTTGTGCTAAACCTAATCGGGCGGGAGCTAAACCATGGAATGCACTTCCCCATCATCAGCATTTAGTCAAAGCCCTGTATTTACATTTATTTACATTTTCCTTTACTTCACCCTCCCCAGTCACACATCTAACGACCAATTCTGCCATGCGACACGATATGTCGCTTTTCTCCCCTTCAGCCACCCCTGTATCTTCAACCCAGAAGGTGCCCCGGAATGCTCATACATACAAGAAGAGGTCAGCAACTACCGCGGGCACTGTTATTGGATCAAAAAAGGTTTATGGCAAACGAAAAACAAATGCGCCCCGTGCGGTGCTCGAGAGGGACCATCAGAATGCTTCGAATGCAGCTCCTGCTGTAGAAGGTGAAAGGGTTAAGGAGGCTGAGATTGGGGATATGATCACGGCAATGGAAAACGGGTTATCGGCGCTTCAGCTCGATGTTGAACGGGGGAAAGCTCATGTTGATAGGGATGATGAGGATGTCAATACTGCAGAAGAGCTACATGCGCTACGGGAAAGGGACATTCAACAGGGCGGACAGCCTTTGATCGAGGTCGGGATACCCACTTATAAAGATGCCCGGCGAGATGACGCTGCACATGTTTGCGATACAAGCGGGTCCAAATCCCCGGACGCCGTTAAATTCAAACGAAAACCACGAAGGTCCTCCGGTTGGATCGAAGACCTAAAACTCAATAACTACGTGCGCCCCATCCTCAAAGAGGCAACATCCCCGATATCCTCGCGCGGAATCCAAAGGTTCGCAAGCTGGGCTCGACGGACGGGGGATATGTTCACCGTCGAAAAGATCGCAGAGGGCTCCTACGGTGAAGTCTACCAACTACGGCTGAGCAGGGATATTTCCAAATGCAATCTCTCCAAGTCACGACTAGCACGGTTAAAAATGTACAGGGATGGCGTATTCAAAATTATTCCCCTCCGCGCGCAGCGTGGGGTGGGCTCGAAGAAATTCACCACCGTCCAGGAGATCGTGTCTGAGGTGCAGATGTTGAAACTGCTTGATCCCATCCCGGGCTTTGCGAGGTTTCGGGAGGTGCATGTGGTCCAGGGCAGGTTTCCAGAGACTTACCAGCAGGCGTGGATGCGGTATAGCCAAACGAATGGGCATGAGTGTTTTAATCCAGATCCCAGTAAGCCAAAGTCGTATCCAGATACGCAATTGTGGGCGGTTTTGGAGATGGATAATGCTGGCTGCGAGTTGGAGAAGTTTCCGTGGTCATCGACTTTTCAGGTTTACGATATCTTTTGGGGAGTGGCGTTGGCGCTTGCGAGAGCGGAGCAATTTGCGGCGTTTGAGGTATGATTTTGAAGTGAAATGATTCCCGTATCTATCCCCTTTCACAGGGCGGAGTCGATATGGAAGGACATGCAGAAATGTTTTCTATGGTTACTGATGGCTGTTACAGCACCGCGACCTGCACCTTGGAAATATCTGTATCAAACCTAGGAGAAAAGGTGGCAACATTTTGACGGAGCTAGGGAAGTCGAGACCAGAAGGAATGGAAGGTGGAGCCACTGGGTTTGGTTTGAGTGGACTTGAAACTACCATAATCGATTATTCACTTTCGAGAGCCGAATTACAACCAACAGATACTGCGGACACAGATATGCAGGCGGAAGCAGAGGCGGCGACCGAGAGCAAAAAAGAACCAGTAGCGATTGCGTGGTCGGATCTTGACAAGAGGCAGATCTTTGGCGCTATTGGGCGAGACGAGGATGAGAAGCTGCTCAGGGATACTTATCGATAGTGAGTTACTTTCTTTCCCTTTTCTCCTCTTCTTTCCTTCCCCAATCATCCAAATCAGTTACATGAAATATAGCTCTCATTTTGGGCGAAGTCGTGTCGCTCTTTTCTATCCTAATCAGTTATTCACAAGCCCTAAAATTATTAGTATGCGATCCGAAATATATCATCAAGACAATCTCCTCAGCTCTACACAACCCCCTTCTAGACCCTTGCAATGGAAGGATTATAACCCCAGAACGAACCTCATCTGGCTTTCATTTCTGCTACGGATGTTATTGAAGAAAATGAAGCCAGCCTGTGCATTCCGGGTGGCTGAGCAACGACAGCCACAACAACGGCTACCACTTACGCCCCGTCCGGCAAATCACAAACTACAAAACAATACCACATACTATAATGAGAATGGTGACACAGTTGGTGGAGCAGGTTCTCCACCACCCAAGTCATCAAGGAAAGCGATTCGTCAAGTTAAAACGGGTGTGGGGATTAATGGTGACGGTGATGATGGAAGAAAACAATTGGACCCTGCCGCTATGAGCTGTCAGCAACGGCCGCGGCATCAGCAGATGTTGGGAGAGGAATTAGCAATTCGCCTTCAGACAACGGCGGATATGCTAAGCGTCGAGAGCGGAATTGAGGATTTGCATTGCGCGGGGGATCTTGTGGCTTTTGCTATTGGGGCTGGGTGGTTAATTGAGGGGGATTTTTTGTGTTAGACTGCACTTTTGGAGAAATTTTTTGGTCTTTCTCAATTGTGATGCATATGGAACTGGGAATATAGAGTTAGAGATAGATGGGGCGTAAATTTTGTATTAGTTACACTATTATTCACTTTCTGGGACGTTCATATGAATGTACAGCACGAGGGCATATTGTGAACTGCCGTTCCGGGTAGTCTGTTATTAATTCTCTTCATTGAGGTTATTTTATTTCCTGTCATCTTCATGGCGTTCTAGGACACTTGAGAAATGTGTTCATCTGTCAGTGAGTCTATCAACTCTCCTCCTATGACTGACATGATTGAGCTGCCTGCATATTGTATGCATTAGAGTGATCAATTTACATACTACGTAAAAGGGGAAGCGGGGTTTAGCCTAGTTATAATCTTGGAGCAGGGAATCGGTAATTTGCAAGTCTGGCAACGACGGGACCCGGCTGGTTGGGTGCTGGAACCTGATCTCCGGCAAATGGCGGGGCAGGCCGATGCCGAATCGTCCCCAGCTGCTTTGGTTGCCGCTTGGGGAACTCTCCAGCAATGACGATAACGATAACGATAAGGATAAGGATATAGATAACGAGAGAACGTCATTAGCTGGCACTAAGTTGACTTGTCTGAGGTGTCGATGCGACTGTCGTCCAAGTACGTACAGAGCTAACTCCCGCGGCAGCTTGTAATACGATATACTAGGCGCTATTGATGGTTTTCGCCAACAGACCCTTGCGTAATGGGGGGTGTGTCCCATCTCACTGTATATGCTGCGTAAGCAAGCCTAAATATCATCGCCGTCCTCCATATTCGTAAGCTACTTCTTGAACACCGACTGCCCCATTATACATAGACCATCCCAGCTGGTCAAAAGACCAGAAGTCGATCTTGCTTGTCGTTGAAGACGAATCGATAGGCCAACACACAAAACCCCGCACAACTGGGGATGGAGCAAACATTGTGGCTTTGTTCATCATCAGCAAACCCGTAGACCGTGACCGGAACGAGTTGGCGGATGCAGGGGTTATCGATGTAGCTTATTCCATTGTGCATGTGAAAGGCTCAGGAAGAGCCGATGGATCATTCTTTAGCCTCGGAGCTAGCGAAATGGCTGAGGTTGGTTGCGCTCTTATGCAAAGAGTATGGAGTAGTGTCGTTGATGTATTCATCATGGTCGTGTGAGTGACTCCTCGTGCAATTCTCTGATAGGCCATAGATAACTTAGACTCAGTGCATGTCCTGCGTACTACACCGCGGAGTGACAACCACAGAAGAAGATTCCAATAACAGCGAGCTGCAATGATGTGATGAGCTCAGTGATTCGACAACCTAACATGTTTAGGGCAATGTTTCTGTAAAATGTGGCTTTATCAATTTCCCCAACCTTCCCCGCTTCCAAAGATGTTAACAATGTGGTTTGCCCTTTGGTTCGCGGCTCCATGCGCCTGACTGACCCCGAGAGCCCGTACACCTCATATCCCCCCATCCCCCCAACAGACAAAATCCGTGGTTCAAGTAGTTCTAGGACTGCGTGCATTGCTTGTGTGCTTTCTTCTGGATATCTTTGCCTGCTGCAAGTCAGTTATTCTGTCCCGGCGTTCATGAGCCCCATCTGTCTTCATGCTCGATCCTCCCACCGCAAAACATGAGGAGCCGCAAGAGGGTACCATCGGCGAAACAGCTGCGACAAAGAAACCAAAACGCTTCCAATGTATGCGCTGTGAGACGCGATTTGCACGACTCGAACATCTCCAGCGCCATGAGAGAATCCGTGAGCACAAGCAACCGTTTCCGATATAAAATCAATCTGATTGATATATTGAAACTTGTGTTAACTTTGTGCACATCATACGTTATATTTAGATACCCAAGAAAAGCCTTTCTGCTGTCAATTATGCGACCATCGGTTTACTCGAAGGTGGGTATAGGTTTTTCCCAGAATCGCTCTTTTTTTTGGCTGGAAATCATAATTGCGACAGGCCCGCTGACCGAATCAAAACAGTGATCTATTGATCCGACATGAACGCCTTTCACACAATAAAGACGGGTCGAAAAAAAAGCCACGAACCCCTTCCAAGCCGCGTAAACCAACATCCAAGAAATCAGCTCCTTCAGCTATCTCATCCGTTACCGCTTCTCCAATGACTCTACCACCATTTGCAATCGACGATAGGCAGAGGAAAATATTTCTGGGTGCCGACGTGCTCTCAGATGCCCCTGATACCAACAAGTACCCGTTGGCGACACTCCTACTCATTCTCTCTAATTGGCCGCTGAACATGTAGCTTCGCAGATGCCCGAGTAGCAGTTATACCGCTCACATGCCCATCTTGTCCCAGAGAGATATGGACACAGCAAAAGTGGTG
>NW_001813982.1:4738191-4745698 GCF_000149585.1 Histoplasma mississippiense | reverse complement strand
TGCGTCGATGGTGAGCGTGGAGCATCCCGGTGCCTTTTTCTTGGTTAGAACCAACTTGTCATCTAGATGGCCCTTGATGCAGATATTCGACCGCCGTCCACTATCCGCTACCCACGAAATTCGGACAAGGCGGGAGAAATTGACTCGTTATCCCGTTTGGGTCCATGCGTTCCATCTATCTTGCAGGAAGACCCGGAAATATCAGACTGGACAAACGATTCCATCACGGAAACCTTTGTCCAAGGTTTCACTCGATGACAGGCAGGATATTTTGTCCAGGTTAGAAGACTTTTCTTCAGTAATACCGTCAGGGTTTCAGTTGCCTTCTCGTCTCGCACTGTCCCGATACATCGCTAGCTATATCAACGGGTTCCATGAGCATTTTCCGTTCCTGCACGTCTCCACAATGTCGATCAGCCAAATCCTTGTAGAGCTCATTCTCGCCATGGCTGCTGTGGGGGCGCAGTACTGTTTTGAAAATGAAAGGGCGATTGAATTGTTGTATGCTAGCAAGAAAATCGCAATTACGCGCATAGGGCGTAGAGATGCGAAGCTTGCGGCAATGCAGCGCCAAGCAGAGACGGACTTAGCTTCTTCTGCCGAAGGTATAGATAATTATGCAGCTCTCCACACACATCCATGCCAGGACATGCCCAAACGGCTTGGTCTACAGCCAGAACCGCCATCATCGTTGCTGGTGACTTCAGACAAGCAAGATCTGATCCAACCAACCCAGGCTCTTCTAATATTGATGGCCCTAGCAACGTGGGCGAAACACAAGGAATTACTCCGAGAAGCTCTTGCCCTGCAGAGCATGTTATTTACTCTCGTCCGTGATGATGGCCTCTGCAGCCAGCCTGTGCCTGATGATATCTCCTGGGATGATTGGATAGAGCTTGAAAGCATCAAACGGACGAAATTCATCGCCTACTGTTTTTTCAACCTCCATTGCATAGTGTATAATATTCCTTCACCCATCCTTAATTCTGAGCTCAATCTTTATCTGCCATGCAGTGCGGCTGAGTTCAAAGCTCCAAGTCGTCTCAAATGGATGGAAGCGAGGGTAAAAGCTGGCCCTCAAATGAGCTTCCAGACAGCTTTGAATCGCCTGTTCTCGCATGGCGGTAACGCGATCACGGAATGCAATTCATCCTTGGGTAACTATATTTTGATCCATGCCATACTTCAGCATATATTTTGTCTCCGTCATTTTTCTCGCGGTAGATTCGATGGTAACCGCGATGTCGCGCCGGAAGACATAGCGGCAACCGAGCAAGCACTATGGAACTGGCAAACTGACAGCAAGCGTAGTCTTCAATCCCTTGATCCACAGCACCCAGACGGATCAGTAGCCTTCAACTCAACAGCGCTTTTACGTCTTGCTTATATTAGGTTGAACATTTATACGGGACCTGGAATAGCGCTTGACACTCGAGATCCAATACAGATAGCCAAGGCACTCCGTACAAGCCCGCGGGTCAAACGCACACCAAAACTTGTTTGCGCCGTCTTACATTCCGCTCGGGCATTAAGTATTCCGATTAAAATCGGTATTCGACTTGTAGCACAAACACAAACATTTATCTGGTCGATTCAACACTTACTGTGCTCCTTGGAGTCTGCCATTTTACTGAGCAAATGGTTGGAAGCGCTCTCGCAGCCAAATCCAGATCCGCCAGTATCATATGATGAGTGGAGGATCGGCACCCTTGTGAAGATGATGCTGGACGAGACGGAGTTTGCTATTGCGTCGAACCTGACTCTTGGATCCCCTGCCATGATCAGGCAGATGAATGCGGGTGTGTTGCGTGTGTGGGCGAAAATCTTCAAAGGGACGCAGACTTGGGCTATCATTGATACCATCGGGAACTCGCTGAATATATATGCAGATATGATCGAGGATAACTAATTCGGCACGTTTCCTGGGAGTTATAATAGTGACATATGACAGGGGGTGGTCAATTCAATTTGGAGAATGATCAGACCGCGGGCGTGGTGAGGTAGATCCCAACTCAATCTCATGCAAGTATAGTTCCGCACCACTATTTTCTTCTATCGTAATTATCTGTTAGATCTGCCTCAGGCAGTATCTCCTCACAGAGACCCCGAAGATGTTCAGATATCTGAGTTTAAACCAGATAGAGGTCACGAACACCGCATCTATATAGAGGGTGTCTTTCTCCCTCCCGTAGTTTCATGTTGGTCACAGAAGAAACTTTTTTATAGATATAACCCGTAGTTTGGCACCCTATGTGGCTGCGTGAAGCTAGCCGCCGGACATGCCATTACATTAGAGAAATAGTGCTCCCGTCTCGTCTGCCAGGCAGCTGAAACAGCATAGGGGGGATTTATATCTCATTTCAGCTCCTAAACGAATGGCTGCCACGAGGTTCATTGTACTGTGGTTGCCTTGGACGGAGAAATTAGCCACTATTAGTCATCGCCATGTTTGCTTGCCTTCCTCGCGGATTTTTATCCACGGGTAGGGGTCTTTCGAATAGCATGGTGTGGTGGATCGGCAAAACGCATCCCGGCACCAGTATCGCTCCTTTCCGCTCAGTCTTTAGAGATGGTCCCGCGCTCTGATGGTCAGCCGTCAAACTTGCAAATCTTTGCTTCACTCTTGGTGGTCATGAGTCTCTAGAACACGAACTGGCCAATAAGCGGTTACTGTAGTTGAGGTATATCCTTATGCACGATCGATATATTCAAAGCCTGCAGCCTGTTCATCCTCGAGAGCGCTTCTTCTAACCACCCACACCAACTTGCATTCTTGTAGACACGAAAAAGACGTCCACAGCCAGATATTCACGTGGGGTCATACTCCTGAGAGAAGAGCTGGGAAAGGATTCATCCGCCCACAACCGCATTTCCGGCATATGCACCAACATGGGCAAAGTGCGAGGGTACCACATACGCGTTATATCCCTGCAAAAGGCGGGGATGGAGGTTATTTTGGGTTAAGGTTTTGTTTAGGGGTGTGTGTGGTCAATAATAATGCATGCACAGGCGCATGTGTCCGCGAGAAGGAAGGGGGTGGTTTGGTTCGTTGTTAGCTGATGACTTTCTTCGACATACGGAGTACAGGAGTGTCCTATTGGCAAGGAAGACGGGCCAAAAGTCCAGGATGCGAGCAACGGTTGCCACATGACAGACGCCCAAAGGCTATATGTTGGTTGGCTGGGGTCTCATAGGATGAACTGCGAGGACCTAAATAAGATTTTTGGTTTTTTAAAAGGACTGTATCCCATGCGCTTCCACTTCCTTCGCCCAGGATATATAAATCCTTTTAATCGGAATCGGAGTGCAGACGAGAGAGATTCTCACGATGATGTTGGATTAGAGTTGCAGAGATTGATTGATAAGATAAATAGCCCCAGCCGTGTTGGCTCAGACACGTGATTCACCACCTCCAGACTCCAGCTTCACCATCGAGTTGTCAAGCATCTCCAGGATACAGATAGGTATATCCGCGCTCCCTGTGGCTAACGTCCAACGATGCTTTGATAAGCTCTGTCCTAACGGCCGCTTGACTGCTGTTTGAGTTTCTCTTCGGCTAACGATGCTTGAAAATCGTCTGAGGAGCCTGCTTAATCGGCATCGGCACCAGTCGTACGAGCAATTGCGGAACGAAACTGATGCAGGCGACATTAGTGATGGAGTGTCACGTAGAGATAGCGGGAGGGTCCACCAGCTGGAGGACTACTCGGACTCTTCCTTCTCATGGCTTGAATACTCAATGTTCTTCTGGATGGGGGCAAACATGCTTTGGGCTTGGTATGTTACTAAATTTCCATTGCAAGGCAGGACCCTAGCTGTGTACCTCAATCTACTCAATGTATCACGTTGCGGAGCTGCATTTCGTGGATGTATATGCATATAGGAAGACCCATAACTGATGTATGAACGTTCAGGAACATGTTTTTAGCAGCAGCTCCATACTTCCAGCTCCGATTCGCATCCAACACTTGGATCATGACCAATTTCCAATCCTGTATCCTATCCGTCTCCTGCGTCACCAATCTATTGTCAGTTCTTATCCTAGCAAAATTGCAGAAAAATGCATCGTATTCTCATCGCGTAATTTTCTCCCTTATTCTTAACATCACGATTTGTACCTTGCTAGCGATCTCTGCCATTCTATTCCGGGACGTCTCCATCCCTCTCTACTTCGCATTCCTACTCTTCATGGTGCTTGGTGCCAGTCTTGCAACCGGATTCAACCAGAATGGGATGTTCGCTTATGCCTCCGGATTTGGGAGGACCGAATATACACAAGCTCTTATGGCAGGGCAGGGCGTAGCCGGTGTTTTGCCCTGTATCGTCCAAATTGTTTCCGTACTCGCCGTACCCGAGCAGAGTGAAAACGTAAGCGATCGTGTTGTCCAGTACAAATCGGCCAAGTCTGCATTTTCGTTCTTCCTCACCGCGACTCTAGTATCTGTCATCGCATTCTTCTCTTTCGTTTACCTTCTCCGCCGACGAAGGAAATCATTATCTCTCACCCTTAAAACCGCCACCACTCTCGGACCCGACGACGAGGAACTCGAAATCCACCATCACCGCCCAACCCAAAATATCACTACCACTCTGGATCCTTCTTCCAAAAACTCCGGTTGGATGGCGCCTAGCCCGTCTTCCTCGCTGTTTTACCGTCACAATGGCCTACCCGGTCTTCACAAACCAGATCCAGAGCGTCAGAAACTCCAACTCCACCTCAGATGGAAGCCAGCATATTCCCCGACTATTCCAGCCAACCATTTTCATCCCCGTAGCCCTCCTATTCTGGAACTCTGGCGACCTGGTCGGCCGACTCATCATCCTGATCCCTCAAATAAGTCTAACACACCGGCCATTCCTACTCTTCCTCCTCTCTATAGCACGCTTCATCTTCATTCCCCTCTACATGACCTGCAATGTAAACGGACGCGGCGCCTGGATAGACAGCGATATTTTCTACCTAGTTATCGTGCAGTTTCTTTTTGGCATGTCCAACGGGTATATTGGTGGAGCGTGTATGACGGGTGCGGCTGAGTGGGTGGCTGTTGAGGAACGAGAGGCTGCGGGCGGGTTTATGGGCTTTATGCTTGTCGCTGGGTTGACCTCGGGGAGTTTCCTGAGTTTTTTGCTTGCTAGTTAGGTTCTATTTTACCATGCTGGTCCATTTTCGGTTTTCATCTATTATACAACTATATAATGCTACTTTCCCATGCATTCCTTTCCCGTTAGAATGATTAGAATGATTAAGATGGTCTATTGGATATATTTTTCTCTTTATCATACCCCTATTTATATTATGGTCGTCGCAGAACGAGGATCTATACTGCATCACAGATGAGCAAGACAAGGCGGTTTCTTTTCTTTTTATTTCTGTCCAAATATGTTTGTCGGTTTAGAAATGATACTCTATCCGGAATTTCTAGACTATAAATCAACATACGAATAAACTCTATCAATGAACAGTAGCCTAGAAACATAGTAAAGTGTCTATATGAGAATAAATACACTCTTACATAAAAAGTTAAAAGTCATACATATTACACTTTATAGGCGGGAAGAGAGAAGTATTTCGTGATTGATGCTTGACAGGTAGACTGGCTGATGGGTGATCGGCTGAGTTGTACGACAAGAGGGGAGAGTGGGTTAGGAGGAGTAGGGATCAGGGGTATAGAAAACGGAGGGGATTTGGGTCGAATATACAAACGAATAACGACAGTGGGGATGGTAGGAATGCAGTAAAATGTTCTGAGTGACATATTATACAGATAAAGTACATGTACACACAGAGTGAGGGGTGATGCATGCAAAAAAGTTGACGAGGAAGGAGAAGCGCGGATATGTACGCCATCCACATTGATTTTGGACGGCAGTTATAACTAATTATAATAATAAAAACAAGCAATCCAGCAATAGTTTCAAAGGGGTATTGTACCATAAGTAGTAACTAAATCGAGAAATTAAAGAAAATCGATTGTAGCCACCTAGAAAGAGGAAAGGCACAGTTATTGGAGTCATGAATCGGCGGACTTTCGGAAAAGGAGATGACCGCACCCTGCAGGCGGGGCGGGGTGGGAAGCAACAAGGAATGTTATCGATGGGTGAGACGAGCCCAGGAGGAGAAGAGGCAAACACGCAAAAACATATGAATTTGCTAGTCGGTTTTATTTTGATCGTCGATGCTCCGCTTCTTCCACGCCAACCACAACACCATCCGGTTCAGAAGAAGCTTCCTCATCTTTTTTCTCCACCTTTTGCTCATCAACTACCTCTCTCTCGGACTCCGTTTCCGCATCGTCATCCTCTGCATAATCCTCGTCCCCTTCCTGTAGCATTTGTTGCAGCTCCTCCGTCTCAGACGGCGGGCCCCGTCCTGCAGAGCTATCGTAATGCGGCAACGGCCCAACACCACCCTCTCCACCGCTCATTTGCCATTCCATAAGTTTCGTGAAAGCGCCGTCCGGCCGCGAGCTTAGTTCTTTGTAAGTGCCTTGCTCGGCAACGCGGCCGTCTGAGCTGAGCACGACAATGGTATCAGAGCGCTTGATGGTTGAGAGGCGGTGAGCGATACTGATGGTTGTGAGATTTCCCTGAAGAAGCGCAGCGAGGGCGCTGTTGACTAGGGTCTCAGATTCGGCATCCAAAGCGGATGTGGCTTCATCTAGGATAAGGATGTCAGGATTCTTGATGAGAGCGCGAGCGATGGCAATCCGTTGCTTTTGACCTCCAGAAAGTTGGGCCCCGCGTGCGCCGACATGGGTATCAAGACCGTCAGGCTAGATGAACGGCAAATGTTATTAGCATGCTTCGTAAGTGAGAAGGAAGGGAAGACGAAAAGGGAGGCGTACAAAATCGCTTATAAATTGACAATTCGCTCTGCGTGCTGCGGCGATGATTTCCGTCCTTGTCGCGTTAGGCTTTCCGTAGGATATGTTCTCAGCTATAGTTCCGGAGAAAAGTACCGGCTCCTGTGAGACGACACCGATCTTCCTTCGTAGCGATTTGGCATTCATTGTAGAAATATCCTTGCCATCTATCAGGATCTGACCCTTGGTAGGGTTATAGAATCGGAGCAATAAGGAGGCAATGGTTGATTTACCGGCTCCTGAGGGGCCGACGATCGCAACGTTGCTTCCCTGAGGGATTTCGAAGTCGAGCTCTCTAAATATTGTAACGGCAGGTCTGGTGGGATAGCTGAAATCCAGGTCCCTGAAGCGAATTGGTCCTCGTGCGGATATGACCTTGTCTCCTTTGGTGGGAGGGACTGTAGGGTTGCGGTCCTGAAGTTCAAAGAGCCGGATGGCAGCACCGACGCCTTTCATCAGTTCTGAATAGAAACTGGAGAGGCCGAACATGCTTGAGCCCGGCATAGGCAGTATACATGAGGAATGAAGTTAGGTCACCAATCGAAATCGCACCAGACTGGACCATCCCGCCGCCCACATATAGTAAACTCCAGATGGTCATTATTGCTCATCAAACCAGTCTGTACAAACACAAAGCCTGTCAG
>NW_001813982.1:4734682-4736276 GCF_000149585.1 Histoplasma mississippiense | reverse complement strand
TGATTATGGAGCTGAGAGTTTGACATTTACCCTCCCTGTCTTTGTCTGTTCACCCCGCGTATTGAAATCAAGCCCTGTGTACCCCTCTATAGTATCTCAAATATCCTCTCTGTAACCCACCCCACCTTGCGCCCTCCTGGCTTCTGCTCTCCAACATGGTTCTCGACTATAGCAAATGGGATGCCCTGGAGCTCTCAGATGATTCGGATATCGAAGTGCATCCCAATGTCGACAAACGATCCTTCATCCGCGCAAAACAGCACCAGATCCACCAGCAGCGCATTCAGCGCCATCAGGAAATCGAAAACCTGAAATACTCTCGCATCATAAATGACGGACTGTTGAAGCGCATTGACGCTCTCATAGCATCACTCAAGAGCCATGAAGACAGTTCCAGAAACCCGGATGAGCTTATTTTCCAGGCCCTGATCGAGTCCGCTGGCGACCCTAACGAAGACAGTCCTCCGCCACCTCCCGAAGGCGTATTGACGCACGAAAAGGAACAGCCTAAATACTCGCAAATGATGGGGTCACTAGTAGACCAGGTGAAGAAAGAGCTGGATGAGTCCAAACCGGAAAATCGGTTTCAAGAATACATCAAGGGTGTGGAGCAGCATAAGACCAAAGTTTTGGGGTTGCAGCAGCAGTTATTAGAGAAACTAGCTTCTCTGGAGAAAGAGGAGGCCAAAAAAATTACCAGCGAGAGCATACACACCGGCTTTGACAGAACCTTAGTTAACCGGCCGAAACCCGAGCAGAAGAAAACGGAGACTACTAGTTCGGTGGAACTTCTGAATCCGGGTGCGGCCAAGAGCGTCAATGAGGCGGACGTAGGCTCCTCTGGGGCCGAAGTCGACATTGAAGATGAGGAAGAGGAAGATAAAATCAAGGTAACACCGCTGGCTAAACAATTTGCCAAATTCAAAATCGGTGACTACAAAAGTTGCCTGCAATTTATCGGCGATCACCCGGAGATCGTAACTGAGCGCAAGACGGATGAGCTACTTATCGAGGGATTCGACGCCCAGCTATCCGGGAACGAAGAATACGCCCGCCAATGTGTGCATCAAGGCTTACTGCTTCAATACTGCCGATCTCTCGGCCGTGACGGCGTGAGCCTCTTCTTCAAGCGGTACGTCGAACACACCCATGCAGCCGCCACTTTCCCATTGTTTAATTGATGTAAAATTATATACTAACCAAACCACACTTTCCACGCTTAACAGCATAACCTCAAGGGACCACAAAGCCTCCATACTCTTCCACAACGATGTTACCGAAACATACGGCAAGATGAAAACGCGCGCCGCAGAGCTCGCCAAGAACTCCGCCGGTAATCCTGTAGAGGTCGAGCAAATCCAACTCCACGCCGTCGATCCGAATACGAAGCTCAACATCAAAATCCCCTCGCCGGAAGACACTAATCCGGACTCTGTCGCGGCGATGGAAACCTTCAAGAGCTTCCCGCCGAACCTGCAGCGGGCGCTCAAATCTGAGAGCCTTGATGAGGTTAATAAGGTGCTTGGGAAAATGAGTGTGGAGGAGGCGGAGGGGGTAGTGGACAAGCTGGGGTCCAGTGGGATTTTGACGATGG
>NW_001813982.1:4721381-4733557 GCF_000149585.1 Histoplasma mississippiense | reverse complement strand
GCGCTCTTTGCCTTGCCGCCCGTGATTGCTGGCGTCCATACCCAATGGTTAATGCTGGAAGGGTAATGTGTAGATTGCACATGCACTGTACAATTGATGCTGTCGGGCATGCCAGTCTGTTGACCTCGTATGGAACCGCTCATCGGTAGAGCACGCAGCCTCTGTCCAGCATACACTGCGCGGTAGATGGGAGGTCTATCCCATTTGGCTTGTGAGATGGTGACAAAAAATTGTTCCTCCACTTCTAGGCTGGAGTCATGCGAGCTTCGCAGGAGAATAAAAGGTGAGAATTGCATCGTAGTCCGTTCGGGTATTTGAGAAGCAACTGCGACGGAAATTCCCTTTGTGCATTTTCCGCCTGTAGGATGGTTGGACGGAACTCGACTGATTTGGATGGATTCCGGCCGCGGGCGAAACAGACACGATAATTCAAATATATATATATATAGATATAGATATATATAAATAAAAAGAGAAAATAAAAAATTATAAAAGTATTAAATAAAAATATACAAATAAAAATCCAATCCTTTATTTATTCGCCATGTACTTCATGAAGTCTTCAATCTTCCCGCACAATTTCGGTTTGTCATTCCAGGGCACGAACTTGCCTTCAAGCCCACACGCGGTCTTCTGCAATCCGCCCCAGAGCCTGCGCTCGATGTCAAACCCGACTTTCTTAATCATTTCATGCTTAGGGCCCCACATTCGCTGCGGGTCGCCTTCAGCGTTCCACGCGAGTCCCTTTTCCCCGAACACGCTGATGGGGTCCAGCTTGGGCAGGTTGGCATGGCATGTCATAAAGGATTCTGGAGGGGCGTTAGGCTTCCCACCCCAGCCGTACACTTCGCCCTCTGGGAGGCGCGAGTCCCAGATCGGATTTGTTTGTAGGATCACGCCGCCCTCCCACCCGCCGTCCGGTTTGCGATAGCCGAAGACGGCCGGTCCCGTGGAAACGGCGTAAAATGGAAGATGCAGAATCATGGCGGGGGCGACGAGTGTTTCCTTATCTCCTTCGCCAGGGTGGCCTTGGGATAGTAATGGGTAGTAATGCGACGGGCCGTAGAAGTTGTAATAGGCCGATAGCAAAAGCATTTGCGCGTGGGAATTCTTGGAGACCAGCAGCTGGCCTGATTCAGTGGATGCATGGCGGAATCCTGTCGGGACTTGTTGGGACGAAACGTAGAAAAAGGACGGGTGATAAGTCACCTGCCAAAAGTCGGGCCAGGTAACCAGGCCCGTTGAAAGGAATGGCTCTGAATCGAATAACTCTCCAGGGTTGTGTATGGGGAATGAATCGGCATCGAGGAATAGCACCTGCTCGAAAGATGAAAAGAGGAGGGAAAAGATTTTGAACTGATATTTCTTCAGGCCCTCGTCCAGCGGTGAGAAGTCCAGAATATCTGCCAAGATCACACATTTCGCATTCAGCGAGGGCAGTACCACGCCACAGACGTATTCATCGTATTCACTTTTGTCCGCCACGAAGACTTCGACGGGAAGAGTTGAGCCTGTTTCCCGGAGCATATGCAAGGAGGTGACCAGGACCGGGAGGTAATGGCCACCCGCGGTTGAGACGATGCCTCTGGTGCCAGAGGTGTAGCGTAGTTTTGGAGCAGTCGGGCTCGATAACAAGGTGGTAAATCGGGAGTGCGCAGTTTTTAATATCTCTTTATCTTCAGGCTCTACGATGATATGTTCCGGTAGAGTGACATGATCAGCCTCGTCGGGCTTGAAGCCGATCGCAGCCGGGTGGTCTTCTATTCGCTTCGGCGACTTACAACGTGGTTCAGCCTCTTTGAGGATCTCATGGAAGGCTATCCAAAACTTGCCATGGTCTGTAGTCGTGGGGGTACCTGATATCGGGAGATAACGAGGGTCTGCTGGCTGTGTGGACGAAGAGGACGGGGAGGATATTCGACTGAGGGTGAAGTACAAGAAGAGAGCGATGAGGGCGAGCGGGAAGCCGCGTCGATAGCGGAGGCCTTGAACCATCGTGACTTGAGTCGGAGAGGAAACTAGGAGCTCCTCCGCCCGTCAAAGAGAGACAGACGCTCACGGGAAAGAACAGGGAAAGAGAAAAAAGGGGGCGGCGTGTGGGGAATCCCAAGATCTCAAAGCGGGCGACGGAGCGGCCGGGGCCAGCGGCTGGGCAGCCGAAACAACCATCGGCGGGGAGGATTATCGCAGAAGCCAGGGACTCTGGGGCATTTGGACCCTCGACATAGCAGTTGATGTCGCAGACAGACAGGATAGGAGGTTCGGCGGAGGTTGAGGTTGGCTAAGTCAGAAGCCCTAATTCATTTTGCCTGAAAGGGGAAGACTTTGTGGAATGATATATAAGAAGAACCATCTCGAATTACGGATGATTATAATGGTAATTATGATCCTAGGCGCATCCCAAGAACATGACAGATCACCAGGAGCAACTTCGAGCCTTTTGCCACTGTGGGGTTGTGTGGCCGAGAGCTTCCATCGTATTTCGACTCCTATCCTTCTTCCGCCCTCTGCTCTGTTTTCTTTTATTTTATTTCTTCGTTAACTTCTATGTTCTAACTTTCTTCCATCCTCAATCTCGGAATCGTGCGCCCTTGGTTCGTCCCAGCAACAACTGGTTGACTACCAGGTGTTTGCACTAGGAAACTTTCTATGCGTAGATACTGTAAGTCATCTCTACGGTGCATCCTGTAGCTTAACTGAAGTCTTTAACTATCGCTAGATCATCTCACCCCCGATTGTACGCTTAAATGGAGTCGATTAGGGCGCAGTCTCTGGAGTTGTAGGAGTCCTCGACGTACCACAAAGCAAAATAGCCTGACCCCCTGAGCCAACAGACCTACACTATTCTGTGGCCCCTACTTTTTAACAGCCGCTGAAGATCCGTAGCCTCGGCTGCTCCAAGAATCGGCCCCCTTTGGATAGCACGTTTACCAGGTCAATGATTTGTTACGGCGCAAGATCCGTTTCGTTTCTGCAACCATGCGGCCCACTCGCCACTGGCCGAGATCAATCGAAAAAGTTAAGTTTAAAAAGAAGCGTCGTTGTGACAGTTTGGCCCCTTAACCGAGAGATTGGCATCTGAATTCCTCATTTAACGTGGTGATGTTTTTTTTTCTGTTTCTTTTCCATTCTTTTTGAGGGCGTTCGAGTTTCCATCGTGCAGTTCGACATTATGTTCAATTTTTGCTTCCAATGATTCCTTATCCCACTACTCCTTCGCCCCATTCCCTTCGAGGAACGCTTGTCTACTTGACTGACATCTCTTCCCCGTTATATCTAACTCTGGTCTAGAGATATGGTGATGCTCCAATCACCCCGTTCAAGGGCTTTCGTCTCCAGCACTTTCGGCCTCCTACCAGCCATCATCCAGTGTAGAATAGACCCTGGATCAAGGAAACCGTCGAGGCCGGTCGGGAAAACCTCTTATTTGGATGGCATCCGTGGCCTCGCTGCACTGGGCGTGGTGGTGTTGCATATGGTACTGGGGTTCTTTCCGAACAGCTCATATGCCTACAATGGGTCCGAGGGCCGCGATTCGATCTTCCAATTGCCCTTTTTCCGTCTTCTCTACAGCGGGCAACCAACCATCTTTTTCTTTATCTCGGGTTACGTCCTTTCTCTCGGCACCATCAAAAAATGCCGTAGCCAATCCTGGGGCTCCTTGCAGCTGGACCTGAGCTCCAAGATCTTTCGGCGTCTGTTCCGGCTATATATCCCCTCCATCATCGCCACGTTTATTCCCATGTTCATGGTGAGCTTCAATCTTTTCCCCGCAGTCGCCAAGTTCGAAGATGGCAACATGCCACGCCGCACCTTCGACATGGCCCCGCAGGAATCGACCTTTATACGCCATCTCTGGCTCTGGTGCAAGACCATCCCTCCCCTCTTAATGGCCCTTTGATTGGGAAAACTTCAGCCAAAACTCGCCATACGCCTATCAGCTCTGGACCATCCCGGTAGAATTCCGCTGCTCGATGGTCCTCTTCCTCATTCACGCCGCTTTCGCAAGATGTTCCAGCAAGACACGCCTAATCTTCAACGGCCTCCTCTCCCTCTACTTCCTCACCTTCGAGAAATGGGATGTCTTCCTCTTCCTCGCCGGATCCTTCATTGCCGAGCTAGACATCATCAAAGATGATGCCGCCGAGGGCCAGCTTCCCAAGCACGAAATCGCAGATACAAAATTCAGATCCGTCGCCCACTTCACCCCGCCGACATGGTTCATGGTCGCCAGCATGATCCTGGGCCTGTGGATCCTAAGTGTCCCCGCTGCAGATATCTGGAATGCATGGTCATTCGCCGTGCTCGAATGGTACGCACCGCGCACGTACACGGCGTATTTCCGCTTCTGGGACTCCGTCGGCACCGTCATCCTCATCTGGGCCATCACGGGCCTCCCATCCGTCCAGCGGTTCTTCACTCGCCCCATCTTCCTCTACCTCGGAAACCTCTCCTTCTCGCTCTACCTGACGCACACCATCGTGCTGAAATTCCTCCTATACCCGCTCATGCCGTGGCTGTATGCGATCTTCGGATATCAGACGACGTTCCAGTACGGCTTGACGTTTGCGCTTGGTGGGTTGGCAACGGTGATGCTCTCTCTCTGGGTTGCGGAGGTGTTTCAGCGGCATGTGGAGGAGCCATCTGTTGCGTTTACGAAATGGCTGGATGTCCAATGTTCGTCGACGTGAGGGAGATTCCCCCTTTTTCCTCTCCTTTTGCCATGACTCACTGGATGAGTTTTTCTCCATCGCCATCGATATAATCTACTCAATCTTGCATTCTCTCCCCTTTCTTCCTCAAGCATCTACAGAGTTTTTTATTTCATTCTTTTCTTGTTGCTTGATTTTTAATATTCTCGATATTATACATATTTTGACGTTATTCTTGGATAAATGCACAGAGTGCCGCATCGCATCCCGTGCAACTACACAGCTTCTAACAAACCCCACCACCACATCATATCACTTCTTAATTTTACGTGTGTAGAAAGCGGGTCTGATGCGATAGAGGAATCTGGTTTGTTGGGTTCGGGAGTTTATTTTGTTGATAAGAAGAAGAATGCTAGCAATTGAAGCAAGTGGTGTTTGCAGCAAGCTGACTTCGAACTTCTTCACGTATTTGTTTCTGTTTTCTGTTTTCTTACGGCATATTTCTTTTCTCTTTTCTTTTCTTCTCCTTTTTTTTTTTTTTTTTTTTTTTTGGCTATCTCCACCAAATATTCATGCGCCACTCTCTAGTGGCGCTGAAACTTCCCAGTTAAAGTTATGGGGCCTTGGCGCCTAAGGTGACAGCCAAGGCTTAGGCGCCAAGCCTCCAAACCCACCCCAATCGTATAGGGGGCTTGGCAGCTGGTGATGAAACACGCTTACCCTGCACAGTGGACTTTTGCAGGGTCCACAGGCCTTAAGTGAGATAGGGATCATCCATTGCCCACTGCCTTCAACTTCCACTATGCGCTGCATACGGAGTACGGAGTACATACATAGTACGCCTTTCATTACAAACAAAAATAACCATATCATGACAGACACATGCCCTTGATAGCTACTAGCAGTATCTTATCATCAATAGATATCATCACTGAATAGTTATTATTATTATTATTAATCCTACTCTCATTCATGGTACTAAATAGAGAAAGATAACTAACTATAGAACATAAAGAAGCAGTGAGTTGTCAGAGGCCCCATCGGGAAGCATTGTTGAAGCCGATCTGGCGGGAAACTAATTGATCCACAGGAATGACCCATTTTTCGCCATTATTTTTCTTATAGAAAATACTATTACTAGTTAGTATACAGTCGCTCATTTACGAAAGGAGTGTTCATCGCCCCAAGTAGTCTTCAGCTTCTTTATCCATAATGGCTTCAACATCTCCTCTCCGTGTACATGTACACCTTCACCAAATAACTCGGCGACAATTTGGTTGGGGCATGTATGTCACCCTTTTCACTCTGTACCTTGAATTCTTTCTTCTTGCCGTTTCCCTGCTTACATTATATGCGTTTCTCCTAGCTAGCAACAAAGCCGGGCAGGGCACACTGTTGTTATCAAATCCGCCCGCTACTGGCGGAAGTAAACTATTGATAATGAATAAAAGATACCCAGATGAAATTCCAACCTCGAACCTCATGCCTGCGTGTGTGAGTTTGATTGCCGAGATAGCTGAACGAACCATCAGATACATCCACAATTGCGTTAAGAGATCTTGAAGATGATTTTACTCGCAGCTTCAGATGCTAAAAGAAACTTAACGGAAAGGGAGATCAAAATCAAATTGTGTCTCAAAGGCGGGTTCTGGGAGGCGTTGGAAAGTTGAAAGTTTCTTCATTGGAGCTGGCTGGCTATGTGCATACGGGCTTTGAATCCCATCGATATTGAATGGATGACGTTTTGGTGAATTATACATTATACTCACAATTCCTCCGTGAAAATCAACGCTTTGCTGATGTCCGACTTGCAGATCTCGAGAGCACAGTGCACATAAGCCCCCCTTACTGCAAAGAGCAGTGATGGAATTGGCACACTGTTGGGGTTAACAGTGGAGACCACCTACCGATATTTGGTCTTATGGGAGACAATGGTATTTCTTCCACACTACAGAGTAGTTTGTTTCTGTCCGTGATTCTTAATGTTTTGAAGAAAGCTCATATCCCTGATCTGGGGCGTGATGACTTCTTTTTTGTCTTCGAGCCCAAAAGAACCCCCGAAGTTACGAAGACTCTGAACCAGAGATTCTTATACAGTACCGCATCTTTTCCGGGTCATATCCACCCGCATATGTGCATATGCGGACCTTGCCGACGAGGAGATATTGGCAATTCTTTTCAGCTCTCATGGACAGGGTGCCATCTGAGAATTTGAGACCTTTTCTTTCTCACTGGCTAGCCGGAAAGAGATCTCGAAAGAAGACAAGGAGTTCGTTTGTCTTTGAAGGATAGTGAAACTTGGCCCCAGGGACAGACCAACTGGGAAAGGGCTTCTTGAAGATGAGTGGTTCAAGGAGGAGATGTGAATATGCCACTGTTTGACCCACAAATCCGATTCTAACCATTTCTGCTAACTACTTTAACTGAGCCGTGAGCGTGAATAGATATGTTCATGCAGAACGTTTTATTTGGCTCAAAAACAGTGACTAAATAGTTACATGCCCAATGTACTGTACAACTCTACAGTATCAGCAGACAGCGTCGGGGTAGCCGTCTGCCTGCCCAACGCTACTGGCGATAGATCCCCGGGCGCGACTATTTCGCGGTCTGGGTAGCCGCGGAAAGGGTAGCTTCCATTCCATCTTTTCCAACATGCGACGGTCTGTTCTGTTGCTTGATGATTTGGTTGAACTACATAGTTGCTTGTGGGATTCTGAGTTCAAAAAACAAAGTGCTGATTTTGAACGGTGTACAGGTAACAAGAAATGGCAAGTGGGAGGATTACTTGAGAGTTTCTGGAGCAATAAAAAGAGCAGAAAGAAAGAAAGAAAAAGGAAATAAGATGGGTCATATTCAGCCAGAGGATACTTGTACACGTTTCTCTCCGGCGGCATGACGATTTTAAAACATAGAAACACACTTTACGCTGTGTCATACATCATTGAAACTGAGAAGGCTGAATTTGTCACAACGTATATTGGGAACTTGTGAGCGGACCACGAGACGAATGCAAAACACGCGTTCGGGGGAAGTTGCTGGATGTGACCCCCTTGTTCCCAGGCCAAGCCTCCGCCACTGGCTTCCAAACCCAGACAAATATGGAGGAGAAACCTTAAGGCATATAAAACCTCTTGCATCCCAGAGGGTATTGACAATGTCTTGTCCCCGTTTTCTTCCTCTTTTCTTTTGTTATTCCATGTTTTTTGACGTCATGGGGTCAATGATGGAATGCCCTTTATTTATTTTATTTCTAGTAGCGTACCGGCTGCTTGTGATAGGGCCAACGTGGATGTAGACGGAGTTGACTTGGGCCCAGGCTTGTTTTGCCCATGGTGTGAGATCAAATCGGAAGGTGTATTGCAAGTGCTTTGCTTGGCCGGACAAGGGAACCCAGAGTAGAACCAGGCAACAACATGTTCTGTTAATGGCAATGGCGCGCTGTCGAACCATACCCGCTGACTCCTTTCCCATTCAACGTCACAGGAACTGCTATGATCAAAGCCAGTTCTGCTAGGTTGCAATTGAGTTGTGCGTGGACTGTAAAGTTAAATATAATTGCCGTTTTCAGCTCTCGCTGGTATGCTCTGTAGGCCATCTTCGCAGCCATTGAATGGGCTTTCCCTTTCTTTGGAAAACGCTGCTAGGAAAATCTGAAAATTTCTCGTGCAGGTCAAGATGACACGGGACGTGCTGCCACGCGGGCCCTCACTGAGGCTTTTGGGCTGTTCACCACGGCAGTTTTCATCTGAGCAAACTATACCGGGCGATGATGGATCAGCCAGATATCCTGGTGGGCTCTAGATAGATGCCAGTGTAATAGCCGGGATGACCCTTTTTGCGAGGTCAACATGTCCAGGCAGCTTAAAACAGCAAAAAGTGCCATCACATCTTCTTCCACACGCCAATTCAGTGAGGGAAGACGAGACGAGGTAAATGTTCGAGGGCTGCTCCGAGAGCACGGGTTTCCTGCAGTTGCCATGCGACGGAGGGATATCATAGGCGATGGTGAACCCCCCCCCCCCAACCGCTCGATGGAAGGGAGAAAACGATCGGAAGAAAGAAAACAACAGCGTGAGAATGAATGAAGGGCCTAATTGCAGTGTAAACCAGTGGAAAACTCAATCGTGACGCCGATGCGCGCCAGAAACTCAACCTTAAGATGCGACGAACTTTGGTACAGTACAACGAACAAACAAACTCCAGGAACAGGAAGGTTTGTTGAAAGTTTATCATTCTCTCCGAAACTTACATCTGTGCACAAGGAGGAGGAACTGACCAACGTAACTGATTAGCAGTGATGACTTCAAGTCGGAATCGAACGTGTCAAAAAAATAATGCAGGAGTATGATTCGTTCTATCCTGACCGATTTCATTCCTTCTAGGTATATCTTCAACGCCCTTGACTTTTTTTTCCCCCTCTCTCATTCTCGGAAATATCTGACTGCAACCCGTATTTTTCCTGTCGAGATGGTAACCCAATCGTTTGTCGGATATGAGGGACTCTCCTGCATTACATACTAGGATGTTGCGGATGACAATGGATATTGTGCAACAAGGTTCCTGGATGCACAAAACAGGGTTAGACACCAGGAGTAGTGAATAATAATAAATAGGTATACTATTGAAAATTTCAGGGAAACCCACAGATACTATTTGAAAGGGGCAAATGGAAATGGAAAACGTCACTCTGCTCTCACTGGCTCATGAAGAAATTTCCCCTCTTTCTTTTCATTTTCTGGAGAATCTTTCTTGTATTAGTTATATTCCAAGTTCTACAACTCAACCCAAAGCCGAATCCAAATCCAAGAGCTGATGATGCCCCTTTTTCGGGCCGTCCCTCATTGGCACGCTTTCCGCGATGCCAATTTTTGTGTGCACAGCCAATACCCATGTCCCTGCATGTTTTGCTGGCATGGTCTGTCGCCGGTGGCAGCCAAGTACCGTCTTAGCCTTGACCAGTCTCTATCTGGCTTGGAGCGAACTTCCTCCATCGGTGTTCTTGCACTCCGCCACACCACGCCCAGAATTCGCCGTACACGCGTGCAAAGACACACAGGCATCCCATCCCACATGGCAAAAATGAGAGGGGATTGGCGGGCAGGGGCACTCATGGACAAAAGTGGCTTTCTTGCTTTCGTGGAATAGCACTACTCTGTAATCTGTACTCCGTACTCCGTACAGAGTAGTGCAGGAGGACTCACTCTGGAATGTGATACGCAGAATACTTCCACTGCTGATGCTGCCACCTAGCGTTGAAGATCGGGAAGCCGGGGCTGTTTGGGGGGGAAGGGGATTTTGGGGGATTTTGGGGGATTTTGGGTGGTTTTGGGTGGTTTTGGGCTAGGCTGGAAGGAAGAAACGCAAGGGATTTTTGAGTTGGGGACCGATCCGTGGGAACAGACCCGGATAGCTTTGTACGCAGGAGATATTGTTCTCCTCGCACACCGAGAGGGAGGAGGAGGAAGGGGATGAGGAGGATGTGACTATCATGACCTCCGAGGTTATGAGGCCATGATTTGCCAGCCACCACGGCCCACTCGCTTGGGCATCCTCATCTCCACTGCCATCCCAGGGTGTCTCTAGCCGTCCTGGGACCGAGTTGCTCAGATTTTGGCCCGGTGGCTGCTTGGCATCAAGCCCCTGCTCTGGGCTTGTCTCAGCCCATTGCCCTGAACCGGACATCGACCTCATCGTTTGCTTGATCCCAAACGGACGATGCTTGGTCTATCTCTCGCTCTCTCTCTTCCGCTCTCTTTAACAACTCCTCCCCTCCCTTCCCACTGTATCCTGCTGGTCAAGTATCTACCGCGGGTTCTTGGGTCACTCGTTACTGTGGTTTTACTATCTTTACTATCTTTACTATCTTTACTAACTATATTTACTATCTTTAACCGCTTTTTCCTCTCTGGGTTTCCTCGTCTCGTATCCCCCTTAGAGCCGCCCCGGGATCGCCTGGGAATCCGTACTTCGGTGCGTCGATTGGTTACACCGCGGACGAGATATACTGTTGTTGATAGAAAATAGAAACCGAAGAGAACTAGCTCTTCTTACATTGTGCTTCTAATGATATAAATATTCTCCGCCACTATGTTCGCTCGTCTATCGCTTCCCTTCACTTCCCTCGGGTCGATTCTGCCCAGTGCGGCCACCACCATGGCCTCCGCCGGCCCCAAAAGGAGAGAGGACAACTGGGTCGATGTATGTCTTCTCTCTCCAACCATGTCTCTGTTTTGGACGTCCCATCTAATAATATATACTACTCCTAGGGTCTCCGAGGTGTCGCGTCCTTCATCGTCGTGACCGGCCATATATGCACCGCATTCGTTCCCTACCTACACAGCCCCGCCCCGAGAGAGGGTGCCGGGCCTCTGCTCTTCCAGCTTCCCTTCTTCAGACTGGTCGTGGGCGGCCGTGGTGCCGTGGCTATCTTTTTCATCATCACCGGCTTCGTCAACTCACTCAACCCCGTCAAGAATTCCCGCAACAACAACACCTCCGTGGCCCTGGTCAATCTGGCTAGGAGCACCTTCACCCGCTCAGGCCGGCTGGTTCTTCCAACCTCCATCGCTATCTGCATCGCTTGGTTCTTGGCACAAATGGGTGCGTTTCACATGGCCTCTCGGGTCAATGCGACCTGGATCCGTGTACAGGCCCATCCACCGGATTCGTCCTGGGGGGAGGCTCTGTTCAAACTGTTCCGTGCCCTGACCCTATATTGGAATGCTGGTCCTGGTGAATACGATGGAACTCACTGGACTCTTGTATATTTCCTGCAAGGCTCGTTCCGGATATACTTAGCGCTTTTGGCCATGATGCTTCTCAAGACACGGTATTGGCGCCTGGTCACCCTTTTCCTCTATGTCTGGTGCTGGTCTATCGGAGATTGTAAGTGTTCTCTCTGTTTCTTCTTCCTCTTTTTCCCTTTCTCTATCGTAAACTTAAAACTTTATACCCATTTAAACTCCACACTAATAAATCTTTCCAAATTTAGATATCGTTGGAATAAATATTTTCGCAGGTCTCATGCTCGCACAGCTCCAGGTCGACCTTGGCTCTCGTGCCACCTCCTTTCTTCCCAATCCCGTCCCTTCTCTCATTATTATCATGGGTCTTTTCATATGGAGCTTCCCAC
Organism: Histoplasma mississippiense; assembly: GCF_000149585.1. Taxonomy (NCBI): domain Eukaryota; kingdom Fungi; phylum Ascomycota; class Eurotiomycetes; order Onygenales; family Ajellomycetaceae; genus Histoplasma; species Histoplasma mississippiense. Next base: position 4,721,773 of record NW_001813982.1, on the reverse strand, counting down.
AGCACAATGCAGAATGGATGTACTGGTCACGGATAATGAAACATTTCTTGGAACAAATCATCCCCAACAACACCGACATCTCTCGTTACTGGGTTTCCATCGGCACCTCAGTCCTTATGGTTGGTATCTTTTTCTCCCGCAACGCCAGGAAAGTCCTAACCAACCCCGTTTTCAATTTCCTCGGCCGCGTCTCTTTCCCCGTCTACCTGCTACACAACTCCCTCATGCGGACTATACTTGTCTGGATGGCTTACTGGCATAAAGCATCTACAACCCCAATAAAAGATGCTAAGGGCGACCTTATTCAACTGCCTCAGCCGGGTGGACTTGCCTTCGTATTCATCCTCACCGGTGTTCTACACCGTTCTCTACGCAGTTGCGTACTCGTGGAC
>NW_001813982.1:4717630-4720696 GCF_000149585.1 Histoplasma mississippiense | reverse complement strand
AAAAAAAAAAAAGCAAACAAACAAACAAACAAACAAAATCTCTTTTCTTTCGAGGCCTATTTGGCTCACCGGCCGTTTTTCATCATGTTTTCTCCATTTTTGTATCTAGTTTTTTAACGACATTAGTTAGATATATCCATTATCTCATCATCACCTGAAATCCTTTTCAGTTTATTTATTTATCTACTAAATTTATTTATTTCTGACCACTCCGTTTGCTCAAGTACGCCTCCTTCCTCAATTGTTCAGTCTTCCCGAATATGAATACCATTCATTGCTCCTCCTCCTAATCAGTCTAAGTAGGAACTTATCATTATCTAATTTTTCTAAGTTTTGCTTCTCTCCTCCTTCCCTCGCCCCTCACGTTAACTGCCAAGTTTTGATGCTTCCATTGAAAAAACAAGGTTATGTATGTATATAAGGAGGGCCTTCTTCCGCTTGGAAGGTGGAAATTTTTTACTAAAAATGACCAACAATCCACCCGCTGAACATGGGAAAAAGGAGAGAATTTTGCAAAGGGGAAAAAAGAAACAAGCTATCTCTTAATAGTTAATTAAACTAAAAAATAACAAGGCCAAAATTAAGAAGCAAAAGCTGAAAAGAAAAGAAACAAAAAAAAAAAAAAAAAAAAAAAAAAAAAAAAAAGCTTGGGAAAAACGCCGAACGGCGAACGGGAGGATGGGTTAAAGGAAATTGAAAAAAAGGTCGTTAGGAAAATTGTCAACATGAGAGAATAGTTGGGAGAAGCATGGATGTACACGGGGCCCGGATAGGACAGAGAGGGACAGGAAGGAGGATAGGAAAAGTAGATGTGATGAAGCCCAGATGGACAGGATTATATGAAATGAATGCGCTGGGATGGATGGGTGATGATGACGGGATTGAATATACAGTTTTATCGACAAAGGGGGTTTTGGAAGGCGGGTAAGTAGGGATTTCCTCAACAATGTGCCGTCAAAAGGTTCATGCGCACTGATTGATTGATTGATTGATGTTTTGTCGCCCAGTTTGGTACTGTGCATGTACGCAAGTACATCGAAGGTCCGGATATATACTGGTATCCCTAACCGCCCCGAGCATACCTATCATAATAACCATTCCGTAATTTGGAATCGCACAGAAGAAAAAAAAGAGGTCGTCTTATCGACTCCCACGTGTCCTCGCCAGGCGGCGTCGTTGTATTTTTGGTTCCTCGAAGCCCGTATTAAACAAAGATGATGGACCTCAATTATCGTAATGTTCTTTTTCCTCGTTGGGCAGATGAACGAGGGTGAATCATCCATCAAAAAATTCTACGCTCATCACCCATTCCTATCCCAGCACGCAACCTCCATCCGCAATCACTTCATAACCCCTCACAGCCTTTTCCCCATCAATCCGCAAAACCTCAAACCCCCGAAGACCCCGGCGCATTTTCATCTTTCCTCAACTCAAGCAGCAGCTCGCGAAACCTCTCCTTGCCGGAACCACTCGCACCCCCCTTGGGTCCCTTCCCACTAACATCCACTAACTTGGCAATCCGCTCCCAACTGCTTCCGCCCGCAGCCGTATCTTCGCGGTTCTCCAGAAACTCCTCTGCCTCCTTGCGCGTGCGCTCCTTTGCGCGGTCTGTCCGCTTATTGTATGATTCGTAGTAGTCGTCGATGTCCTGTTGGGCCTTGGTAATTGTAGCCGCTTTGCGCTCGGCGGAGACAGCGGCGCGGCGACTGAGCTCTTCATCGCGTTTTAGGCGCCATTCGCTGAGCGGGCGGAGGGGCGGGTTAGATGATGATGATGATGATGTTGTTGGAGGGGAAGTAGGAGAAAGGAGGAGGACTTACCGGACCGCTTCTGGCTCTTCTTCTGGTTGCTTATATGTGGAGTATGAAGATTGGAAGGGGCTTGTGCCTGTGATGCTTCCGCCTGGTAAAGCTTGCTGTATATAAAAAAAATAAGATTAGGACATCGTTAATAACTCTCCTGCGTTTGCTATTTGAGCATCGGGATACTACGGATACTACGTACCTCATTCTGTGATTCAAGGGCGGGAAACGACGATTCAAAACCCGTCATATCCCCGCCCTCAAGATTACCCGGCTGATACTCGTGTGTTCCCCCGCCGCCTAACAGATCATCTCCTGCAGCGTCTTCTACCGTGACAGATGCCTGCAGTTGGTCATTTGGAGTAGCGAACTGATCTGCGTCATCGCCCAGGAGAGCACGTTCGCGGGTTAGGAAGTCCTCGCCATCAGCAGCTGCTCCTCCTGGACTACCGTGGGTGACTACGGGCTCTGTCTGACCTAATTTTAATTTCAGTATCGCAAGTCAGATGGGTTTTGGAAGAGTAGATAGAGGATAAAAGCCTTGGTTGGATATTCGTACCAGCGGAGAATTCGTCGAGAGATGGGAACCGATCTGCCATGATGGAGGAGGGAAGCTAGGAGAAAGGAGATGGGCAGCCAATTGAGGAGCAGATGCTGTAGGATAAAACCGATCTTGAGGAGATAATCGCCGGTATTGGTCGGTCAGCTGGGACAAACAGATGGGAGATGGGGCGTGGCAGATGGGGAAAACGAACAGAGACGAATATGGAATTTGATGGAGGTTGCAACCGTCGGAGGGATTCTGCCAGCGCCTAATGGCGAAGGCGGTGAGCGATGACCCAGCAACCTCTTTCCCAGCATCTTTGAAACTATCCAAGTTAACTTCCTCCGTGAAACTTGATAATTAAGGTCAATTATGATAGTATCTGGCCACCGTCTCTTAAATTCCGCTGTATGTAGCTGAACTCACTTCACCCTGTGACCCCATCCTCCGATCTCCATACAAAATACAAACAAAGCTCCATCCCGATTCTTTGCTTTGTTTTGAGGCATAGTCCGACACCATCACCAAGCTCAAGCTGGAAACTCTCTCGTACAATGTCATATACCGATGAAGCCGTCAAGGCTAAGCTGTCTGCTCTTAATGAAACCCAGGAATCCATTGTCACAGTTGCCCAATGGGTTATGTTTCACAGGTTGGCTCATCCCCTCTGTCTATCTATAAAGGCCTAGGTCTCTCCTGTGCAAAAGCAATGCTGATAGC
>NW_001813982.1:4703492-4717530 GCF_000149585.1 Histoplasma mississippiense | reverse complement strand
GCAGATCGCACTGCACAGCTGTGGTTGCAGAAAATTCGCGAGTCGCAATCCCCCGAAGCGTCTGAATCTTATATACTTGGCAAATGGTGGGTTTATCCAGGAGGCACGGGCGAGGGAGAAATTCATATACTAAATTTTGATCCTTATCCGTCTGGTAGAGGTCGCGCAACAATCGAAAGCAAAGCGGAAGCAAGATTTCCTCATTGCTTTCTCGCCAGTGAGTTTGCCTATCAGTCTTGTTTTCATGTTTTATTTGACCCATCTGCCCATCGTATTTGCTAATCTACGTTCTCCAGATCATTGCCGATGCGACTGCGGTCGCATTTAAGGGAGCTTCTAATGATATCCAACGAAAGCTGAGGCGCGTAATCGAGGTTTGGCGACAACGGAATATCTTCGAAGAACCTATTCAGCAGGCTGTAGAGGCTCGAGTTGATGGTTTGTCACTGCCGAATCACCGGAATTCCCCCAAACACGGCCAACCGAGCTAACTCTTTGTTCTAGAGGTGGACAAATCTAAATCATCGGGTAAAAAGCCATTGCTAGGAGGCTCACTATTCGCTAGCTCGCCGGGATCCATTCCATCTGAGTTACAACCTCTAGCTCCGCTGCAAACCGCTGTTTCCAAGGCCACAGTCTCCTCATCTGCCGCCGTTACGGCTGCCAATACCGAATATGACAAAATGAACGACCCGTCGGCCCAGGTCCCAACACCGCCCGTTCACGCTGCCCGTCTCAGCCAACTTCTTAAGTCCCTTGCGAATGCAGAAAGTTCGGTTTCCGAAATTATCAAGTCACGCCAGTGTTTGATCCAAGGGCTTGAGAAGCTTCTCGACACGAACCGCGCTGCGTTAACCAAGGAACAGGCACTGGTTGAGCAATTGGCGGCACGCAAAATGGAAACAGAGGGTAAGAAGCGGGACGTCGAAGATGCCATCATGCGCGGCTTATCCGTGGAGGATTCCTCGATGTTGCGGGCAGTTGGCAGTGCGAATGATACCGGCAATACTGAATCGACAACGCCAAGTCAGCTAGGTGAAGAGCCTGAGCGCCCCGTCATCGAGGCTCTGACACCTCCACCTGTTGAAGACCTCACACCAACCGGCTCCCCTACTCAAATCCAACCACCAGGGGGTGAGGAATATCACAACAATCAGCATCAGCATCAATACCAACATCAGCCCACTGCAGGGATTGGTGTTTCCACCCATTCAGGTCAACCGGAGCTTCCTCAACATCAATACCCCTCAGAAACCCCGATCCTCCCGCAGCAAGCACCTGCGGATGGTCAGGTTACAACAACGTCAATCACTCCCACCACTATAGATCTAACATCTACGCTCGCAGCCCTACATGGACATGGACAGCAGCTGTCACGGGAGAACCCCGCAAATGCAAACATCAACGTGGGCGCGAACACGAATGGATCGAGCGTGAAGAAGCGCAAAGTTTCTCATCCGCTTGTGCATGCGCAGCAGGATGAATACCCGGGCTTTTCTGCTGAAGGAGACGTTATGGCGGAGTTGGATGATGACGTTGCGGAGTTGTTGAGGCAGGAGAGTAATAAATATTAGCGGTATAGGGCGTATTGCATTGTATCGTACCCTGGCAATTAGGGGATTCCAAGGTAAACGCTGAAGGCGAGGCGCTATTATCGACTGGGCGAATCGATGGAACGCGGTGTCCCCTTAGGACTCTCATTTTACAATGGCTTTTATTTGGCTTCCTTTATGTGTCCTTGGTTACCTTAGCTCGCATTCTATCGGAATATATCAAATAAAGGGACATCAAGCATTTCAGGGCCTTTGTTAGTTTACTTTCTGTTTGCCGACTCCGGAGGGAGGGGAGGGGGTGGGGGGGTGCCCCCGTACGCCTCCGTCTATGTCTTTTCCAACCTTATTCCCCTTTACCCATAGTTCTACAGGTATAATGGCTCACGCTTTTCGTCATACATATGTGCATTGAAAATTTCCCTTTGTGTATTTCAGGGTACTCCGCGTAATGTCGGTTGTACCTGGGTAATAGGGGTTCATGGGGGGAAGTAGCCAGGTGGAAAATTAAACTTCGCAAGTATTCAACCTTCAAATGAAGATGTGACCCGAATCGAAATATTCTAGCTATTTTGTATTATATGCACAGCGCCTCTCCACATGCACATGACACAACACAACATAGATTGGGAACGGGGTAAAAGAAGACATAATGAGATAGTATACAAGAGGAGGAACCAAGAAACGGGCAGCTAATAAGTAAACCCGCGCTTTACGTCGTCGCGATATTTAATCTATTTTACATTATTGTCATTTGCTATTCAATTACATCTATTATATCCGGCGCAACGATCCAAGAATCCCTAGAGAACCGGCTCCTTCGCTGGCGGAATGAAGAAGGGAATGAGGAGAGGGAGGCTGACGAAGGTGATAATGAAGATAACGATGCAGGAAGTAAGAATGGGTCTGCGGATCTGGAACTATAGTCGTAGTGGAGTACCGCTTTGCGGTGTTGTTGTCTTCTTTGTTGGCGTTGCTGCGGGTGTGAAGCTGGGGGCTGCGGCGCTGGCGCTGGCGCTGAGCTACCGCTCCGTTTTGGTTTTACGAGGAGAATAATAAACATGCCGACCACGAGGAGAATTAGGAGGAGGAGTATTTTTCTTTTCATGCTGCGTCGTTGGTAGTTGGTTGCCTGGGGTTGTCGGGGATGGTTAGATTGACGAAAATGCCAATAGCAATTTATATGATCATCTGTTTTGAGAATGAAAGAGAGAGGAGGGCGAAGGAGGGAAAACGGGTGGTTCAGGGATAGAAGAAAGAGAAGACATACGATGTAAGATCTTTATCAGCCGCTTTCACATCGACCATCATGCGCTCGACATTGAAATCGATCCGGTCGAGCATTGTGCCCTGATCTATAATCATTGCTTGGAGATCGCGGAAGATATCAGAAAGTTCTATGATGCCGCGTGCAATGTCATTTATTTCGCGCTCGCGCTGGATGATCGCGGCATCGTTGCTAGTTACTCGTTTCTGGGACGTTTGGAGGAGGGTTGATTGTGAATAGGATTTGTCGGCATCTGACTCTATGAGGGATGGATCCATATAAGGGTTTTGAATGTGCATTGGGGCCAGCTCCAACGGTGTCGTCATTCCATCCAAACTTCGTAATTCTGCATTTGTGTAACAATAGTAAATTAGTTGGTCTGACCTGTGGTGTAGGGATACGGAAATCTTTCCCGTGAACGAGAGTGAGGGCATACTTTTCAAATATGTGCTCTGCTTCTTTCTAAAACCGGCGCTAGCTTCCTGGACTCTTGATGCAAGCGATATCTGGATATTCTTTGCCATCATCTCATCACTCTTGCTGACTCCCCCGTGCTGTTTCTGTTCTTTCACCATAGTCTCGATTCGCTGAATCGCGCGCTGGCAATCATGGAACGCTCGGGTGATCTCCTGAGTCAGCTGTTCTATTACGCCCTCCTCTTCCTTTCTAGCATCCTCGTCTTCGAACCCCGGCAAAACGTGCTTCTGGTGAAGCTTATCTAGGCGGGCTGACTTCTGCGCGATTCCTGATAAGAGCTCTGTTACATCGTCTTGTATATCGACCCAGCGTGGTGGAAGGAGATCCATTTCGATAACGGCGTCACCGTCGTCTTCGAGCCCAGCACCAGACATGAGTCCGCGCCGCTCTTCTGATGTTGACGAGGAATCTGCATGATCACTCCAAGCTCCGATGTATCGCGGCTTTTTCGTGGGGTGGTGGGCAAAGGATTGGCGGTAGGAGATATATCTGCCGGAGCAGAATTGTCAGAAAAGAGGCCAGCCACATTGGATGGCACAAGGAGCTTACAGGTTAGTGCGGTCCCGCCACATAGTTGGAGAGAAGACGGAGGGGTGGATGGAAGTCGAGAGTTGACGTAGGCACAAGTATGGACGGGAGAGGTTGGTTGTCTAACTGTAGCTGTTGTTCGTCACTGCGCACGACGTGAGGGGGTATCTTATCATGATGGAAAATGGCCACTAGACATTGCGCTTGAGTGGAAGGACATGAGAAGGAACTAGACAGACGGAAAGGCGCTGTATGAAGCCATCGAAAGCTGAAATGGGGGTCGATTGAAATCGACTGGCTGAAGACACCTCCGGATCCGGGGTTGGGAATGCACCAATGCGGACTAGCGCCATGGAGTCAACGCAGTAAAGTCAACCTTGCCAGGGCTTACACACTGTGAACATACAAGAGGATAATTCGACTAATATTCAGAAATAATTATATAGATGTATAAAACTAGGGTTAGTTGCCTTTCGCTAATTTATCTATACATCTACTGTTGTACCGTGGCTATTGCTTGGACTCTACCAGTTATTGTTCCTTTCCGGAATGAGAGTTTGTAGAAGGGACAAGAATGGTTGTGATAAAGCAAATAGTTATCTCGCTCATTAGGATAATAATTGTCTCCTCGATGTTAAAGTGGTGGATTGTGGGGAAGAATGTCTGGACTGGGAAGTCGAGGCCATCGACTTTGCTATAAGGAGCGGGCATTATTTTGTCGTGACGGGAGGAATAGATTATCTCTAAACTACTATGCAGGTTGCGTCTCTCTGTTTAGCTCGTTGCAACAATAAAGATTGTTCGAACGTAGCGCAGTTTTTTCGCAGACTCATTTGTCAACCTCGTGGTATTACCCAACGTATCGTAGGTAGTTTTGATACACGCCCGCCTGAGAAATGTTAGCCAAATATACGGAGTGTAATCAGGGTACATGTACAAGGTACGAGACACAAAAACACTTTGATTTACCTAAGACGATTTAAGCCGGTGTCGTCTTTGCCAAGCAATACAACGACCAGCTTCGTCCCGGCTTCCTAACGACAGCGTTCTGTTCTGCAAAAAGTTCCTGGTATATGACGGCTTCATTTACCGGTGAGTGAGTAGTCAACATTCACAATCATGGTAGGACACCAGGTCGCAGCATTTTGGTATAGCGGATTTCTTGGTCCATCAGGTGAAAATGAGCAAGCAATTCTTGTATTAAGAGAAAGATGGTGTATGATTAGCTTTCGTATGTAGCCTTAGCTTTTCGTCGAAAATTTGCTGGCTAAGAGTTGATTTAGTCGCTTTCGATCCTTTGGACTCCAATATTGGGATAGAGCGCAAAGAGCTCTGGCGCGGAGGGATAGTACATATCTTAGAGTGCCAGATTCCACTATCATGACTGGAAGGTTCACGGCACATATATTTGCTTGGAATTTCAAAAGCGCCGACAACACTATGGTCACAAAAAATCGATCGTCATGGCTATGTTCCGACGCGTCATGAGGCACATTCCGAAGATTGCAACTCCTGTGTTGGTTCAGAATTTAGGGCAGAGGCTTGACAACCGCAAGGAGGTAATTTTACGGAGGCCGCCAATTTCCGCGGCTTCATAGGAGTTTAACACTAAGGGTGTAGGTGCAACAAACGGTGTAAAAGTGAGTCTCAGATGCCATTCAGTTAAGCGTTTCTAGATAACAGGAAAACTTTTACCCAGGGACGCGCCGGGGCCGTTGGCGCAGAGAAGAGCAATATCACCAGGCAAAAATAACGTTTAATGAAGTTGAATGATGTTGGCTGAGGCTCTTTCCGTAACGAGCCTCACCTGGTGCCGGAGGGCTTGGCACCAACCCAAGCGAGTAGTGGGGGAAGTCACGTTGTCTGCAGGTCCACCACCTTGGGATCTTCCATACCGAGTGCTATATATATGAACCTCCTGCTTTCCAACATCTGCGATTCCCGCCAACTCTCCTGTCTGCTGCTTGACACCCTACGATATTTCATCCTATACTCTACGTCTATTGATCTACTTAGTTTTGAAATTTATCTGCACTATGGTACGTACTATCATGACCTGCCAGCGACATGCTCGCTCCCCAAACTACCCCTCCTTATCCGACCCATCGTAGATCTACCTTTCAAGGGGAAAAATCTCGCCCAGAAACTAACGTTTTATACCACATCTAGGCCGACTCTTTGACTGAAGAGCAAGTATCCGAGTACAAGGAGGCCTTCTCTTTATTCGTAAGTTGACTTCATTTTTGCCCCACACATAACGGGGTTACCACCCGCGCCTCAGGCAAGAACTAACATCAGCATTCATTTTACAGGATAAAGATGGCGATGGTGATTATTTCCACCTCCACTTGTTTCCAGAAGCTTAGAGAATAAGAGATGTAAAAAATCTATTGACTGGGACTAGAGCTAACCACTTGTTTGAATGAAACAGGGCAAATCACCACCAAAGAATTGGGAACAGTAATGCGGTCTCTGGGGCAAAACCCTTCCGAATCAGAACTACAGGACATGATCAATGAGGTTGATGCAGATAACAATGGAACCATTGACTTCCCGGGTATGGTGCCCAGTTATTTCTCAGATGCATTTGATGCTATCTGCAATGGCGCTGTGTCTAACCGCTTCTCCCTGTTTCACAGAGTTTTTGACTATGATGGCAAGGAAAATGAAGGATACCGATTCTGAAGAAGAAATTCGAGAAGCATTCAAAGTTTTCGATCGTGATAACAACGGTTTTATCTCTGCTGCCGAGTTACGCCATGTGATGACTTCGATTGGTGAGAAATTGACGGATGATGAGGTTGATGAGATGATTCGTGAGGCAGACCAGGATGGTGATGGACGAATCGACTGTGAGTTGGACACACTTATGGATATCCGATAGCACATACATGCAAATCTAATGACTAACCGGTCTTTCCGCACGAAAACCTTAGACAACGAATTTGTCCAACTCATGATGCAGAAATAGGCGCTGTTCAAACCCTGTTCCATTGAATCCTAGGCTACGAGCGGTTGATATTACGTTTTGCTACTGTGCAGCCCAACATTTGCTGTCATGTGTTCAGTCAAACTCTTACGGATTTCGAATGGTATCTATCTATAGTTCTTTCGGCATGGTGTCAATTTATAAGTACTGTACCAAGCGTGCCTCTTAGTGTGCGCACCTGATTGAATACACGCCGGGAAATGATAGAATGGAGCTTTGGAGTCGGAAAGAGAAAGCACACCATGAAAAATCAAAGCAGCAAGAAGGGCAAAAAAAGGAGGGGAAAAAATGAGAAAAACCAGAAAAAAAGAAGTTTCCCTGCCACTCAATTTTTTATTGTCATTATCACGTTTCGCTCTTTTTCATTTGGTTCTGTCTATAAGAAGCTTATATCCCTGCTTACCCTCTTTCCCCATTTCCACATATCTCCCCCTGGCTTTGTTTAGTGACCTTACAGATCCCTCCCAACGTCCTATGTGATTGAAGGTTCCGCCGTGCGGTAATCTGAACTGGCCTCATGAAATTTAACAATAGAAACAGCAAACGGCAATCAAACTTTGCAACTCCCATTTTTTGGTTGTATTTTTTAACTTTTATATTACTATTCTAGCCTCTCCAATCTAACTTCCATCATAATCGATGTCTCTTTGTTGACCTTATGCGAATGGCAGCCGCCACCACTTTGCCGTATTGTCTTCTGATATAGTGATCAAGATGGCTGAGAAATAAAGTTATCAAACGCTGATAACCGGCCTATACTACTTTATTTTTAGTTTTCCGTGGTTATATTTATAATATAACCAACCACCTATAGTACAGCACTATTCCTCAAATTTCCAGTACTTGATTCTTATTCTTACAAGCTCCCTCTTATAAATAGAAACTCTACCCCCGACGACAACCATCCATGAGAATAGAAGCTGGAAATTTAAGGTACGAAAAAAGTAGTACGAATTGGACTCCTCACTCCGAAAGGCCAGAAAATCAAGCACAAAAATAAAAGATAAAATTGTTTGAAAACGGAGTTACAACAACATCCAACCCTCCGTCCACCCCCTTTTAGCTCCAACTGTGTTTTCTTTCCCTATATTTCAAGTCCTATATTTTCACCGATTAAACCTAAAAACCTCCATATACTGCTTCGCCAAATCCGCCCCAGCAATCCTCGCATTGGTCTCTCGATCCCCTAATTTCCCCAACCGCCTCGCTTCCCTCGCCTCTTTGCCCAAATGCGGCACACGAATGACCTCCCGGGCTCCCTCCACCGCAAACCGACTCCATAGCTCCCTAATAAGAACCTCCGCTACTTCCCAATCTTCCTCTGTCGGGATTTCTTCTACCGAGGATGGTGAGGAGAAGGAGAAGGAGGAGGAGGAGGTCGGTAGCGACAACGACGACGACGATAATGTCGACATCGACGTCTCGAGTTGCGGGTATAGGATCCCTTCGTCATCACGGCTGCCATCAGGGTTGACATTGCCATCCGCAACAGACGACGGCCATGTCTCGCTTCCATCGGCCATCGGGATATTATTATCAGCGCCTGGCGCAGTGGCAGTGGCAGTCGCGGCGGCGGTGTGGGGGGTAGCAGTGCCGGCGGGCCCACGATATTCGATCTCGACAATGGTGCCGCGCACACGGGTTTGGGGCGCGGTCTGCCGCACGTCGCCGATGCGGATGCGGAAGTCGTTGATTTCGTAGTGGCTGCCGTTCAGAACTGTGAGGGTGTGGCGTGGGCACCAGAGCGGCTCACAGGCACGGAGGGTGATGGCGTGGAAGGATTGGTAGGAGGGATAGTCGAGGATCATCATTGTTTTGGGCCCGGAGGGAGATGGGTCCGGCGCTTGAGGGGTTGGGTTTTGTTGTGACTGTTGGTGTTGTTGGGGAGTTTGTTGATATTGTTGTTGTTGCTGCTGCTGCGCATGACCTGCATGCTTTGCGCTGGAAGATGTCGAATCCCATGGGTCTGGATCGGGGCGGTCAGAAATATATATGAAGCCGTATGGCTGGCGGTGACTGAGGGAGAGAAATTGCATGAAGCGGGGTTGCAGCGGGGGTAGAGGTGCGTAATCGCTCGGTGGTAGACATGAAGGGGTATCACGTAGCAATCGGTGTTCTAGAGCCCAGCGTCCGCAGAAGGTCGGATTATATGCATCTCGAAGTCGCTCAATTACTGCCTTAGTTGCCGTTGGCGAGTTTTGGTTCGCTGGGATGAAATATAAGCTGTGCAATACGGTTGTTAAGACGCTGATTTATAAGGGGATCCAAGAGAGATTTGACTGAGGTACGTACCCAGTGACCGGCATGGCTCTGGACCATCTACTAGACGGCTAAGAAGGCTATGTTATGTCTTCGACCTGAAAGCGGCCGCACAATGAGAAGTATATACGTAGTATATAGCAGTAAACCGTGTTCTTGTAAATCACGACACATAACAGAGACCAAAAAAAAAAATCAAATATCGAATCAATAGAAGAACGGGACTAGTCAATGTCAGATTTCATCTAAAATAAGTCTTAGGTGGTCATATATTATATATGGATCTCTTCACAGGGAAGATCAAAAGGTCATACGAGGCAGCTGTGTCAAGGCTGTTTCAACGAGGCCATATCCAATGAATCTTTTCAGTGAATAACAGCCGGTGTTCAGCCGTTCAAAGTTGTGGCCGCAGCGGAGGGTGAAGAATACAAGTCCAACAGTCTCATCGATCACATCAAGCGTTGCGCATATGGATATCGGCAGGATTCAACCTGCTAAGTATTGACTAACGCTTTCTTTGTCCTATCGAGTTGTTTCGTTTCTATATAGGAAACGAAAGAGTTTGAAATCTTCACGTGATTTCGGATGGCGGATGACTAATCAGTCCGGCGGAGAATTTTATTAGGCCACTAGGGCAAAAGAACTCAATCACCACCAGCGCCGTGGTGGAATATATATAAGAGGATACGAATCACCCAATCCAATCCCCCCAACAAATTTGATGCAAGTACTAGTCTGCAGTACATACGTCGGGGATAATAGTAAATAGTACGGTGGGGTTCGTGTCCGGAACAGTCCAGTCCACCTTGTTATTATCAGAAATCTGCACCTCGGCAAGCGTCAGAATGGTGCGACAGTTGGCCTGGAAAATATTCTTTACCGGATTCCGGAATGCTTCGCGTCCCAAAACTGGACCTATCTTGGCTCTCAATCTGAAGCTTCCAAGGATGTTTTATCTATCAAAGCAGTACCTGTAATATACCATCAGATAAGATGGTACTGCAGCAAGAAAAGTATCAAAATAATGATAAAATAACCCTAAGAACAAGAAATCAAGAAATCTCATTTCGACAACGGCAAGGTGATGCTTGCAATGTATCCAATAACAAGCATAGCAGCCCGTTTGCTTCTAAACAATGGCATGAATGATGTTTTGTTTGTTTTTAGATGTAGGGAAGCTTGCAGCTAAAAATCCCATCCCCTGTCTGTTCTGTGAATGCCTCAAAAGTTCCCTCCCTTGGCTGTTGATACTCATTATTGATAATACTTCATCATTCGTGGAATCCATAATGAGCAGAGCCTAGACTCTTTATTTGTTAGAAGTACGGAGTAGTTACTACGCAATGAATGTAATTACAAAGTGTGGAGATATGGAATGATTCGTAGGGTTTTGTATTAGTATTTACACTAGAAAGATTGATAATTGTCCTTTGTTTTACCTGATTTTTTTTTTTTTATTTTCGCGTGTTACACCCCTACAGACAGCCACAAGTTTGCCGGCTTTTCCTTCTTTGATTATGATTCAGCCCGTGTTCTCGACCCCCTGGACGAGGCTGTGTGCCCTCCGATGTCGCATCAGCTATTTTACCAGTCAAAGAGGTTGGGCTATGTTTTGATCTCACATGCTTGCTAGCCACAGCCAAACAAGCCAATCCATACTCCCCTAATAGGGACGAGCCACCAATGCAAGTTGGATATGCTAGTGATGGCAATCGCTTCGCCAGCATTCATGTTACCATTGTGGGATTACCTTTAGGGTGTCCCAACAGATCGTTTGTTCGCGCCGTGGCACCACCCACTGGCAGCCCGTTGGCGGCCAATGCAAACGGGAAGAAGACCCAGAGGAGCGATGTATCCAGACACACCAACTTTTGATAAAGACATCTCCACTACTCCGTACAAGAGACCAGGCTGCGGGCGGTAGTTGGTTTTCCCCTCATTAACACATGTATTAGTTATAGAAGAAGCAGAAGAAGCAGAGTTGGGTTTTTATGTAGCTAATGGATGGAAAATCCGTTACCATACCAGGCTATTCTGTATATAGACTAGTGGGCGTGTCCCGACGCTGAGGGGCTAGTAGAAGCGATCGGTGGATGATCTAATCTGATCCGCTGATTGATTACGGGAAAGGCTCTTGGCAGATTATCATGCCTTACCCCCTGTATCAAAAAAAACCTTGCCATCTTGCAGGTCGCCCAGGTCTTGCGCTGTGCCCTGCAATTGAGAACAATCCCTGGAACATTCTCTGATGCTTCTGATGCTGGCTTCCTGGTTGAAACTAGGCCAAATAGTTGGATCTGCTTTATGTTGGCGGTTTGATGAGAGATGCGAGAGCTTCTTTTGTTCATCCCTGGTGTACCGAAACGGTCCTGTAAATTATACACTTGCGATACGGCCTGTATTTTCCGAGTCAACCCACTTTTTTTCGCGCTGTTGCCGATGTTCCTCTTTTCGCCTCATCCCCAATTTAATCTCCTTCGATCCTGCTTCCATGACTGCTCCTCGCGCGAAGCAATGTCTCCTTTCAGTCCCTATCTACGACTCGAATCCTCTCTTCACTTCCTCCTCTCTCAATGATATTCGTCGGTTTCTTATTTTTTAATACCCCTTGTCGTGACGTTTCTTCTCTGTTCCGCCATACCCTTGATACGATTCAAAGCAATTGTATTTGGGGAGATTGGGCAACACACGTTTCAATCTAAACCCGCTTTACTGAGCAGGCGCTACAACCGTATAGAGGTACGCCACCCATTTGGTGACCTTCATTCCTCAAGTCTTCTCTGGAGGTTTGGGTTTGCGGGCCATCTTTCTTGGAACGAAGCTAACATCAAGTCGAGGCATCTGGTAATTGCAGCTTTTCCCCTTTTGACAGCTGGGATGGCGGCATCAATGACTCGGCAGGTGGATACTATCACCGTTTCCAGCACATCTCGCGCAGGCAATCCGGTCCCAGAAGAACCGACATCCTTGCCACATCTTAAAATAATGCACCCAGCAACCAATGCCTCCTCGCCAGACTCGCATTCATCCTCTGTATCTACGCCCGGAACAGGAGAGCCAATTAGTGACATGGAGACCCCCTCAACTCCATGGAACGAACCATTTCCGGATGATCTCACAGATGGGATCCTGGACCTTACGCTCAGCTCGAAATCTCCCCCGTCGACTACGAAACGCCGGAGACGGGCCTCTACTGTCTTGATATCGCAAAGCTCTGAAGATGTCGAGAAAATACTAGGAAGCGGCCAAGGCGGTACACATGTCCTCGAGAAAATCTGCTGTGGTGGAGGATGCTGTAAACTTCAGCCTCTGCAAAAACCTGCATCGTCGTCCTCGATCCACCTTGTCATCAAACCAAAGAATCAGGCCTTCGAAAGCCTGAAATTGCACCTAGGGCCAGTTATCGCATGACAGTGTCCTGACAAACATTATCCCCCTCCCCGAGAAAACTGTGTCGTTTTCTCCCGTACCAACAGAGTTGGCCGATAGGGAAGAAGGGCCTGCGGATCATCCACCTCAATTCGTCCAACCACACCCCCCGTATGAGGTGTTCCGTGCACCCCTCTACCACGCTCGAGAGTTGACCAAGCCTGGTGCGGAAAAGAGGACTTACCATTTTGATATAGATGTTACAGACTACCCCCTTGAGGGTGGTGATGTCGACTTCGTGGTTGGGGGTGCGATTGGCATCTGTCCCCAAAATTCAGACGAGGTGGTAGACGAGGTTTTCAACCTACTTAGCATTCCGAAAATGGTCCGAGATAAGAGGGTAATGGTCAACACCACCACCGGTCGATGGCCTACTGTCTGGGGAGATGAGAAGCCACGAAGCCTGTTAACTACTAGGCGCGAATTGCTTTCGTGGTGCTCTGACCTACAGAGCTATCCACCGACAAAACAAATGTTCCGACTTCTGGCAGAGTACGCCACGGATCGGGACGAGAAAAAAATATTGATGTTCCTCTCATCGGCGCAGGGCCAAGGGGCGTTCTGCGACCTTCGAACTGGCCAACATACCACAGTGCCTCAAGTTCTATCTGCATTCCCCTCAGCCCAACCCCTCTTGATTACCTGCTCTCTATCCTCAATACTCTGATGCCACGATTTTATTCCCTTTCTCAGGATCCTCTAGCTTCATGCACCCTCCGTGACGGCAAATGCAGGAGGCTGATAGAGATCGCTGTCACTATCCACGAATCCCCTGATTGGCATGGAGGAAGAAGAACTGGTGTGGGCTCCGGGTTCTTGGAACGCAAAGCAAAGCAACTTCTTCGCGCTGAGGAATTAGGCGATGACATTTCGTCTTTAAACCTGCACATCCCGATGTTCCGTGGTTTGATGGCCAACCCTCTCGCACGCGAATTTGTTTCGGATGGGCCCATGCTACTCATTGGTGCAGGGGTTGGAGTTGCCCCATTCCGTGGATTCGTGCAGCGGCGTTTGAGGTCTGCTAACTGCGCCAACAAAGTGTGGGTCCTCCAGGGAATCCGTGACTCATTGCTCGACGAGCTTTATTCTGGTGAATGGGGCGTCCATGAGGACACCGTGAAGAGGGTCGTCCAGAGTCGGCGTGGCGAGGGCAAGTATGTGCAAGAAGAGGTGCGCAACCAAGCTGACCTCGTATGGTTCGTTATCAACTCTCTTGATGGGCGTGTTTTCGTCTGCGGGAGCAGCAAGGGCATGGGCGAAGGTGTCGAGGCTGCATTGGTAGATGTTGCCGTGGCCAAGGGGAATCTCAATCGTGAAGAAGCGAAGCTCTTCTGGCAAGGGAAGAAGGATGCTGGCCAATATATCGCGGTATGTACTCACTCACTTTGCAGCCTTTCCCTATTTTTGAAAACTTATGCCACATCAACAGATTTCACAATTCGAGAAATGTGAATGCTGACATTCTTCCCCCTATCCAGGAGACATGGTAGAAACATCAGGGTACATATTTACGCGCACTTCTATCCTCCATTGACTATT
>NW_001813982.1:4696982-4702805 GCF_000149585.1 Histoplasma mississippiense | reverse complement strand
TAGCATGATATATATCATTTTGTTTGTTTTTTCTCTTCTCTTTTCGTTTCCTTTGAGCGTGGGATGCGTATGCTAAACTCCCATTGTCCAGAAATCTAAAAGTGCAGCGTCTGACCCCGCTACATATTTATTTAATACATCCTATTTGGTTTATAAATAAATATACATACCCTTATTCAATTGGATTTGGTTTTTGATTTTCGATTACAGGGCGCCCCTTCTTTCACTCGGACTATTAACAACAACAATAATAGATTTACTATTTTTAGGTTCCATCCACGCCGGCGCTGATATTTAATTCCAGATGATCCTCCTAAGGGCACTCTTTAGGGTCTGATATGCTGAAAGGGTGAAAACTATTGATTCCATTCTTCTACATTACTCTGGTGTTCAAGTTGAAAGTTTTTCATTCAGGAACCTATGAGAACAAGAAGTGGTCAAAAGTGTATGTATGCGTTTTCTTTGGTCTTTTAAAAAGCCGACGCAATACCTTCTTAGCCCGGTTTCCCCATTCATTCCCTGGACATAGCGGGAAAAAAAAAAAAAAAAAAAAAAAAAAAAAAAAAAAAGGCGGGTTTCTTGAAAGTGATGCTCAATGCCTGTTGAAAGCGGCTCCTCTGTTGCACTCTCTAACATCTCGGTTTTTCTTGCTCTTGCCTCTCGGAAGTATAACCTCGAATAAAATGCATGTTGTAAAAAAAAAAAAAAAAAAAAAGGTGGATAAAACCATCTTTATTACAGGTCTAGTTGATTTTATGTGGCTCATGGCACGACGGCACAGTACTTCGGCCAAAATAACTCCAATTCGAGTGATTGTTGTGCGTACAGTTTCTGATGTTAGGACTCCCCGCTCGCAAGACCCAAGACGTGCTTTCCCTGAATACTTTGTTGATGCTTTACCACTGAGAAGATCGCACAAGACAGCTACGAAGAAACTCGGTCTATAGCCGCGAAGTGGAGTGTACCAATCTCAAGTACTGTGCGTACTCAGTACACACACCCTGTGGTGCGTAGCAGTGACATTTTGAATGTAGACGCCGGCATTATATAATTGAATTTTGTTTGCTTTTTTCTCTTCCGCTCAACATTAGAATAGTGGGGGGAGGGGGATGGAATATATGTTGCACATAGTTACAACTTGACATACGCATGGGCACAATCGGGCGTTTGAAAATCAATTGATTCGCTCCTGAGGGATTTGAATGCCTTTCTTCTCTTGGGACTGTTGGCAGTA
This sequence comes from Histoplasma mississippiense, assembly GCF_000149585.1. Taxonomy (NCBI): domain Eukaryota; kingdom Fungi; phylum Ascomycota; class Eurotiomycetes; order Onygenales; family Ajellomycetaceae; genus Histoplasma; species Histoplasma mississippiense. The sequence continues at coordinate 4,701,571 of NW_001813982.1, read as the reverse complement.
GTACCTCATGTTCTGGCGAGACGGTCGGAGAAACAGCAAAGCATGAAAAAACCGCATGGACAAGAGGACAGTGGCCGGCTATGTAGGTGATCATCTCGCCTGAATAATTGGTTCCGTGGGGGTGTCAATCAATTCTTCGATTTTCTTCTCAGCTGCAAACCGCAGAATCTATCCATGGCTTAGATTTTATGGTGATTTTAGCATTTTTGGTGCTTCTTTTATTGCCAGTGTTCTTTTTCCCGTGCGGCAAGTAGCCGCCGTTCTTGTGATACGTCACCAAACCCTGCAGGGCATTTTCAGAGAAAATCCCTTCTTTGACAGAGCCGATGGTTCCACAAATATAGAAGAGTATTTGCTCTCCCCACAGCCTTGGGACAAACGTTAAACTGCGGTTGTACCTATGGGTGCCCGGTACAAGCAAGTGGCCTGGTCTTGTCTTCCGGGCAAGCTTTGTGGTGGCCTCGGTCCGTAAGAGCACGATGCGGTGCAGCCGCCTGAGGTCCCAGTCTTGATGAAGCGGACACAGTGGTCTCTTTTGCTTTAAAGTCTCCGGGTTACCTTGACACCAGAGGCTTTGATGGGTGTCCAGACATGAAAGTCAGCTCTGAACAGTACAATACGTGCACTTGCCGCAAAATAAACAGTTATACAACACCAATGCTGCGCCAACAACCTTGGCTTTACAGGGAGAATGCAGAGTCGGCAATGCCAACCCATACCCACTTTGCCACTGTCCTTCGGACGGACAAAGTGTAACCACCCTTGACCCCCTTCGCCGTGCAGTAACCCATACGAGAAGCATCTCCGCTTAACTCTCGGGTGGGTCTCAGGAATAAAGGATCGGGTATCAAAACGACCATATCGAGTCTGCAGAAAGTGGACTTAGGAGAGCAGCTCTCTTTCCACCATTGACAAAACCGACGATATTTGCCAGAGATAAAACATGGTCACGTCTTCCAATCGATTATACTCAGTTTCGATGTTAAGTCAATTCCCCGTCGAGGCCGTTTTAGCTGTTTTTTAGGAGCCATCTAGAATATCGCAAACGAAATAAGGGGGGAATAGGAAGGGGGAAGGGGTTGTGTGGAGGCATTTGAACCAAAGTGGTAATTGGCCCTTTCCAGGCTCATCCTATATCTGAACAGGATAACAATCCTGTGGCCAAGAAGTCCATGGTGGTTGAAGAGCACCTGGCGTGAAGGCATAACCGTTGTTGGCAGTTGAGCTATAATAAGAAATGCTGGCGCAGTTGTACACGAAGTCGGTAGCTGTGTTATAATTATTAATTCTATGGATACGGTACAGCAGCGCACGTCTACAACCTTCGCGTTGTTGTGTACCCAGATATGTATATCTTGACGTGCTGCTATGTTTATTCTTTTGGCGGCTGCTTCTTCTGCTTGGTTATCAATGCTTATGGATCGGTCGACGGAGAAGTGGTTATGGGTACATAGGGCGGATTATGGCTATGGCCACGGCAAAACTGGAAATACAGAGTAGACGTTGAGGACATCTTCACCGCGTATGGTGGCTGTTGTGGTTGTGGTTGTGGACGTGCGATTGCGATTTGGGATACACGAGTTGGTTGTCCTCGTCCCATTTTGGGAAGTTTCGGACGTCAATGGTACACAAGGGAGGCCAAACCAAAAAAAAAGAAAGAAAGAAAAAAAACCCACCTTTTCCCTTGTCCATCACATCTATCCAGAGCAATCACCGGCATCATCCTTGACGCAGTCTATCAGATGCTGTTTCTGGCCGGTTTTGTTCGCCCGGAGAATTGACGTACGGAAAGGAAGCATTGGACAAGAGGGCTGGTTGGGATTCGAAACAACTGCCACCTGGGGCATCCCAATGCCGGTAGCTGCAACGTCGTCACGCGTAGGCCTTTGGTCGTTTGAGTATCTAGTCATGCTAAACCCGTCTGTCTGCTCAGTAGAAGAGCTGGCTTGGAACGCCGTTCTAAATCGAGAAACGGAGAAAAATGAGTTATGGATATGCAACCCGGGGGAAAACGTGCGCCAGACGAGATCGTATTAATTTGTATTGTCTGGCTCATGGTTTCGCAGGAACAACCGCAGACAGAGGATCGTCCCTTTGTCAGTCTGCTGCTGTCAAGTTCTGCTGCAGGACAGTAATGTTGAAGGAATTCTTCATGACTGCTCGTGTGTCTTCGATTTATCAGCCTTTTGAGGGAACTTTGCTATGCATCGTGGCCCTCGGCGGTGGATACCTATTATTCAAGCGAAGGCTAAGTTGACAGAAACGCCGTGGAATCTTTGATCAACGCCTTCCACCTGGGGACTGGACAAGCTAGCAGAATTACCCCGAACGACCTCGGGAGGTTCAGGTTAACATGTCCATTATCACAGATGTGATTTCGGGTCATTCTCTGCCCTCGCGTTGATTCCCTCATGGACGTCATTGCAACACAGCCCCTGAAGCCCAGCCTGTATGACCAGATAAAGAACCAGGCGCTTGTAAAGCCCCCATAATTCCATACGCATTATCATTGGTGGAGGTGTCTAGGTTTGCTCTGTCCGACGGTCTTCGAGGATTTATTCGGTCGGTGGGTCTGGAGGGCGAGGAGAAAAAAGAAAAGAAAGGAACTTCACAGTGAGACAAGATACAGACAAAAAACTGGCTTAGCGTACCGGAATGCTGCAGAGGATAATAATACATTTACGCAGATCTATACGTTCTTCCGGTTAACAACCTCAGCCCAGATCGATAGGGGTTGGTGTACTGGACTCTTCTTTTAACTATGGGTTTGTACCGCCTGTACCTTTTTCGAGTTGGAGCAAAACCGGTTCGAAATTATGATATGCCCTGAAGGTTTCTTTTTCTATTCCTTTTTTTGCAGAAAACTTGGGCAGCCTGGACGGGCATTTGAGTTCGAAACTAATACAGACTAAGTTCATTCAAAACCTCCCCCGCTAACCTGTCGAACTTAAGATGCGAGCCTTTCACTTGATGCAAATTCATACAACGGCGGCCTTAAGGGTCATTTTTCCCAACGTTGGTACGACCTGGCCTGGATCAGGGACGGCCCTCGAGTATAGCTCGGAGCAATATCATTCGCTGATGGATATCTGGCCTATCATGCATAGCACATCTCAACCTTGTGGGTTCGTCATAACATAAGCAAATCTGGATACAGCGACAGCCTTCAGCGCCCTCATGCTCCGCCCAATCTCCATGCACTGGGGCTCACGCTATTGCGTAACTCCTCACTAGACGTTTCGAGATTTCAGAACCTGGATCCGAGGAATCAAGGCACAAGAAATCCAAACATGTTGAAAAACCAGGGATAAATTCACGCTACTCATCGCAAAACCAAGTGAGCCATTTACATTTGAGGTTGAGCATGGGCCACGAGAAATATGAGGACGTTTTCTTTTCCATGCTATCTCGGTCCTCGGCGGGAGGACACGGCGTTGCGTTTTCAATCTGGTCCTCAGATTACTCCGTACTCTCCCAGGGAAGTGCCATCCGATTTGACCCACTGAGGGCACGAATCGTCCCGTCGTGGCTTCATTGATTAGCGCGGTTTATCCAAAAATTTTTTGGGAGCATCAGTGTCGATTGGATGCGCTACCTTGCACATCATTCTGCAACCCAGCATCAAATCCCTGACTCCATCGACTGTCAACTCAACCTTAAGAATCTTACTCTTACGGTACCCGATTCGTCTTGTTACCCCTCTCGCCTTGGAAAGCTGTAATAGTCTTAGCATGATCGTCGTCTTTGCTTTTTGGCTCACGGATCATTTCGTCGAGGTGTGCGTGGTCAGATGTTGCAGATGGATCTCCCATTTGACAGGCACAGTAGTCTCGCCCTTATTTCTGCCGAATGAGAGCCAATTTTCGCACCCATTTTTTTTACCCACCTAAATCTCAGCAATAGTATTGGGTCTGGCTCCCCAAATGGAGGCATGGTCTCCAAGACCACCGGGTTTACTCCACGCCTTCCAAAAAACAATGTTGTGTCAAAAGCTCCCGTGATGGTGCCAAAGTAGCAGCTAATCTTCTCGTCTTGGTCGCTTTCACTCTCTCGCTTTTGATCTAGACCAACCCTACCAGAACATTTCCTGTTTTGATCCTGCACACTGCGATTCGATTGCTGTCCGCATGATTCATAACTCCGAATGGCGGCTGCCTCCTATTTCTTGTCTAACGCCCGACTGGCCAGCACTGTAAGCCATCTTGACGTAACCCATTCCTGTCCAACATAATTTCCGTTGACTTTAAAAGCTTGGGGATAAACTGAGTTATCGACCGTTTAGACATCCGCATGTCCCGCAAGGCGAAAACAGTAGAGGAGTCGAACAATATGGTTGTATCGTATTCAAACGAGTTCAGGACAGGCGGGCAAACACAAACGCTCCCGCCATTCAGAGATGTAGGTAGCTGACACAATCCTATTATTTACATTCCGAATACTGATATTTGTCTGCCCCAGCTTCTTCCACAATATCTTCATGAAGAGATAGATTCAACGCCATATCTATCTCCAACAACACCCCATCAACAAGGGTCCTCGTCACATGTTTCATCTCTATTCATCCCAATCGATTCTAGGAGCCAATCTTC
>NW_001813982.1:4688848-4696262 GCF_000149585.1 Histoplasma mississippiense | reverse complement strand
TTTCTGTATGACTATCGTGTCACTATGGCGTGACTATCAAAGACTTTCGAAATTGTCGTGAAATATATCAGTTTCTTCGTTCTAATTTTACCCATCTGATGCAAGAAACAAATTGCTTGGTTCCTGTTTTTGCTCCTTCAGAAATAAACAGGATACAAACGAACCTGGCTTCGGCAGCTGGTTTATGCAAGTGTACCATGTGGCCCGCTCCAGATTCCTCGGGGGCATCCTGTAATGGATATCCAGGGAAGATGGGTGCTCCCATACGGTTGCTGCTCATTTGGTCTGCAGTGGTCATTCATTCCATAAGGAGCATTTTTGGTCGCTGCGATTTTCTTTTTCTTTTCTTTTTCTATGGTTTTTATTGTACCCCTTCGATTTTTGGGTGAGACGTTTGAAACCTGCAAAGACACGGAGTTACTGCTGCTGTCCAAACCCAGCACACATTCATCAGCTGCATTTCTTTCAAGCAGGCGGTCTTTCGCAGCAAAGAGAAATCCCGAACGTCAATCACCAATATGAGATCACCGTTTAGCCGGCTGGAAATGGTTGCTTCCATTCACACAAAGTTTACCCACGAGAGGGGACGCTAACAAACAGCCACTGAGCCCAGAAACTTGAGGCGCCACTATGATTGCCTCTCAAAAATAGGCGGCTTGGGAAGATGAAAAAGACCATCGCCCAATTCCGGTTGCCCACCTCATGACCAGATTACTATTATTGACCGCTAAAAGGTGGTGTAAGTTATTTATATTTGGAGTACTCCGTAGTTTATATGTGTTTCGTATCCGCGTGTGTATGCCTTTTTTACGAAGGTGTACAGAATAGAAGCTCAGTTCGTTGCCAAGGTTGTTGATATGCGTAGTAACTACACCTTCCACCCCTTCGGCCAAGACGTAAAAATCACAAAGAGTTGGGAGAGCAAACAAAGGCCCTGGACGGTACCTGGGCAGGATAATTATACTTCCCGGTATTCAAAGTATCCTCTTTGGAAAAAATGGGTACGTCAGCTCACCTGAATTTCAAACCACAAGAATTCTCTGGGCCGGTACGAGTGGGAAACATTTCGGCCCCTCGAAGTCTGCTGCTCTTGGTCATCATGACATTCTCCACATTCGATCACTTGCTCGCCGCTCGGCGGCTGGCGGCACAGATGGACCAGTGCTTCATCGTACGTTCGTTTTGAACCAAGTCATGTCAGGCCCACAGGGTGGGCCGAGAATCCACTTTGATCCCATCTCCACATCTTGTTTCTTCCCCACTAGTGACTGCCGCTAGGACACACACACCAAGGCTTCTTGATGACCTGTCCAAAGCGCCGTCGTCGCTGTAGCTTGTCCAGAGTGGCTGACACCGCCCTAGTGTATGGCATCCAAGGCAGAGAGACATATATCATTGATTTCGACATGAGGGGTGTCATCGATGTCACCAGTTGCAAGGCTCTGTTTTCATCCACTGGGCAGTTGTTTTTTAGAGCAATGCATTCTTATTTTTGGGTCAGGAACAAATCGCAAGACTTCGTTTTTGCCTTCAATCCCTTCCGTAGTAAGTTTCTTGGGTGCTCTTGGCTTTCTTATGTTACTCCATATGCTTTCCGCCAGGGCCCCTTGCGATATAATGGTGCTGTTTCCTTGGGATTCCAGTGTTTCAAGCAATGGCCAGGCAAAAGCTTAAAGAACAATGCCATGGAAGCCAAAAAAAAAAAAAAAAAAAGATGATCTGAGACAAGGGGGTTGGTTGCGTGATTTCTTTTCTTTTTTTTTCGTCCTTTGTGTGTTGGTTTTCCAAGTCCCTGAAAATTCCCATATTCAAGAAATAAGCTTCAAAACTTGCATGATTGTCAATACACAGTTCTGGATCCATCAATGTCAAACTGGCTTCCCCAATGGCTTCGCATAAGTTGGAACTGAGAGAAACGGTGATTCTTCAAGGCATTTTTCTGATGTGTAATTGTCTTGAAACTAGGAACGGGGCAATCAATCCCTGTTTTTCTGATGCTATCGGAGCCAAGGGGCATTATGGTTTGTCTTGATTTGACTTCAAGCTGAATCAAAATTTGTGAATACGTTTTCCTTTTTCCTTTTCTTCCCACCAGGACTGGATTTCGTCAAGAATACTGATTCAGAGAAAGTTTGACATGGAGGTCCAATCGCTGTTGCTCCTATGAAATAAGTTGCGTTCTGAGGTCGAATGCAAGGGGATTCCTTAGTGATATACACAGGAGGGCCACAATTTTAAGACCGAGGAATGCAGCGCATTATATCCTTGTTTGGCTTGGTTCCAGCCCAACTGATTGTTGCCACGGAGATGCGTCAAGAGTTCAATCCAAAAATAAGAGCGAGATACGGATACTTTGCCAATCTCAAAAGGGTGGATAAGATAAGTAACTAATAATCGGTTTTTTTTTTTTTTTTTTTTTTTTTTTTTTTTTGTTTGCGATGTTCGATCATTTGCCCAGATTTTCAGCTCAATCGAGGGATCTCGCCTTGAAAAGAGAAAGCGGCATATTCGACAGGGATTCCTGGCATATAGTTCAATATGATTTACTCCGTACTGCATTTGTTGAACTGGCGCCCCTATGTGTCTGCAAGCCTTCTGCATCCCGACAGCTTGAAGGGTCCCCCTGTGCTTGTTCAGGAAGTCCTTCATCTTTATGAGCCGGGCCAGACTTTGTGACTATTGATTACATTTTAACTGTGTCTATATACTCTGATAGATGGTTCTCAGTTTTTATTTTGTGATGGACGCGAATTTATGTCAGTTGTGACAGTCTCTTGAGGTTTCCAAACATGTTCAAAATCTGACTATCAGCATTTCTATAATACTGCATGGTTTTTACCTTCAGGAGCATCATATTCACCGTTTCTAAAAATTACTGAAAGGTCTATTTCAAGACTCAAGCCTAAGTATAGACAAGGAAAAAGCAATGCAGTTTGATCGAAGCTGTGTGAATCAAACTATGGCAATTAATTCCGTATACCTTTTCCAGATCATGAAATGAACTATCTTAAGTCAATACTAATATAAAGATCAGTGACTTGATCAAATCTTTTTAGAGAGATGAGTATATCCTCTCTATATCTTCAATTTTGAACAGATCTCAATCAGCTGTTAAAAAGCTCGAGGCTCTTGGAATACTAGGATTTATTCGTTATGGGCTCATGGACACTACTAGTGTCTATTCTTTCAAACGCTGTACGGCCCAAGTCACGGATGGTGTGCGCTGCTTGTCATTTACAACTGCCTCCCAAACCTGCAAATGCCCCTATAAGATCAAGTTAAGCCCCGAGGATCCAGGCACTTCAGCCACGAAAAGGAAATCTACTATTACGGCGTATGTACGTATATGCTTGAGCCCGCCCGCAGCCTCTGTGTGGCCGGATGATGACAGCTGGAACTGTCATGGGCAACCACTCGCCCTACAAATGGTAGGCCACAGTTGCAGGCGAGCGCTCTGATAAGCCAGCTGTTCTATTTTGGTTACGCTGTGCTCCGGGTGGCTGCTTTATAACCACAAATATTGCCATTACCAGAGTGCTGGAGAGATGGTGATGCTTGATATCATATTTAAAACCGTAAAAGAAAGACTGAATGAAAATATGAAGGTCAGGTTTGAATCAATTTAGAATGTATAGTCATTATGAAGCAGCGAATATTCAAGGTACGGTATAAAATCAGATTAGGCCAGAGGATTGTGATGAGTGAGAACCGAAGTGAATGAACACTTCGATTGATTGGTGCTGAAGAATAAATGTGTTTTCTCTCGTCCATCCTCAGTTCTAGACTTTATTTTTCTTTGATCAGTAAAGAGAGTTAATCAAAATAGTTAACTATTGCACATCGTTGTTTGGGTAATTGAATGGGGAACTACTCTGTAGTATGGCCCCAAGCTATCACAAAGTCTAGGTGTCAGCCAGCCGCCGCCTCGCTTTATGGCCTAGCCATTAGCGCATGCCCGGCTGGTGAAAAGCCACGACAGGAGCACTGTGTATATCCACTACTTGCAGACGCTATCGACGATTTCACAAAGGACAATGCTCCCTGCTCTTGCGTCAGTGACAGCACATCTATTGGCTTGTTCTGGAAGCCCGACTGGGCTCGTGACATACTTCGATGAGCAGCATCCTTTTGGCTTTATTCCGTGATGGATGATTGTTTGATACGTATTATGACATGTACAGAACTGAGCTTTTTGTGATGAACTCGAGCGTATGCATCCGTCTGCATTCTGCAGAGAGACAGTGCTCAGGCCTCTTCATAATGCACATCTCATGAAGTCGAGGCCGATATCCCGTGGCGAACCACACCTCGTACCACCATTCCCACCGTTCCTGGAACTCCAAAATGTCTCGGAAATTCGAGCTGAGTGGGACATGTTTGGCCAAAAATGGCGAGCACCGGACTGACGCTGACAGAATGTTGGAAACTGTATTTTTCTTCGCCGCCGTCATGCCAGGTGGTTCTTCCTATTTGGCCAAGGTCATGCATGCTCCACCGATAGCTGTCATGCAGCTGTCACGTTTGTTATGCGAATCTAGCCCCAGCCATCTGACGCCATTTTTTTTCATTCAGTTTTATTCTTACCGTGAAAAGCTAGGTAAGTAGCACTTCAGGAACATCTTTGGTGCGAGGAGCCATCAAAAGCTGTTTCCTTTCCAGTGCTTGCCGCACCGTTGTGTTGTTAGAATTTTATTAACTAGTGGTTTTCGTACTTCTGGGAAAGGGCTGAGCTTCCGAACCAAAATCGTTGAACTTTTGGCTCTCATCGTCAAAAGTTGCTTCGAGTTGTGAGGAGAAGCAAAGCCTGAGAACAGGTGGGGATTTAAGGAGTTTCTCCATTTTCCTCCGACTCAAAAGTACGAGGTGAATCTTGGGGGATCAGGCAAGCGCCTCACCATTCTCGCCGTCATTGAAACTGAGCGTGCTGCTTTGATTCCCTGTCATCCAGGCCTGGTGGGCGTGTTTTCATCTTCTCTACTTTGGATCTGTGGTAAGCAAACGTACGAATCAGGCAACCCCCATGATGATCAGAAAGAGTGAGCATATTTCGACATTCCGCCTAACTGGATCCTTCGCTGGCTCTATCAAAGCCTATGAGTGCCACGCCTTCGGGCATTTGTGGAAGCTTAACCTGGCAACATGGCTACAACGATGTCAACCCCCTCCACAACCAGTTGAAGTACTGTACGGAGTACGGAGTAATTCGAAGGACAGTTTGCACTTTTGACATAGCCTCCCAGTCGCCTGATTTGCCTGCGAAATTTTCAACCCATGGAAGCTGAAACGAATCAGTGGTGGGGCTTCCGTGTTTCAAAGTATCTGTGGAGATGTAACTAAACAATGGCTCAGGAACAAATGCAGGGAACATTGCTCGTACCTTTTCCATTGGGGCGAAGACGAAAAGCATGCTGATGAAACAACCACGACGACACAAATGTTTCGAGCTATTAGTCGCAGCCCTAAATTCTTCCATTCTTCCATTCTTCCGTTCTTCCGTTCTTCCTGGCTTTTGATATCCTGGTCGGCCAGGGTCCAATACCCCGTTAATGGTGGTATTCAAATCCATGTTGAACCCAGTTCAAATTAGCCGAAGCACTATTGATGAATACAGCGTAATGGTTTTCGGAGGGGAGTGCTACGATCAATTGTAAGTATTTCCATGTAGTTCATGGGTGTCCATCTAAAATCCCCCAGCTCGACAAGGGTCCCTGTTCAGACCAAACAGTCTTAGCGGATCAAGGGTTCCACACATGTTCCAAACAATACCACGTGCAATACTTCCACGGAGAACAATGGAGATGTTTATGTTTTGCTGGGATTTGGTTGTGGTTGCGCATGCCCGGGACGGAGTTTGATCATTTGCTTGTTGTCTGTCTGCTGACGGGCAAAACGTCACATAAAAAGGCCCGTGGGCCTCCGACAGGGTTGGTGGTATGCCTTGATATTCGGAGGAGGTGATGAGATTCAGGGTTTGCGTTGGTCCCCTGAGGTCTCGCTGGTGTTTTCAATTAGGTTGATGGTCGTCCCTAGGAGGCCAAGGACAACCTTTCAGACGGGCATCTCCTATGCGCCAGACATACCTTTTCCAGCAACGTCCTCCCATCAAAGGGATGAAGTTGGCTTTCGGAACGAGGGAGGGAACCGCATGTGAATTTCTTGTGAGAAACTGGAATTTTGCGCTGGCAACGTCTCATCCACCCTTCCATAGTGGCCACTGTCGTGTGCTAGTCTTCAAGCTTCAATCTGAGCCGGCCTTGGGATTAAGTAAAACCTTTACCTGAGATCTCTATATTTTCCACTTTTAAAATCCTTTGAGTGAAGGATTATCATAACCTATAGATTTTGATACATAATATCTTTGTGTCTCTATATAAGATTTATATGAGAATAATAGTAAGTGATTGATGCGCGAAGGCTGTCAAGAAACTTTCAATCTGAGGTCACCTGGTCAACCGCGCCCTCCAGTATCTATAAAACTAGGTTCTCTGTTGTTCTGACATAGTTATCTTTGTTACAGGACACAGACCAATGATTTCTTGCAAATATGGCTTCACTTTTTCTTGTCCATGACAGCATATCTGGTAGGATTAACAGCCCTGGCTCAGTTTTCCCATGCACTATTGGAGACTCTAACGCTCTGTCCATTGAAATAGCCATTCGAAGAAATAATAGTTATCCTTTTTATCTATTATTTCAGCCTTTGTCGCTCTGCCCTTTTATAATTTTTGATATATCTCACTGGGTTTTGGAAATTGGTGGTCGGTGATGTTGATAATCATGTCCTTATTTACACATTAGGGCTGAGCGAGAACGGCTTTTCATCCGTATTATTCAGTTACGGCTTCAAGACAGAACGCGTCGTTTGCATATTTCGGTTGTCAAATACGAGAATGACTGGTTTCTGCTAAATACTCGCGAAATCACAGCACAAAATCCTTTCTGTTGGACAAAATGACTTCCGCACAGTATAAAAACCGTGTCCTCGACTGCAGCATTCTGCCATGCCTCGAAAACCTCAGAGGGAAGAGTGTCATCGTGACAGGAGGTATTTAGACTGGACCCCCCAGTTATGTGTTTCTGTCTATCAATTCTTTTCGTTGTTGACGAATATGCGACTTGCTAATAATATGAGATTCAAAGGTGCGTCTGGATTGGGAAAGGCGTTCGTGCACCGTTTCGTTGAAGCTGGGTGGGTTTTATCTCCTAACTAGCTGGTTTGAACGGAAGAAAGAAAGCATATTTTTTTTTAACCTGAGCGGAAACCCGCGGGCAGTGCCTATGTAACTTTTGGCGATGTGAACGAGGAGGCTGGTTTCAAACTCGCTGCGGAACTAGCTGGGTATGTTATTGAGCCCTATATGCTCCAGGATCTCAGTCAAACATGGGATAGTGAGGGGAAATATCTTAGGAAAGC
>NW_001813982.1:4683018-4688748 GCF_000149585.1 Histoplasma mississippiense | reverse complement strand
TCCGAGGCTATCCTTGCGACATTGTCATAGCAAATGCCGGCATTCCTGGTCCTGATGGTCTCTTTGCCGGCGAAGGTCGGGATACTTTTCATTTCTTTTACCCGACTATTTGGACCCTGCATTGTTCCACGGTTGCATTGCTGCAAAAAGAAGCCACATAGGTGACCTTCGGGGGTTAACATTTACAACCTGCAGACCCTTCGCTTCCACCCACGAGGCCAGACACTACCATCTTCGATGTCAACCTTACGGGAACAATATACACAGCAAAACTAGCCATCCACTACTTTCGACGCCAATCACTCGAGCCAGACCGTGATAGGTGTCTGATTTTGATTGGTAGTATTGCTGGTTATCTTGACTTACCAGGTTCCGCAACATATTCGATGTCAAAGTTTGGTGTAAGAGCACTGATGCGTTCCCTTCGTAGGAATGCTTGGGTCGATTCGATTCGAGTCAATTTAGTTTCACCAAGGTAGGTACTTATGTACAGACGGTTGCTGTTCATGTATGCTGTTCATGTGCTGTGCATGGATATGTGGCTTTCCTATGCCAACCGCCCTCCATCCTGTCATAATTTTGAACTGTTCTGACGGATCCCAAAGTTACATCATAACCCCCGCATACACTGAAGAAACAATCGCCTTCTTTAAATCAAAGGGCGTGAAATTCGCCTCTGAAAGTGATGCCTGCAACGCAATCTTGAGAATCGCTTCCGATACAACCGTCAATGGCCGGTCAATCGCGGTTGTCTCAAAAGAGGATTGTGCTGGGGGATATTTCGATCTCGCCGAGGACGATTTCCCAGAAGGTAGTAAATTGTATGACTTACAAAATGTCGCGATAAATGTTGGATCGCGGACGTAAGATCCACCACTGTGCGGGCCGGGCTCGGAAGAGTATGGTGTGTATGTCGGGTGTGCATTTGTGGATGCTAAATAATTTAAATTCCATGGAGATTGATTGCAACTGGGTAGTCCGTTTTGGAAGAGTGAGAAGAGTGGTAGTTATATATATTTTATGATTCATAGTTGTTTTAGCCAAACACAACCATAAAGGAATCAATCGAAGACGTGTTGAATACACTCTAGCCCAACCATATTGCCATAGGACCCGGATTCAAACCTGGGATCCCCAGTTATTATTGTGTGCTTATCTGCAGAGGCAGTCTGTGCTTCCCAACCGTTTGAACAGTATTCCTTGGAATTGAGGATGATTGGAAGACAAATGCCGATAAACCATGACAAGCAAGCCCCATGCAAGCACATATTTATCCGCTGTATGCATTTCATGTTTACGAATTTCATGTATCCACGGACCACGGTACCGAGTAGATATTGGAAGCCAAAAGAAGGTTGATCCATAAACTGTTCTCGAAGCTTGCCCGATGTGGCCCCGGGAAAGGTCATGTGATATATTTTGAAGTTGAGGATAATTCAACATTGCGGGGAGTTAATTAAGAGACGAGCAAAAACTTAACGCAGATGACCCAAACGGAAGCTATCTGCTGAATGACTGTTATCGGATTCTTTCTAAGGATCGCGTCCTATTGCTATTTTTTTATCATCTCCTTTTTTCCTTTAGTTCTTTTCATATTCAGGTGCCGGTCGGCGCGCTTGGACTGTTCTGCATGGCCGCCGCCTCGGTTCAACGCATCAATGCATTGCTTCAACGAAGCTCAATCGACGACCATGAAGAAGTTATCAAAGCTTGCAATGCGGTACTGAAAAAGTCGAGAAACGACCTTGACGCCCTTCACGTGAAAACCGTCGCTCTGCTAAAATTGGACCGGTACGAAGATGCGATTCGAGTGGTGGAGGAAGGCGGGGATGCGTTGAAGGAAAGGGTCCCTCTGGAATGGTCTTACGCTTTATATAAGGTTGGGAAACTGGAAGATGCGATAAAGCTGGCCACAGCTTCTGGGACTGGGAGAGGAGGAAAACATGTCGAAGCCCAAGTGGTACGTTTAAAAAGTCTTTTTTTAGCGTACTACTTACTACCCTTCAAGAGTGGCTCATGATTTATATCCCATTCAGACATATCGTGCGGAAAACTTCCATCGCACTGCGGAGGTTTACAGAGAGCTATCTGCAGAGCATTCGGCGCCTGCGGGGGAGCAAAATGACCTGCGAATTAACTCGCGAGCGGCGGAGGCACAGCTCCAGTGGGCTGGACTGGCAAATCAAGTCCAGAATACAAAACCAAGCCGAGAAGACCTAGAGTCTTTCGAAACAACTTATAATCTGGCATGCAGCGCCATAGGGAGGGGGGAATTACAGACAGGAGGGGTACTACTGAAGCGAGCAAAGGGTTGGTTTTCCCTTTCTCCTCCTCTCCATTCCCCAACAATCCTCTAACTGATCAAAACGGCAGAACTCTGTAAATCATCCGAGGATCTTACACCCGAAGATAAGGTTGCGGAAATTCTCCCAATTGCCGTTCAACAATTATATGTCGCGCTAAGACAAGGGAAGACAGAGGAAGCCAGAAGCCTGGCGGAAGAAATCAACTTAGCGGAGTATGTTTGCTGAGCTTCCTACCACCGACTTGCATGTGTTAATATTGACATTTGTGTTAGAATTTCCGAGATTTCCACCAAGAAAATCGCTCAAAATAACATTCTTCTTACCTCCAAACTTGAATCAAATCCATATTTACTACACAAGCACTTCCATCAAATCCCATCCGCAACAGAGGGCGATCGACTATTCTCATTCCAGAGTCGAACCTTGACTGAAAACTCATATGCGGTAGATCTGCTGGTCCGCAAATTTGACGGCTTAGCAAAATCGACTCAGAGAGCACTGTCCCAACATCCCACTCCCACTATATCGCCCGACATCAACACCCTCTCCATTTTCAACATTGCTGCTCACGCTCGAGACGGATCAGATAAAGCTGGTCTCAAAGAAGCACTTCAGCTTGTCGCAAAAAGACCGAATGATGTTGGTCTTGTGCTCGCTCTCATCCAATTCTATGTTTCCGCTGGAAACCTTAACTCTGCAATCTCTGTTCTGGAAGCATTCTTGAAGCGTTTAGATCAATCAATGTCAGAGTCAGATAAGGACATTCGATTCAACCCGGGCCTCATCGGCATCCTGGCTTCCCTTTATAACACACAGGGCCGCAAATCCCACATGAAGGCAGAGCTCGCAAAAGCTGCATCACACTGGCGATCACGTCCTGACAAATCTCCATCACTCCTCCGTGCCGCAGGCTCACTGCTCCTCACATCTGGAGAAGCCACAGACCTCACCCTGGCAGGCCAATTATTCACGGAGCTCCATAACGCCGACCCAAATGATCAGTTTTCAACCGCAGGGTACATTGCAGCGTACGCGACAACATCGCCTGATAGGGTCAAATCGATGGTGGATAAACTTTCACCTGTCCAAGACCTTATTGCCGACATCGATGTCACCTCCCTGGAAGCGGCGGGCATACCCTCCGTCACAACAGCAGCAGCAACGACAACGGCGACAACAACAGCATCGTCATCGATATTAGCCACAAGCTCCCCTCTCCCAAGCAACCGTAAACGCGCGGCAGCCGATGACAACAACAGCAAGCAGGCTACTACGAAGAAACGAGTCCGCAAATCACGATTACCCAAGGACTACGACCCTAACAAGAAGCCGGATCCAGAACGCTGGCTACCGTTGCGGGATCGCTCAAGTTACCGGGCAAAGGGGAAGAAGGGGAAACAGAGAGCCGCTGAGCGTACGCAGGGCGGCGTCGTTATTGAAAAGAGCGGGGAGTCGGCTGGCAGCACGCCTGTCATCCAGCCAAAGGCCCAGGGGGGTGGAGGGAATCAGAAGAAGAAAAAGGGCAAAGGAAAAAAGTGATGAGGTGTTTTGCTTCTGGTTTATGTCTTGAGTTTGTTTCTATCTCGTTTTCTTCCCATTTTGCGTAGCGGGATGAGGAGAGATATCTAGACCGTTTCATACCAAAATAAATATATTTTCTTGTGTTTCTCGGTCTCATGCTTTGAGGCTTTCTTCGTAGGGTAACTAGGTATCAACCCACAAAAAGGACCATCAGAGCCGGGAAATGAAGTGCAACATTTTCGCAAAACAGGAGGACGAAGAACTTTCAAATCAACACCAAAAAACTTCTTCATATGGATAGAATCCAGCATCAAGACCCCGCGTCACAATCACTGGAGCTGTGATCAGACACGGGCATGTCCCTGTGAGATGATTCCTCGTGTGCAGCCTGTCTTTCCCCCAGCTTTCCTTCCTTTCCTTTCAGCCTTTCCTTTCAGCCTTGCCTCGATGTTGGCCAATGGGACGGTGCTACACCCGGGCTGTGGCTTGTGTGCGTCGCGGCGCCTTGGCGGGCGATTGGCTGATGCTTGGACGATGTCATCCATGCTTGGACAGTGGTGGTGGTTGGGAGTAGTCTGCAGCCAGGGTGTACAGTACCCTAGGTCAGGTGTCGGTTGATCCATCTCTCTGTCCATATATATCTCAACCTGCTCGGCCTCCCTCCTCTGCTCCCAACACCCGGACCTTTCCCCTATCCTCATCTTCCCCTCCATCAGTCCCCCAGCGAAATTTGTCTCTGCGCTGACTTGCCGACCTCCAGACTTCAATATGGGTGTAAGTTTGACGCCCCCGAGATGTTGCCGGACCGTACCCCGCCATTACCCCTCGGTAGCTTTTTGGCAACCCGTGGAACCACCACTGTTTTTGAATTTCTGTTTTCGATGTTTCCAACTCCAGGCTGACTTGACCATTTCGATTATCATGGACTGCATAGCTCGCTTCAAAGATGGCTGCGGCCCAGCAGGCTGGCGGTGCTCCTCCCTCCGGCTATCCAGGTGGTCCTCCGCCTGTTGGAGGCGCGCCGAGACCAGGTGCATATGTAAGTTCGCCATCAATGCTAGTACCAGTAGTATATATATACATACATGAAAAGGATATCAGACCGTCACAGGACATTTAACCGATGAAATGGGGCGATTTATTTTTATTTTTATTTTTATTTTTCTGGTATTCTTTCCCCTTTATCTGTGCAGAGAGTGGTTCTGATTGATCCGATGGGGATTGCCAGCCTGGCCAAACCCAGCAGTACCAGGCGTATCCTGGCCCGCAAGCAGCAGTTCCACCGCCAGCGGTAAGCAAATCACCGTTCTCTGCCTGGAACCAAGTCCCCCGCGCTAGTTTGGCGGTTTGATCAGGAAATAAAATCCTGCCCAATATCTAGCTAGTGCTCCTGTCTTCTCCCCGTTGTTTTGTTACTCACCTTCCAATCTTCCCCTCCATCCTGCTGCTTTCACTCATCCTCTGCCTCTTCCATCTTGCTGCTGTCCATCGGCCTCCCCTCAAACAAAGCGATCTGTCCTGGAACGAACCGCTTTGTGATCCTACCGTTCTTGCATCACCGCTACTATGCGTCCGTTTAGCCAACAACAGTACACTGGACAGCCCTATCCGAGTTCGCCGCAACCCCCTTACCCCACGTCGTCTCGACCACCACCACCGCGGCCAACACCTCAACAACATCAACATCAACAACAGCAATATGGACGACCAGAGATGACTTCCACTCCCTCCCCAGTTCCAGGTTACCAAGGGTCCCCTCATCCTTCCTCCCCCTCGCCCTACTCTCAGAACTATCAACAACCCAACCAGCCCAATATAATCGCAAGTACCACCTCATTCGCCGTACCAGCAGCCCTCCTCATCGACATCATCATCAACAACAACAACAACAACAACACCGAAT
>NW_001813982.1:4668346-4682156 GCF_000149585.1 Histoplasma mississippiense | reverse complement strand
TCGATGACAGCGGCTCCATGCAGTTTGAAGAAAATGGCGCCCGTTATCAAGGACCTCAAATTGATCCTCAGCCGTGTCACCTACGCCGCAACACTGTTCGACGATGACGGCATCCAGATTCGCTTCATGAACTCGAATGAGCAGGGAAATAACATTCGCAATGAACAGCAGATCGAACACCTCATCAGCACCATTAGGTTCTCGGGCTTGACTCCGATGGGCACCAGCCTGAGGACTAAGGTCTTGGAGCCGTTGGTGCTCGGGCCTGCTAGAAGCGGTCAGCTGAAAAAACCTGTCTTGGTCATCACCATCACCGATGGGCAGCCTGCTGGAGAACCAAACGGTGCGGTATCTGATGCTATTAGGTCTGCGAGCGCGGAACTGAGAGCGCTCCCCCAGTATGGGCCTGGAGCCATCTCGTTCCAGTTTGCGCAGGTTGGGAATGACTTGAAAGCGCGTGAGTTCTTAGGCAAACTTGACGAGGAGCCCGGTATCGGTGACCTCATCGACTGCACATCCAGTACGTGCCAACTAATCTTCGTATTCCCAATCCTGACGAACCAAATACATCATCATCACCTATACTAACAAAAAGGGTTAACAAAACAGACTTTGAAGTGGAGCAGGATGAAATGTCCCGTGCCAACCCACCAGTTGACCTAACCCCAGAACTCTGGGTAAGTATTTCCTATCCTCCCCGCTTCCCCCTCTCGACAAAATCGATCAAACATATACATATACCCATAAATATATCTATATATATAAATCTCCCCCAACCAGCCAAGTAACCATGCCACCAACCAACTAACCCCAACACCCCCCCTTAAAATCTAGCTCACGAAAATGATCCTCGGCGCTATCGACTCCTCCTATGACACCAAGGATGAGAAATCTGGCCGGCCCTCCGCTGGCGGCCACCGTCCTCCACCCTCACAGACCCAATACGGTGCCCCGCCACCACAGGGACAACAGCCACAGTACGGCGGATACCCGGGAGCCGGAGGAGCGCCCCCACAGCAAGGCGGTTATGGCGGCTATGGGCAGCCGCCACCGCAGCAGGGAGGTTATGGCCAGCAGCCGCCTCAGCAGGGCGGCTACGGTCATCCCCCGCAAGGCGGTCAAGGGGGTTATCCACCGCGATATTAGGACCTAGAGCGGTCCTAGTAGAGGGAGACAGGACAGTTCTATGTAGTTTGGTAGGGGCGTGTTCGGGGGAGGAGCAGTTTCGAAAAAGAAAAAGGATTGAGAAAAAGCTCCCCCTCGTGTTGCTTTTGTTTGATTAATATGTAACTGATTTTTTTCGGTTTTTTTTCGGTTTTTTTTTTTTTTTTTTTTTTTTTTTTTTTTCCTGTGTTTAATAATGCAATGACTTATTGACATATGGGTTAAATTGGTCTTCGTTATATCGATCTGCCTCCCTACTTATGCATTCTAACTTATCCATCCATGTCTCTCTTTCTCTTTTTTTGTTTTTGTTTTTTTCCTTTAAAAAAATATCCCTCTGCAAAACTATTTCTCCAGGTTTGACATACAGACAGCCCAATCAATCAATCAATGCAAGGTTATATATAATAACTTCACTGATCAGCAATAACTAACTAGTTATATTAAATATGCAGTCCAACCCACGAGCAGGATTATTTATTTATATAACCTCACCTTTAGATCTGTCTCAGAAGCTCGAATTCGACCCCCCCCCCTCCTTCCTCCTTTTTTTTTTTTTTTTTGGAGGAACTGACTGACCCATTTACTGATCTGATTAACACTTTATCACAAATGATCCTAACATTTGAGAAACTCTCGTCAGGTAAGTTAAAAACCGTTGACCACACCAGAACAAGTCCTCTGATTTCTTCCCAACAACACCCACCACCAGAAGACAGACCAGACAAATTACGACTAGTAAATACCTCAGAGCAACAAACAGCTTGATGAAATATGGAGCAAGCTTGAAACTTGACATTGAAGCCAGGTCGAAGCCAGGTTGAAAGGTGGGAGTTGGGTTGGTGAAAAGAGAATCGCCGAATATCAGGCAGATTGGACATGCCATCTTTTCATTCTCCCGGGTTTGGCAGTCTCTATTATGTTATAAACAGGATCCCTTCCCTCTGCTCAAAGTCTCGTCGTCTACATGAACGAGGATGGACGCCCCAGATCATCAATCAGTGATTTGTTTTTTGCTATTGGTCCCTCGACTTAGCAGACAGAACAACAGGTGATGGATGGTAGAAAGGAGATCAAAATTTGACAGAGGGCCTTGTGCATACGTGTGTAAATATTGATTTAAGTGGTTGGTGGATGGGGCTAAGATCTCTATATACAGGGGAATGAATACTGTGCAGGAACATGAGATTGCCAGCGGCATGAGAGAAATTGCATGAGCAATTAATTTGTCGCGGCTTCCAGAGTCCTCCAAATTGCACTATATAGTCCCCGGAACTTATCGTTCCTCAAAAGTCTAAGAAACTCGAGGCCGCTCGAGGCTATCTCAAATTCGTCAAGTACCAGCCAGCTTCCCGAAGACCAAGCCCATCCAGAGTTCTCATAAGTATGGCACAGCGACTTCCGTGCTGAGAACATTTTTGTCAACCCAGACGACCCATCGGAGATCCTTAGATTTCATAGATTGGCAATCTACGGAATTAGCTCCTTTATATGATCTATACTGATGAACCGTATGTTATTGATTATGATGGTCCACGCGTTGAAGGGCTCCTGGAACGTCCTAAGCTCGAGGAGGTTCAGAAACTTTTGGCTGAAGCCCTCTTTGTCAAATCCACTTGTCCCATGTGTCTCTCCATAGGCATCTGATCCCCCTGGCAAACAAGAAGCTACTCCTGGTGCTCGGATTTTCAGCAGACAGCCAGGTTCCGGCCCTCCCTATTTGCACGGAATCTCCTGGTTGATGGTGAAGCAACTTACCTTGCTCTACTTGCGGAGCAGCAGAGGGACTAGAAAGAGCTTTCCCCGCGTGCGAGCCGAGGGTAGCCCAGAATGTCCACTTCGGTTTTCAGCGGATGAATTAACTGTCATTGAAGTTGATAGCGAGGGGGCTGCGCCTGGTATCAGTTTGATGCCAGGATCTCCAGGACAGGGTCAGCCGGCAGTTCTCTCGGGCGTAGGGACTTGTCGATCATGGGAGTATGTGAGGCCATTTGAAGTGAAACAAACATATTTCACCAGCTTTCTCGTTCAATCCATGGGAGTATGTATGGTCTGCTTGTACAGCTGTCAATTGAACTACTCGTTATGTCTCCATACATCCATCCATGTAGGGGAAAAAAAAAAAAAAAAAAAAAAAAAAAAAAAAAAAAAAAAAAAAAAAAAAAAACCCGGGCCATGCCATATGTGTTGTTTCCGGCCGAAAATTGAAAATCCCGTTCAAACCATATTCCCCCCACCTTCAATCCTGTAGCGATGAAACCCTGATACATAAAATCAAAGCGCCTCGGGCTCATATCCCGCATAATCCTCCTTCCGTAGAACTCGCGCCCCTATTTCCTCCAAATCCTCGGCCCATAAGGGATCCTTGGTGATGCCATTCAGGCATTGGTCGATCATGGCAGCGGCAAGCTCTGACAGGTGAACCCAGGCGGCGTGCCCGAACTGTTTGAAAATGCTTGTGGCGGCGAGGGTCCTGGGGCGGCTAGGGCCTTCTACGCCCGCGGGCTTAGTGACAGTAGCTTGTACGGCGGGTTCATGTTGCTTGGCGAAATCCAGGATTGCGTTCTCGATGCGGCCCTGCTTGTCGCGTCAATCGAGTTCACAGAGAAGGAGGATGGGAGGAAGGAGGAGGAAGATGTAGGAGGAGAGTTTGGAACCCACACGCATGAGGCGGTAGTCAGACAGAAACCAGAGGGTCTTGGTCTGATCGCGCTCCACTGAGACGCCAGATATGTAGATGAAGCGGAAGGGATTGTTGGCGACAGAGGCGATGTTATGGAGACCGTTGATGGTGAAGTCGGAGCAGATCCTGGTGACATCTGCAAAGTCCATCTCTAGGGACTTGGTCGGGGTAACTGCCAGACACCTACCAAGAACATGGCTGTGAGAACTGCATGTACTGTATATATATGCCTAATCGTATGGGGCTACGAACCATATGCACGCATCGGCGCCTTTGAGTTTCTCCTTCACAGACTCGGGATACGGCGCTGTCCAGTCGTCGAGGATAACAGATTGCAGCTTGGACTTGTCCGCGTCCGGACCAACGTGCTCAGGAACCTGAACAGGCCGGCGAGCAAGTGCCACGACGGAGCTAACGGCTTTGTTGCGAAGAGCAAGCCGAATGACTTCCGTGCCAACGTACCCGGTGGCTCCCGTCACTATCAATTTCATCTTCGGATTCAGACCTGGAGGGGGGCGGTTTTCGCGAATTATGAACACTGGCAAGTGATGAAATCGACCAAACAATGAGAATGTACGAGTTTATTTACTCTGTTTTTCTTGCGTCTACATCACAGCGGGGGGAAGTTGATGGGTATATAATGCCTGGCAGGCGTTGATCCCTTTTTCGGCAACTTCTTGCGATGACAGGCCCTGAATTGTTTCCGAGGGTTTCCTATTTCTTGGACCCATACTGATCGTAGACCTCTCTCTGTCACCTGGGATAGTTGTGCATAGTTTCATGTATGTACATACGTAGAGAGTACATGTACGGTAGTTTAGCAACCGCTGGAGGGGGGAGAGCCTGGGCATATTCCTCCCAGGTGGTTATCTTCATTTTCAACGGATGAGGCGCAAAAAGTCACTGCCAAACACAAGAAAATGCCCAGCCAATCTGGGTTTGGCCCCTGGTTGGCAATAATTCATCCCTAGAGATGTAGGCTTAGGGTGGTTAGGTTAGGGGCGTTTCGCCTAAAGCTTAGTGAAGCCAAGCTCGGTGTTCAAGCCCACCGGTGTCGAGGGCCCAGAATCATTCGATCGCTGGTAGTGAGAGTTCCTTGGTATATATCTCTCGTGTCTGCAGAGGGTTCTATGTCCCCCGCCTTCGTTCTATGTTCACTTTTCAGGATGCGGTGTCACATTAGCTTTGAGACAGACACATGGTGGCGGCATGCAACACACATTGGCGCTGCTGAGCCAGGGTCGACAGGGCTCTCTTGTTCCTTGTTGCAACGCTATCTGGCCCAGACTCGACGAGGATGCTGTATGCATGCCTTGGATGCGTCGAAAATCCATTTGCGAGCCCCATGGTATTGGATGCAGGCCGGCGACTTACCACACAAGACCATCCTCTCGCACCCCCAACTCCTATGTTGATTCTCTTGGATGGAGTTTCGGCCTTCCGTGGAAACTGAGGCAGAGTTTCCAAGCAGTATTCTGAAAAAAAAAGAAAGCTCCGCCACAAGAGTCGACGATGGATGTATTCTGTACAGTACATGTATGTTGTGAAGGGCACTCTTCAGTGTTGAGCAGATGGAGATAAAAATTATGATAAACCGCAGGACAACTGGGTAAATTACTCTTTGTTAGGATCTGGGAGCGAAAGCCATGAATGAAATAGTTGGTTGGTATAACATTTGATCAAGAAAGAGAGGAATATCTCCTACCAACATATCTAGGGTACAGAACATGTACGCTGCTGCGTATGTAACTCGACATGGAACCGTGCTTCTAAATATTCGTCTCCCGTTCATAGAACCTGACATCCTCCTGCCCCTTCGTGATGATGTATTTGCGCAGCACTGCAAATGTGCCTGTATCTTGTCCAATTCTTATGCAGCGCTGGCCAGAAAGAAACGTTTGTCGTTTTCGCCCGTGGCCAAAGTCTGATCGATAACAACCCGCCCGGTTGCAAGGCTAAACCTAACAACTCTCGGCCAACGCTTAGATTTAGACAATCAAAAAAGAATAGCACTTGCGTAATCGACTTTCCAGGGTTGGTCCGGACTCTTTCTTCCTCCTCTTATCTTTTCTGCTCTGCTGCAACGCATCCTCGCGAACCACCGCGCCCACTGCCCACTGCCCACTGCCCACTGCTGGCTGCTGATTCTGGCGAGCTGTGTTTCATGTTGCCATCCTGATATTAGCAATCGATGCGCCGTTGGGAATAACCTCAAATTAGGTTGTGCGGCCTGCTGCTGATTCGTCACCCACAGCCCGCCGCTGCTTGGACCGCTCCCCAGCGTGGCCTTGCACCGTGGATTCTCTTCCCTATACATCCACATTTATTTACACATCTACGAGGGCAACAGGGAGGGGTTCCAGTAGACCTCCCCTCTTCTTTGCTCTGTTTTCTTCTTTTGCATTGTACTGTACATCTTGGGTTTATCGCCCTCTGCTCCGCCAACGCTACCGGCAAGTCGCTCGTCGATCCAACCCACGTTTTCCCCGCCGGCCTCTCGCTCGGTTTCCCCAATGCGCTCCATCCAACACTGAGCAGTGGCGTCTCGAGCGTCTCGACTTCTCCCCGTCTTTCTTCACCCAATTCTGTCCTTGTGTTTGCCTGTGATATACCCAGTTTATCATTCATCTATTGTCGGCCTCCCTATTTTCTGTTTTTCGTCCAATCCGCTAATCTGCCATATAGGACGTCCGGTACTGGTCTCGGATAGCCGTACTGCCGAATATATATATAACCAGGTGTACACGGGTATATACCTAGGTCAAAGTCTCCGGGAGGAGAATTTTGCCACAGGAGGAAGGAGCCAGAGTTTCCACAAGGCTGAGCGTCGACCCAATGGCGGGGCGCGATGATGGAAATAGCCCCGGACCTGGACAGTTGAGCTCTCCTCGACTTTCGCGCCGTGTGCCATCGAGGTCGCCGCTGAGAGACAGTATTTTGAGTGATGATGGTTCTCCTCCTGAGGAGGACGAGACGGTCCTGCTTCGGGGTGTTGGGGCGCGGAATAATACAGATGCGCGGGGAAGAAGGGAAGTGGGACAGGAAACAGATGGGGTTACGGACACAGGTTTAGGTGCTAACACCCCAGCTCGCGCCTCTCTCCGGGATATCAGAGATATCAGAAGGGCACCCTCATTGCCAAGCCTAGCGACGGCGGCAATGCCACAGCAGAGACAGGCTCAGGCTCGAGTGCGCTTTTCAACGGATCTCGAACGCACGGCGGGTACCACTTTTCAGAGTCTGCGCTGGGAAGTGCATGACGGCGCTGCAAGGGAGGGTGGCGGTGGCGGGCGCGGGCGTGCTCCCGGGCTAGGACTTACTGTAGACACCTCCTCGCCGAGTGTCGTTTCGAATTTAAGAAGTCCAACACTGCGGAGTGGCGGTCAACGCATATCTCCCGTCTCTCCCGCGGACCCTGTTCCGCCGCTGCGCGAATCTCCTCCCGTCTTGCCCAAGACGCGGGATCGAGGTTATTCTCTACGACGGTCGATTTTTAACCGGAACATTGCCAACCAATCAGATCAAGACCGGACGAATAGCATCGAATTAGGTCACCGTCTATCGGCGGATGGTGAGGCTCTGTCTAGGGTCCATTCGCAGGGTCAGGAAGCTGTGGCTCAGAGTAGCTCGAGGGATGAAGAATCTACCACGTTCTCGGACCTGAAGGCCCAAATAAGAGGGTGGAAGCCTTACTTGACATTGGACCGATGGAAAGACTTTACAACTGCTTTCCGAAAACAAGTGCTTCGCATCAAAGAAATCCCGCCGAGTAAGGATGGTCGACATATCGACCTTGATGTCCAGAGACAACATCCCTTGATTGACGAACGGACGGGCAAACACTACATCAGCAACCGCATCCGATCAAGTCGATATAGTCTATGGAGCTTCTTCCCCCGCCAACTCGTAGCGCAATTTTCCAAGCTTGCGAATTTCTATTTCCTTGTTCTTTCCATTTTGCAAATGATACCCGGCCTCAGTACCACTGGAACTTTCACCACTTTTGTTCCCCTGATGATTTTTGTTGGTATATCCATGGCGAAGGAAGGTTTCGATGATCTCCGTCGTTACCGATTGGATAAGGAGGAGAACAACCGGATCGCATATATTTTGCGGCCCTGTGGCCCGCTCGCAAATGCTGCTACTACCATTTCCACTACTTCTACGGAATCCCCGGAATCCAAGGTAACGGCCACAGTTACTGATTCAGAATCCAATCTTTCAGACTACTGGGTGACTACCAAATGGGTAGATATCGAGGTGGGCAACGTCATCAAGCTATCCCGCGACCAACCGGCGCCGGCAGATCTCGTTCTCCTCCACGCAGACGGCCCGACTGGCATCGCGTATATAGAAACCATGGCGCTGGATGGCGAGACAAATCTGAAAAGCAAACAACCCTGTCGCGCCGTCGCCAAAGCCTGCAAAACGGCCGACAACATCATGCACATCACATCAATTCACTTTGCTGTCGAAGACCCCAACACTGACCTCTACAAATTCGATGGCAACGTCACAGTTGACGGGAAGAAACTACCCATCACCAATTCAGAAGTCATCTATCGCGGCAGCATTCTGCGGAATACCCATGAAGCATTCGGCATGGTTATCTATACCGGGGAGGAGTGCAAGATACGTATGAACGCGAACAAGAACCCACGCATCAAGGCGCCGGCCCTACAGGCCGTGGTCAACCGCGTCGTCGCTGTCATTGTCCTCTTTGTCATCGTGCTCGCGTCCGCGTGCACGATTGCGTATACGTTCTGGTCGCGCAACGTGGAGGATGCATCGTGGTATTTGCAGTACGCGGATGTCTCGATCGGGCCTATTTTCACATCTTTCATCATTATGTTCAACACCATGATTCCCATCTCGCTGTACGTCAGTTTGGAGATTGTGAAGGTTGCGCAGATGCTTTTGCTGAACGATATTGATATGTATGATGCGGAGTCGGATACGCCGTTGGAAGCCAGGACGTCGACGATCAATGAGGAGTTGGGGCAAGTTAGGTATGGATATCGCTCACTCTCCTTGTCTCTAGTGCTTTTTCTCTATTCTCCTCCCCTCCTCTTCCCCGTGCAATTCCTCTCGGCATATTCATAAACAAACGAAATAACTATTAATACGGAACTACAGCTACATATTCTCGGATAAAACCGGCACGTTGACAAATAATAGCATGAAGTTCCGCAAAATGAGCGTTGCAGGGACGGCATGGTTACACGATACTGATTTACAAGAGGAAGCGGCCCGCGAGGCAGATCGCAAAATGCTCCTGCATAAGAAACGCAAGGATAAGAAGGCTCCATCGCGGAAATCGGCCACATTTGACCAATTCGCATTGGCGCGGAAATCCGGCGTGTCAAGTCACATGAACGACGAGATCTCAACACCACTGACGACGACGCGTTGGCGGTCGAATAGAAAACATAGAATGCATCATGGTGGCCGCACTGTGGAGATGTTGAAATACATACAGCAGAAACCGCATACGCTGTTCGCGCGCAAGGCGAAATTCTTCATCCTCGCCCTCACCCTGTGCCACACCTGCTTACCGGAGCGTGACGGCGATGGTGATATTTCGTTCCAAGCTGCGTCCCCGGATGAGGCTGCGCTGGTTACTGCTGCTAAGGAAATGGGATATCTGGTGGTGGACAGACAACCCAGCTCGCTTACCATCCGACTGTCAACGGCCAGGCGGGACGGTGATGGCGACGGCGACGATGGAGAGCCAATCGAAAAAGAGGAGGTCTATGAAATTCTAGATGTCATTGAATTCTCCAGCGCGCGCAAACGCATGTCGATCATCGTGCGCATGCCCGACAAGCGAATCTGCCTCTTCTGCAAAGGTGCCGATTCGATCGTCATGGGCCTCCTGAAACGATCCGGGCTCGCGGCGGAGAAGGTTGCCGAGATCGAGAGCCGCGCCAATAAGCGTAAATCTCTCGAGGCGAAAGAAGTCATGAGACGCAACAGCGAGCATGCAAATCGCAAGGATGGCAAGCGGACGAGCCTAAGTATTGGCCGTCCTAGCTTCGTGGGCACGCGCCGCTCGAGTGTTTCTGGCAAACGCCGCTCGTCGCTGCGGGATAGCATCGATGTCTGGCTCCGGGAGAGGGAGACGGATGGCGGTCTGGAGTTGAGGGATGGCGATGATGCTGGCTACTATTACAGCCCACGCCCGTCGATGCAGTTCTCCCCGCGGCCCTCCGGGGCGCTCTCGGAGGAACTACACCGCTCCTCTTTCCAGACGGATGATGGCGCGGAAGATTTGGTCGAGGAGTCGTTGGTGGTACAAGTGAGGCGATGGTGTTTGAGCGATGTTTCCAGCACTTGAATGACTTTGCGACCGAAGGCTGCGGACACTATGTATGACTATCGATTCCTTGACGAGGGAGATTATCAGGAGTGGAAGGCTAGGTATCAGGAGGCGACGACGAGTTTGGTGGGGCGGCAGGAGAAGATTGAAAATGTGGGCGAACAAATTGAGAGGCAGCTAGAATTGGCCGGGGCTACTGCTATTGAGGATAAGTTGCAGAAGGGCGTGCCAGAAGCCATTGATAAGCTGCGCCGGGCTAATATTAAGCTCTGGATGCTTACGGGGGATAAGCGGGAAACGGCGATTAATATTGGCCATTCGTGTCGGCTGGTGAAGGATTATTCGACTGTGACTATTTTGGATCATGATGCTGGAGATGTCAAGCAGGTTATTTTGGAGACGACGAGTGAGATTGAGAGGGGCGCTTGTGCTCATTCTGTGGTTGTGGTGGATGGGCAAACGCTATCGACGATTGAAGGGGATCCACCGCTCCAGGAACGCTTTTTTGACCTTGCCATCTTAGCGGACTCTGTCATTTGTTGTCGTGCAAACCCCAAGCAGAAGGCGTTCCTCGTGCGGTCAATACGGAAAAGGGTAAAGAAATCCATTACGCTTGCCATCGGGGACGGTGCGAATGATATCGCTATGATTCAGGAAGCGCATGTAGGGATTGGCATTACTGGCAAGGAGGGCCTACAAGCTGCCAGGATATCAGACTACTCCATCGCGCAGTTTCGGTTCCTACTCAAACTCCTCCTCGTCCACGGTCGCTGGAACTACATCCGCGTCTGCAAGTACACGCTGGGAACCTTCTGGAAGGAAACCGTCTTCTACCTCACGCAGGCTCTCTACCAGCGTTGGAACGGCTACACAGGAACCAGTCTTTACGAATCATGGTCTCTAAGCATGTTCAACACTTTCTTCACCTCCCTCCCAGTTATCTTCCTTGGAATCTTCGAAAAGGACCTCGCAGCCTCCACCCTGCTCGCAGTCCCCGAACTCTACACCAAGGGCCAACGCAACGGCAGTTTTAACATCAAACTCTATCTTGGCTGGGCCTTCATGGGAAGCTGCGAAGCCGTGATTATCTATTTCACCATGTACGGCCTCTTCGGCAACGCCATCTTCACCCTCGACAACGGCGTCTTCGCTATGGGCCTGCTGACCTACACTGTCTGCGTCCTCATCATCAACCTGAAGCTCCAATTACTTGAGATCCGCTACCGGACCATCATGGCCGTCATCGCCATCATCGCGTCCGTTGGCGGCTGGTTCCTCTGGAATATAATTCTCTCCCGCCGCTACGAAACAAACGCCATCTACAACGTCCGCGACAACTTCTTGCCCCGCACAGGCCGCAATTTGCTCTGGTGGGTTACCATCTTCCTCGCCGTGGTTGCGGTGGTTCTCTTCGAGCTATCCGTAGCGGCGCTACGCGTCGCGCTGTTCCCGACCGACGTGGATCATTTCCAAGAGTATGAGGGCGATCTGGAGATTCGGAAGCGGTTTGAGGAGGCGGCGGCGTCGGAGTTGCAGCAGGGTTGGGATCGGGGGGGAAAGAAGTCGAGTTTGGAGATTCTTGCGGGGTTGGAGAGCGAGGCTGCGGACAGGGAGGCGGAGAGGGAGAGGGAGAGGGAGTTGCAGATGCAGGAGTTGTTGGATCGGAGGACCTCTCAGGGACAGGGCAAAGAGAAGGGTGAAGACGGTTCTCATGTGCGGACGGAGGAGGTGGAGTCGGGGAATAGTCAGCCCGTCGCAAATGGAGCTGCGGCGGCCGGAAAGAGTGCAGATGTTCCAAGTTACTCGCGTCGCTCGTTGGATGTTCATGAGTTACTCAATAAGGGGTTCGGTGCCATTCGCAAGGGGCATTTATAAATGAGTCACCCTCCCGCCCTCTACCTCCTGACTTCTATCCTCGTCGTTGATTTATCCGTCGCATTTCTCTCTTCTTCCATTTTGCTGTTTTGTTTCGTTCCTGTTTTGATTCATGCTTGGGCCAAATTTTGAAGTTTTCCAACAAAGCACCCCACAACTCAGCGGTTACTCTTTTCCCGCCTTCCCTTCTCTATCCCCCCCCCCCCTCTTTCTTTTTTTTTTGTCTTTTTGGAGATGCACTTTCCGTGGCATTCGGGTCGCATGTGGTGTGGTGTTCTAGGGTTGTATCTATATATACGTTTGATGATTCACCTTCCCCTATGCCATTGATGTTTTAATGCTTTTTCATGTTTTATTTAGATCGACTGACTGGCTGATTGACTGATGGAGAAAATAGACCTTTGTTTTTTAATTTTCATGCACTTCCTTGTTGTTGTTTGGTTTTTTTTTTTTTTCTTTTTTTTCATGTTTTTCATCCTTTTTTGGCCATGTTAACATTCCCTCCAACTTCAACCTATCCCCGCTTCCTTTCAATTTGGTGGTCGTTCAGTCGCTCCAATCTCCCGCTGTGGTTATTTGACTCTTTCTTTGAGTGTATAATCATCTTTCGTTTTTGCAGATTACTTGGACTCAGAGCCATGTATGAGGATATGATACCATATATATAAATATTGTTATATATCACCGTTGGAATTGAATTGATGAGATGTTGCTTCATACATTCATTCACCCTGCTTACTCAGTTCCGTATCATGCGGGCTAAATCAGGCATTTGTTTTGAAAATAATAGCAAGGAATCCTGGCATTGATAGATATCCAGTGGAAAGGATCAAGGTATCCACGGAAAAGTAACGAGCGTTGTCATCGTCTAGATAGAGAGGAAAAGAAAAGAAGGAAAAGGAGGGAGCGAAACATCGAAAACAAAACGGTCATCGTGACATAACTCAACCGGGAGGGATATCTCGTATAAAACCAACAGAATCCCATACCCGTCCATCCCACACGATAAGCTAACCTCCTCATCCGCTCACCATCAGACCACAAAGTAAAAACCCGACCCCAGCTCAACCCCCCCCCCCCCCCCCTCCCACCACGTTCACTCCTCACCAAGCTTCTACCTCCCGCGGCTCCCCATCAACCACATCGTCCTTCCCTTCCACAATTCCTGCAGCAATGCCCCTCGCAACACTCCCCAGCTCATTCCGACACCGGATACAATCCATCCAAAAACTCTCGCTCCTCAGATGCACCTTACGCCGACTGCATGGGTGATTGAAATATCTGGGCTTGGGAATCTCGGCGTCGGTGTCGCCGAGCATGAAAGTGGCGTAAGGACTATGAAGGGTTGTGGGGGAATCTTCCTCCGCGGAGTCGTTGCGGAGAAAGGGGAGGAGGGGTCGACAGAGAGGAGGGATGTGATCTTCTTCTGGAGGCTGATGGGTGTCCCCCGGAGTTCTTCGGGCTGGGTGTGGGTATATACTTTTGGTGGGAATCCATGGATAGGGCCCATTGTTCGATTGGGGGCACGTCAAGTTTCGGTGTTAACTCTTCTGCTAGGGGCTCCTTTGTCATCCCCTTTTTGCCCTCCTGGGCCTTCCCTTTCTTCTTGCCCTTAAGGGAATTTGGCTGGTTTCGGTCCCGGTTCCCGGTTCCGGTTCCGGGTTCCCGTTCAGGTTTCAGTTCAGGTACTGGGTTCTGGTAATAGGTTCTGGGTTCCACCAGATCTCCACTGGATGGGAGCTCCCCCGCTGTTTTTGCCCTCCCTTGTT
>NW_001813982.1:4666581-4667925 GCF_000149585.1 Histoplasma mississippiense | reverse complement strand
GAACTTCTCGCGATACATGTCATCGTCGCCGTGGTTGAGGAGCTTGGGGTAAGCATCCTTGGCAACGGCAAGTACGTTCAGGAAAGGTACTTCCGTCATGTTTTCAATATTCGTTAATGCAAGGGCAGAGAGCTCATCCATCCCATATTCCCGGGCGAAGCAGTAGAGGAGGGAATGTATCCCAAACTCTATATCGGCGTCGGGGCGTTTATTGGAGTTATCCTGCTCTAATGAAGGAAAATTTTGGGTTGGATAAGAACACCCTTGATACTTTCCGGTGTACAGGAACCTTACGGCGAGCTCGAAAACCACCGGATCTGTGTCCACTAGTGATATGCTGCCATGTTTTCCAGTAGCGGTTGCCGGACGCATCTTGTTTCCCAGCGATGAAGCTTGATTCAGGATTCCTAGGTGGACAAGGAATACTCTCTGGCCGCCAGTGGGACCAACGAGAACGTCAACAATCTCTGTTTCATAGGGGCTGGAAGAAATAGGGTGGCCATCTCCATTTGACATAGAAGCCGTGACAATCTCTGTGTTCCAGGAAACGGGGCCAAAAAGTGGTGGATATGTTCCGCTTGGGAAGAAGCTGGAAATGACGCGGGTATCCTGAAACAAAGTCGAAGTTCCCGCGCTCTCATTCGGTTGTGCATCTGCTACCCCATCTTTTAATCGGCTTAATGTTAGCAGTTTGCACAAAACTGGTTTCACGGCCAGGGATAACTTAACTGGAGGTCAAGTCACCTGAAGTCACAGCGCTCTTCTTCTTCTTGTTGGCCATTTCAGCCGCTGTTGGGAGTTTAGAGCTTCAAAAAAAAAAAAAAAAAAAAAAAAAAAAAAAGAAGAAGAAGAAAGGGAAAAGACTTAATATAAGCTTATGAGAGGGGGCCGGTCTAGCCTTTAGAGTCGTAATGAGACATACTCGTGAGAATTGATATACCCTCCACCCTCCATGGGATGTCAGAGATATATAGAGCTCCCAAGGCTCTTGGGAGCCCCTCCCGCTTCATGCTTTGGACCGCCTCCTAGCCCAATCACAAAGGGGGAATGAGCAAACATGCGGGGTATGGTAGGTAAATGAACTGTTGCAACGGGGAGCAGTAAACGCGGCATTGGAGGCCTCGTCCTAACGCTTCTGCTACATAATATGTTCCTCGATTTTCCATTAGGAGGCAGATGCGTGTCCAACCTCGCAGCTCTCTGCCGCATTGTGCTGGCCCTATTGGTTCAATGAGCAAAGAGACCCGTGTTTGGATGTATCGCCTCTAAGGGTTCGTGGACGAACCCATCAAAATATCAGTACCCCCCCTAACCCGCTCTGGAGGATAAACTCATTACTCATGG
>NW_001813982.1:4659614-4666481 GCF_000149585.1 Histoplasma mississippiense | reverse complement strand
CCACTTCTAGGAAGGATTTTCCTATGATGGCTGCGCCGGTAGGGGAGTATCGATTGTCCTGCCTGCACAGGATTGAAATTTACCTGGTTCAGAGATTATGATCGAGTTCCATTTCGCAAATGATAAAGAGTCGGGGAAGAAGAATTATGAGATTCATCTTGGTTGCTGGTAAACCTTCAAGTTGTCCAAAACAAGGGCCCTTTCAACAGGAGTCGCCGAGAAGGCCCCGGGAAATTTCGTTGGCACCGCCTACAGATAAATAGTTAGTTAGCTGTCGGGCACATATGAATAACAAAGCTTATCCTGCTAGCACTGGGAGAAAATGTTTCCTTTTAGCCTAGTGGAAAAGATCTCAGCTTGACATCTGGGTTCCCCATGAACAACACCATGCACAGGCTGTGGTTAATTACCTGGCAAAGACATAAATTTAATCTTAGACTCCGTTCACCTCTGATGGATCAGGGCTTGTAAACCCCAACCGGGATGGGCGGTTTCTCCTCCAGCGAACGGCGCCTGCGATGGCATTGCTCTCCAACCATATTGTGCAGGCGAGGATACTGGGAGAACGCACCGGGACCCTGTCTCTTGGTGCTTTATCCCCAGACTGCCCTGTCAGTTCAACGATATCGATGATGGCGACCCAGGAGTCCAGGACGTGGATATGCCAGCAACACCTGGGCGACAGCAGGACAAGAAAGCTGCAGTCTCCCGAAGTTCCAACGTTCTAATGACAATGATACCAGTTAAGTCTTTGTAGTTTCAACTTTTTGTCATCAGTATTGATGGGCTACTTAGGGAGTAGTCTTCTGCATTCCTCGGGATTCAGCACGTTACGCAGCGTAGGAATATGCCCGCCACATACCATCCGGAGACATAAATGATGATTACCCAGGCATTTCCGCTTATATTCGGGTAGTTAACCCGGGGATTCTGATGCTCTGGCCCTGGAGTGTTCGTTGACTGATTGACTTGACCATTGAATGAACGAATCCTGGCGTTTTGTTGTGTTCTCCAACCTCGCCATCAAAATTGTCAGCACTGGCGATCTACACCGGACTATGTCGTACAGAGCAAATAGTACAGCACGACGAGGCTTGAAGAGAAAAAACCCCCCGTGCTTACAGAACCAATGATGACCTGTGGACTGCGTGCTGTCACTGCTGTGTATCACCAGAGACCGTCTGAACCCGCGACTGGGTTCCCGCCATTGATCGACTTGGGCTGTGATCGGCCCTGGGCCAGGGGGCGAACATGCTACTACTAATAATAATACCATCTCCACTACGACTGAGCCGTGGTTTTCAGCTTCGGACGCGAAGATCCATCTGCCATCCGCTCATGGGAGGCGGCGGGTGCCAGGTTCAGTTTTGAACGCTGTGCCGAGTTCGGAATTGGATGTGCATCATAATGCGCAAGACTTCTTAATTGATAAAGATCGTATCCCTGCGAAGTGTTGTTGCTACCCTTCACCCCTTCACTGACCTGACAGTGGTAAGAACATATTAACAATACTAGCAGCATCTCTATTGACTGCCGATTGTTATATAGGCTACCATGCTCCCGGCACTGTTGTTCGCTCCTTGACATTTTGTCATTCAGCACTGGATGGCCCAGGCTCTCTCACAATATATAGACCATTTCCCGGCATCCACAAAGCAAGCCATTTATCTGAGAACACCTAGTTGTCAAGCAAGGTTAAGGGAACACAGCGCAAAATGGTTTCCTCCAACAGAGGAGACGTGGAGCGCAAAGCCATGGTGTCGGATACGGACAACACTTCTCCCCACCCATCAGAGATGCTGCCAGAGGAGCGGACAAACTTGGACCGGAAGCTGCTGCTCAAGCTTGACTTTCTCCTGGTGCCGATGATGGGAATGCTTTATTTGCTTTCTTTCCTCGACAGAGCTAATATCGGGAATGCCCGTGTGGTACGTGTCAAATCATCTCTAAACATGCTACTCTAATCGCTTGGAATGTTCTATGGCGGAAAAAAATGTGCTGATGGGGCAAAATCGCATATAGGCTGGGCTGCAAAAAGATCTAGGTATCAGCGACTTGCATTATCAAACAGGTGAGGGAATTAGTTCATTTAAAAATGAAAGAAGAAATAGAAAAACGCAAAGCAAAGCATCTCTTTGAAGTGGCGAAATGGATTTCCTTCTGCTAACTCAAGAATAGCTATCACGGTGACATACGTTCCTTACATAGTCACTGAGCTGCCATCAAACCTTCTCATCAAAAAGATCGGACCCCGCATCCTTCTTCCAGCCCTCTGTGTATGCTGGGGCATTGTCACCACTCTCCAGTCGCAAGTAAATAACTACTCAGGCCTTATCGCCGCTCGTTTTTTCCTCGGGATGCTCGAGGGCGGCCTATTCCCCGGTATCGTCCTCTACCTATCCTCTTTCTACCGCCGCCATGAACTCCAAATGCGCGTCGGCCTCTTCTTCTCTGCTGCAGCGCTTAGCGGCGCCTTCTCCGGCCTCCTCGCAGCAGCCATCCAAAATATGGAAGGTCTGCGCGGCCTCCGCGGCTGGCAATGGATTTTCCTCCTCGAGGGCCTTTTCACGGTGCTCTTCGGCATATTCTCCTTCTTAATGCTCCCCAACGACCCCAGCCAAGTGTTCCTCTTCAGCCCCGAGGAGGTCGAGCAGTGTACGCGCCGCCTAGCCCAAGACACCAACCTCCCAGACAATGAGACCGTAACCCTCAACCGTGTCCTCTCAACCTTCAAGGACCCACACATCCTTAACTTGTGCGCCGTCCTTTTCTGCAGCGGTATTAACCTCTACGGCCTCTCCTACTTCACGCCCTCCATCGTCCAAGCGCTCGGGTACAGCCCCACCAAAACCCAGCTTCTAACCGTCCCCCCATTCGCCTGCGCTTTTGTCGCAACCATGATCGCCGCCTATTTTGCAGACAGGTACAAGCAGCGCGGCATCGCATCGATCTGCACCAGCACCATCGCACTCGTCGGCGCGGAGCTGGGTCTCAAGGGCCGCTCGATCGCCAGCAGGTACGCCTCGATCTTCCTCCTCGTCACGGGAATCTATGCCACGGCACCTAGCTTCATAAGCTGGATGACGAACAACACGTCCGGCCATGTTCGTCGAGCAAACGGCCATTGCGATGGCCTTCGTCAGTACCAATTCGGGGGGAATTGTCAGCACCCTGGATCTACCCGCGCAAGGATGCGCCGTATTACGAGTTTGCGGCCAAGTTTAATTTAGCCGTTCTTGTGATTACGATTATGTTGTGCGGTGTGCAGGTGTGGTGGCTAATGACGCTGAATCGAAGGAAGAAGGAGAAGCCCGATGAGGTCCTGGGGGATGTGGCGGGGATGGGGTTGGAGGTGCAGTTGGATAGGTTAGGAGACCGGCATCCCGAGTATAGGTATACATACTAAGCTAGAAGGGGTGGGAGGAATTTATTCTAGCGGGATGGAGATTGTGCGACGGGAAAGGGGTGTCCTTCTTCTAGAAAAAAAAAAATATACTGCAGCTGTGTGGTTGCAATTTACTGGTCTAGTCTTTGTGTATATGTGTATAAACAAAAGTTCACCTGCCCTTCCTTTGTTGACAGAAAAAAAAACTGAAAATCCAATCTCATGATCGAATCTGTGCATCTTCTTATCTCTACAGAGTATTCTACAAACGCTTCTCCCAGCAAGCCCATTCTCAATAACGAAGCAATATCAACGAACTGCAGAGCCATATACACACTATTAGCCTGCAACGGCAAGAGACTCACAAAACAGGCGCTAAATAACTAGTGGAAATGCTTAATTAAATTTCTCCTCCATGCCCTCCCGCTTGAATGCATAAGCGCTTACAGCTAAAAATAGTTCGATTGCACTACTGCTACAAAAGGAAATACCCCCCAAGTATACTCCGTACGGAGTACGCATATGTTCATCATCAGGCTTCCTCTCGCGCCATCGGGGTCCCGTTCCGGAGTTCCGAAAGGACACGACGTGCGTTGGAAGATGCAATAATAAATCAGCACCGTACCCAAGAATTGTTTTGATTTTGCAGGACGCAACAAGTTCCAAGCATCAATCCATGCGCCGACAAACTCATCCCATGTTTTGAAAACCTTCCGTTGCTAGCAGATAACAACAATGATTATCTGAAGAAACTCACCCCAATCCCCTTGCCAAATATTCCAGAAACATTCGTCCTGTCCCGTCCTAAGTCCCCCTCTCCCTGAACCGCAACTTCAAACGCTACTTCACCTTCTGCAACATGGCCTATAGCCATGGTGGCTCGATATACAGCGAACATGTCGAGCCCTCCTCTCTCCCATCAGTCCGTTCCTAACACGAACCATATTATTTCGTAACAGCCATTTTTCACAAGGAAGTCCTTCATGCGCATTGCCGAGACAGGCTCCGCAACGCAATATAGCGAGCAGCCCTGCGGGATCATAGCTTACGGGTTAATTGGTGAAGCTTTCGATGCGGTAGCCCGAGGTTGCTCGAATGCACAGGGAGCGGTCATAGATGGGTCCCTGCTGCGGAGAATGTGTTAAAAACAAAAAAAAAAAAAAAAAAAAAAAGTGAATTTCCGTTCCGGAGCATTGGAGATCTGGAACACATGCCAACGGACATGCCACTGCTTCCGCAAATCCACCGAAGATTAAAGTGCTGAAATGTATGTGTCGAAGAGAGCTGCAAGAACCCTATCCCATCAGCGAGCAATCATCCAATGAGGCAAGAACTGCGTCCTATCAACCTCAAAGGTTCGCTGATTGCCGAAAAGTATACTCTCCTCGCTTTTTCCCGTCTGTCCCCTGGAGTGGGAGCAGCAGTAGCATTGGGAAGAGCAATTTTGTTGTGTTGTGTTTTGATCTTTTGCCTTATGGGCGGACCCTCACCCAGCTCGGAGACATCGCAACTGGAGGGGCATGATACAAGAACAGGCAATAAATATAGTCACAATATCTTGTTACCACTCGAGATGACAAGACGGGGAAATAT
The DNA here is from genome assembly GCF_000149585.1 of Histoplasma mississippiense. Taxonomy (NCBI): domain Eukaryota; kingdom Fungi; phylum Ascomycota; class Eurotiomycetes; order Onygenales; family Ajellomycetaceae; genus Histoplasma; species Histoplasma mississippiense. The sequence continues at coordinate 4,661,503 of NW_001813982.1, read as the reverse complement.
AATACAGGTGATTCAGGCTGGACTGCTCAGGTAGCAAAGGCATTCTTGATTTCTAAAACGACGCATACCTTGATAGAGGAGAGGAATTTCAAGTTTGAGGGGAGAAATTAAGGAGGCAAAATTCCTCTCCTCTGCCTTGGGCATTTTTCTGCCTTTTGATACCTTGCTCTGGTCGCGGTTCTAACACTCTTCCTAAGATAGATGGACCTTAGGGACATGTCGACTGAAGGGTTTTCCTTATGTACGGAAGCATGGGGCGCGGATCAATTGAGTCTGGAGCCTGAATGAGAAATTGGAAAGTTATAGTTAATGATTAGACAGCAACTCCTGCAGTTGGTCACATTTTACGGGTTTTCTAACATAACGGCAGGATATAATTGTGATGGAACTGTTCGAATCCGGTTCGTTTGGTTGCGCGACGTTATTCTTTGGTCAAACGACAATTAATTCCTCCAAACAAGATCTTTGGAAAGCAGGCAGTGCCCACTTGACCATCCACTTCTGACTTTAATACTTGTTCAGCTGTGACTCTTTCTGCGGGCACAAACTTCAACATTTGTCGTCGCAGATTCAAGATGGCCTGTCTCTCATCACTCGCAAACTCTTCCATTTGCTCCTTGCGACGCCAATGCTGCACCTGGTGTTCGAAACCGTCCTTGGGGAGTGGGCCATCGATACCTGTCTGGTATTGGTTCCCCATTGTTGTCAAAGAATATGTCACGGCCGTCCCATTGCTACCACCAGCTATCTGGCAAATCGATGCTGTCGGGTCCGGCGCGGAGAACGTCGATATATTGGGAAACGAGTTCATCCGGACAAGAGATCTCCGTGGTAAAGAGTGATTTGAGTCCAAGAATTCGCCAGATGGGCAGACCCAAAGACCAGATATCAGCAGCAAATGATTAAGGACTATCAGGCTCGGATCTGGCCTCAGGTGGACTGGTTCCGAGAGGAGTGTGACTGTTTTGTGCCTGACGATGATGAGATGCTGGAGCGAATGCCTCGCCAGAGCCACTGAGTAATACTCTGGCATCAGCGAGGGTAAAACTGGTCCGCTGTTATTCGGCTAATATATATTGGAGTGAATGCCATCGGCGGGATATATGATGGAAGTGGTTTTCCATCACATTGCTCAACAGGGGTAAGGTCTGGATCTCCATAATTTTTATATGGAAGTCCTCAATGGAAAGAGAGTCGAGCCGTAGCGAAACTTTACAAGAATATTTCGAATATATTCATATGAATTTCAATTAGCTTTGATAAGCAAAATGGCATGCCAAAAAGACTCTTCAGAGGTGGACAAACATTCAATGGTGAGAGAGTCCAAGGGCGCAAAGAAATCGAGCAAGTAACTTAGAGCGTAACATCATACAGAATGACTGAAGAGTGGCCAACTGTCTCTTGCTCCGAAACCGGAGTCCAACGCTTCAAAACATCGTGTTGAGCGGTTTGCCTGATCAGGCTCAATGATGTATCCTCAAGTGAGTTCCTCTGAATCACTTTTACCTTTTTTTTTTTTTTTTTTTTTAAATTACATCTGTAAGAATTTAATGTGTGTATAGTTAACTAGAAAAAAGTTCTCTTACATTTCCCTACCTCATCCAACAAAAAGTAAAGCCAGTGGCAATTGCAATTTTGGTTGGAAATAAATATAATAGTAAAGCAGGGAGAACAAATGAAAAAGAAATATGAAATGGATGAAAATAGAACAGAAAAATGAGGGGGAAAAAAGAAAGGAAAAACAAGAGTAACTAATATGCATAAGAGACTTAACGGAGAATAGATAAGATAGAGTGCAAGAGTAGACCACTGAGGCCACTTTTAAGTATGGAGAACAGTTTCAGTCAAAGACCGTTTAGTAAACCACAGGTGTGGCGATGCATACCACT
>NW_001813982.1:4654514-4659374 GCF_000149585.1 Histoplasma mississippiense | reverse complement strand
GACTTAGCGAGTTGGGATGAGAAAGAAGCATGCGGGTAATGGATTTGGAATGGGTGAAGTACATGGTCGGTTGCTTGGTCGATTGATAGGTAGGCCCAGACAATTGACAGATCGGTTGAGAGGAGAGGAATGATGTTGAATGCAAGTTTGGTCCCTTACAAGTTATAACTTGCGAGGGGGGAAACGGAGGAAGAAGAATGACGATAGTTAATAGAAGATAAAAGTAAACTCAGCATGGTTAGTAAACTGAAACGTAAGAGCCAAAAAGGAAAAAAAAAAAGGCAAAGAACAGGCTCAATGAAACCAGTCAAAGGAAAAAAGAATATAAAAAGACAAAACCCGAGTTGAGCGTGAGAGGAAACGATGCAATTGGCAATTTGGAACAAAAATCAAGAAAATAATATATATCAAAATAATCAACAGAACATATAAAGCCATACAAAATCTGCGAATTCGCCATTTCCAAATCTGAAAAGAAATAAGAGAAGAGAAAAAGCAAAAAAAATATTCGGCCGTAACTTGAATTCACCAAGACCTCTCTACTCGCGTTTTGTTCAATTCAAGCCTCCGCAGCTGTCACAGCAAGGGAGCTCGGATCCACAGTGTCAAACGGGAGCATACCATGGTAATCGCCAACACTCTCATTTGGTGGTGAGTGACCAAGGCCATGTTGCTGCTGTTGTCGGTGATCATGGTCAGCCCCAAACCCTTGCAACGCAAGCACGAAACTATCGTCATCCATCTCCATCGGCGGCGAGTGGTCATGGTGCATAGTTATAGGCATAGACATCGGCATGGACATGGACATGTCCTGATTATTATGATCGTTATTTTGATTAAGATCTTGCTTCGAGTACATCTCGCTCAATAACATACCCGCAGCATCATCGCTGCCGTCTTCACCTACAACACAAACAGGACCAAGACCAGGCATACCGGCCATATGTTCGTCGTTGCCTTGTTTGGCGTCATGGTCAGCAAGGGAGAGAGAGAACAAGTCATCCGCAGAAGGCGTAGGGGAGTGATTCAGTTGCAATTTCGTCACGGAGGGTGGAGATTGGTCCGCGATCATTGGTTCGGTAGCGACGTGGCTGACATGCGATAATGGTGAGGGAGAGTGTTGTTGCTGTTGAGGTATCATATTTGGGGCATCAACCATTGGAGACGGTGAGAGGAAGGGAAGGCTGTATGGTGATCCTAATAGCTGGGTGGAAGTGTTAGGCTGTTGCTGGTGAGTTTGCATCTGAATCGGCTTCTGGTCTGCTGGTGCAGCTGTAGCGAAGAAAGGCGGATTGGCGAATTCCGAGGAGGTCGCAGCTGTTGTCGCAGTGTTCGTCGTTGTCGTTGCAGACATGGGATAGGGTTGGAAGTCCATGGCATAGCCGGGTGGGGCATCTATCCGCATGTCATCACTGACAGGCGGAATATGGGGCATGCGGCTCTGCGGGATGGGTGCGAAGATGTTAGGATCTGGGTTGAACTGCTGTGCTGGGGGATGGGATTGTTGGATATGGAATGACGGCACATGGTAGCCCATGGCAGCAAAGTCAACTGGCACGGGAACAGACCGGCTTCGTTGCCGTTTATGGCCCCGACCAGGATGTAAGTTCATTCCGAATTGGTTATTATTCTCCTGATACATGGATGAATTTGGCCTAGCTAGATGGTTCGGTTGCGAGGCCGGTCTGTGAACGATGTGCGGAGAAACAGGAGCTGACACAGCGAATCCGCTGAAATCATACTGCATCAGACGATTTTGGAATGACTCAAGCGATACCAGTTTCGCTAATTGAACACTGAGAACTTTCGGGTGACCGCCTAGATAATGAATCATTGACTTGGTAGCCTGTTGATCCTCAGTGAAATCCCTGCATTGGTAAAATCCGCCCGAGTTTGATGAGTCCATATAGAAATTTGGAGGACGATTGAGTTCGATAACCAGTCCTCCAGGCTTCGGTGGAGTGCCATCAGCATTCGGCCCTGGGTCGCCAGATTCCAAGACAATATTCTTGATGTAAGAGAATGGGTATTCGATCTTATACCCAGCAGAATCGTTATTTATATAGTATGTCATGCAAGACTTCTCAGGCGAATAGAAGATCACTAGATCCATGGCATTTTGGCCTACACGACGCCAGGTACCAATTCTGAGGGAACGACATGCGAAGTGGTGGATAACGATTTTGCCAGACGAGATAGGAGGCTCATGCATCGCGTTGGGTCCATAGCCGGGGTATCTATTGAATAAGTTGCGTGCGTGAGACTTTGAAGTATCAAAATGGAGGGCAAGATATTGGCGCATCGATTCGGGAATGGCATCACAGTCTTCACCAGTTTCGATGCCTTTTTTGGCAATCATTTTGATCTTAGCACGTCTACACTATCAAGTTAGCTCCATCCATCTCAGGAAACACTGTCTCACAACAGAGCAAAAATGCTATATTTTGTATATCAGGGTGGGGATCCTACCGATTTTGAAACCAAATCTGAACCGACCGCTCAGTCATATTGATCTCCTCAGCAATCCTCTCGCGCACAGCAGCTGTCGGAGTTGGATTCTTATTGAACTCCGTTTCAAGGGTAACCAGTTGATCCTGCGTTGCGCGCTGGCGTTTCTGGTTCTTCTGTTGCTGCGTCAAGGTACTTTTTCGCGGCGGGCGACGGATTGATGCGCGGTTCTGGGTTGCAGAGGATCCCGATACTGCGGAGGCACTGGTGGAAGATGGGGAGGGAGTTGATATTGCGGAAGTGGTATTGTCTGGAGTCACGCCACTCGTTGAATTGATATCGTTGGTAGTTCCATTGTGTGCTGTCATGGCTGTGGCCGTGATCGACGTGGCCACGGACTCTGTAGTCGAAGTCATGACTAGCAATGGAGATGTATATAATGCAGGAGCAGATAGAATATTTGGGCAGGTCTAATGGAGAAAATGCTGTCGCGAGCCGGTCGACAGATGCGAATGGGTCGTCAATTCGTAGAAAGATAATTTTCCGAGGCGTCAAGCTCGAAAGAGGGGGAAACGGAGGGAAACGGAGGGGACGTAATGAACGGATATATCTGGTCGAAAAGATGTAATAACGATAGTAAAGGAGTGACCTGAAGAATGTGAAAATAAAAGCGAAGCAAGAAGAATCGAAGCGTTTTTTTCTCTTCGCCCGTTTCAAATGAGTGTATGAATGAATAATGGATAAAACAAGTGAATGGGATTACTCGCGCTTCTAAAAAAAAGAAAAGAAGAAGACGAGGATAGAAGCGACGGGATATGATGTTTTGATGGAGTTCTGGGACGAAGATTGCTCTCGATCCAGGCGCAACCAGCCAAATCACCAGGTGATGAAGAGATGGATGGATCGCCTCCCTCACGGTTGATTATGTCCCGGACCTCGTCGACGGGTGTACTTAAATCGAAGGGAAGAAGTCGAAGAAGTCAATAAAGTCGAAAAAGCTGGACCAAGGCAGCGTGGCAGTGGCAAGGGGTTCGAAGGAAAGCAGCCGCATGGGCTAGGGAGGGTCTCTGTTATGTATATCTTGATATATATGGATATATCGATATCGATATCTATATATGTGTTTGTGTAATATACGAGATAGATCCTTAGTGGTGAACGAAAGTAGTCGGCTAAAGGGCGGACAGAAGAAGACTAGAAGCAGAATAAAGAAGGAATCAAAGCTGAAGGAGCGTGGTTGGAAAGCCGTGAATGAGTGAACGGACTGTAATCCAGGGGTTTGGAGGGGATAAGCAGACAGACGATAGGGGGTAAAAAGGAAATAAATGAAAGAAAAAGACGACCAGTATATGTTTGGGGGAGAGGCGGATGGAGGGGAGGAGAAGGAAGAGGAGAAAGGAGTGGGAGAAGGAAGAAAGTGAGGTGAGCACCACTCACCCAAACCACACCACACCACACTACGGAGTGCAGCACCACACAGCACCAGCACCAGCACCAGCACCAAGCACCAAACACCAAGCACCAAGCACCAAGCACCAAGCACCACACCACACTCCACTACACAACAACGGCACTGGCGCAGGGCAGCCAAACAGCAACCAAACAGCTGCCAAACAGCTGCCAGACACCAACGACCAAGACTGGCAGGTCCTTGGACTGGCTGAGACGACTCCAGGCACAGGAACCAGGAACCACACACTGGCAGGCCCGGGCTGCTAGTCTCAACGCAGCCGAGTCCGCGCAAAGGCCCACGCTGCCCGGCTTCTGCTGACTGGAACCTTGGGACACCCCCCACACCCTTGAAACCTGGTAAGAAGCGTGTCTGGCCGTAAGCAGCTAGCCGGATCGTGGTTGTCTTGCCTGGAGTTGCGGCCAATCAATCCCCAAACTCAGTTGCAAGTTGGGCAAACAGGTGCGGCAGGTGAGCAGGAGCAGGCACAAGTGCTGGCTGGCTTGGCAGAAGAGAGAGACTAGTATGTTGTCAGCTGAGGGTATGGTCCCTTTTCAATACTACAGATTACACTCCTTAAGAACATGCTAACATATATATACGTTTCTGCTAGATATATTAATATATTTATAACTACCCATGACTTATGTATAAACTGCGCCTGTATATGTATGTCGTCCCTCGTGGCGCCGTTTGGGGGCGAAGCCCGATTCACCCTCCATAATGTACTGTACCATGGGGTGCGCTGTGCCATGTACCTCGGCAACCATCATCCTAGTCAGAGCAAAAAAGTGAAGAAAGAAAGAAGAAAAAAGAGAAAACGTCATGAGAGCCAGATTCAATAATTCTAGATCCTCTTTTTCTTTTTCCTGCAGTGCGCGGTCAGTTGTCAGTTCACATAATTCCCGACAATGAACTAAGTGTTTGACCCGGCAGCTGTCAGTCATGATCTGAATATTGAA
>NW_001813982.1:4653255-4654053 GCF_000149585.1 Histoplasma mississippiense | reverse complement strand
TTTTACACCGTGAACCTTTTTCTCCATGGTGCACTTCTGCTCTACTGCATATTGCGCAATCCTCATGCCAGGGATATCTGGTTTGCTTTCTGGGTTCCCCTGCCAGTAGTTGATGCGCATATAGTTATGGATTGGATAAGCCGCATCAATCAATTGTTTATATCTGGTTGTTATTGCAGGGGTTGAGATGGGTAGTCGCCAGGGTTGTCTATTTATGTCTATGAAAACTTATCGCCACCAAGTTTGGTGCCGGAATACTTACCGTAATTATCAAAGACTCATGGAATCAAGTTCACAAGATAAAATATGGCGTATCCATACCGTGCAGCGGTCCAATATATATAGTTCATAGTACATAATAAGAAAAGTGGATGTATACTGCCTTGGACAATGCCAGCCTCCCCAAGCAGCGTCTTGCTTTGGGTCGGAGAAATTACACCAGTAGCTCCTCAATAGTCTGTCTAAGTCAGCGGTATCATCCCAGGGTCCCGGAGAGGCTTTTCCTGTCCTACGGAATCGCTAGCTATGCCATGCTATGCTGCACATGAAAAAGAAAATGTTACCTCCCCCTGACAATAGGAGGCGAGGCGTATGGCTCAACCAAACAGTGTTAATCCGTACACCCCCTTGGAGAGGAAGGAAAGTTTCTTTTGCCTATGTGCAGCCCAAACAAATACACAGGCGAAGGCCGCGGATGATACACTGTTCTACGGATTTACTTCCTCTTTCTTTTCTTTCTTTTGACAGTCTTTCTTTTGACAGTAGTGTCCCCTTACCCAACAATCATGCCACACGGAC
>NW_001813982.1:4645289-4653155 GCF_000149585.1 Histoplasma mississippiense | reverse complement strand
CTTCCCCCAGCTACTCTTGTTCTCTCCTTTATTGAGTTCAGTTGAGTACAGATTCAAACCAACGCTATTTTCTCCCTTCTCTTCTCATTTCTTCCTGCCTGTGGTCCGTTTAAGCTCAACGAAACCCACCGACTCCTTGCCGTCAAACGTGTCGATCAGTTCGGATCTGCAGAAGTTTAAGTTATCTAACTCCCTAGAAGTTCAAAGATGGGGGAATCGAAACAATAAAGTATGGAATATGATGGGATTTTGAATAGTTGCCATCCAGACCTCAGGAGTTCACATTAACTACATAGTATTACCAGCCAACCAGCCAACCAGCCATTTTCCCCCCACTCCTAGATGGGGAGGATTCAACAGATGTAACAAACGCAAAGCCAAAGTTGTCGATTTCAACCTTCAGTACTTGTTTCCCCCCATAAGCTCCATAAGCTCCATCAGCCCCATCAGCCCCAGCTGGCCCCACTTTGCTCCCGGCGTCCTTCACCCTACCTATATCGAAAGTAATTTGATCCATATCCATATCTTCCACGCGCGGAATATTCTTCCGGCTTGGTGCAGGCTGCAGCAGGTAAGGTGTTGTGTTCGGCATTCAGTATGCGGTATGTGGTATGCAGCATATAGCAATGCAGCCATGCAGGTCCCATGAATGAACAAAGGGAGCGTTTTCTGCACTTGCTTCTGTACCTGGATTCGAGAAAGAAAACAGGAGGAATAGAAAAACGTGCGCCAGCTTTGACGCTCACATGAAGGTACATGCAATGACTGGACGGACAGTAAGTAACATACGTAGCACGTACAAGACATCATCGCTTCGACCCGGTTTTTATAAACTATTGGTGTTTTATAGTTCATGCCCACTCCGCTGAACGCTTCTTCTGCTTCCTCTTTTTTTCCCTTTCTACATTTTTAATCCAGGATTAACCTCGGGTCCGATATTGCACAGTACATGAAAAGTGCGCTCTATTTAGCGCCTATGTAAACCCATAGCTAGCTAGCTGTATGTACCCGTCGCCATTGGTACTTCCAAATGCCTTACTGCAGGTCCCACGAGGTCCACAATCATGCCATGTCCTGTACTGCACTGCGCTGCGCTGCACTGCACTTCTCCGTCTGCGAACGCTGTACAACGCCTGCTATATCTCCTTGCTTAAATCCCCGACCGAGCCATTGCAGGAAAGTACGGTTCTCTTTGATCAGCATTCGTGCTCGAAAGCAACGTGTTTTCTTTCTTTCTTTCTGTCCCGTTCGTTCCGAGACCTGGAGGATTGTTTGTTTCGGCTCTAGGTATGCATGACGCATAGATGCCCATCAGCTCATATATCGAGCTACGTAGGATGGTTTTTAGTCGATTATTTGTTGTAGAGCAAAGATTTTACGGTTGGGTGAAGAATGAGCCATGGAGAAAGCAGGATTCGAGCTACCCATTGAAACGTCATATAGTATGGCATGGCGTAGCATAGCATTGCATTGCATAGCATAGTAATGCGGTGTTGCAGGTTCCTGCATCCAAAACCTAAATAAGGAATCGAGTGCTCCACAGCCGTGCGCTTCCACAGCTCTCAGTATAATCGTTCCCCTGCACATTTCTTTGAATGACTATAAAAAAATTTCCATCGCAACTGAACTCAGCCAAAACGCAAAATGCAAAATGCAAAACACAATTGCATAGGCTGGAAACAGGAGGGCGCTCATGGAGCGATTGACGCCTACATGCGTCATTCATCTGCGACAGCACGTTTGATATATGTGGAGATGTGTGTTTTGGCAATCGCTATTGAAAGTTCAAGATTTGCAACACATTAAACCAACTAGAGTCTAGTTGACGGAGTTCATCCATAACTTCAACAGCTTTTCTGTATCATGTTTGTTTTTGATCCGTTGGAACCAAGTTCTTTCCTCTCCTTGCCGGCCCCTTATTGAATGAAACGTATCTGACTCGAGTCTTGAAACTTGGTGTCACAGGTTGACGAGCGCTGGCTCTATCTTAGCTTCTGCGCATGCGTTCGCCGTTTGTGACCATGATTGAGCCCTTTTTTCTTTATTTATTTTTTTTTTTTTTTCCAAATCAAGTTAATTCCACTAGTATATATATACAATGAGCCATTGCAAAATAATATACGGGAGGTGAAAGGAAGCAAGAAGAAGAAAGGTGAGATCAATATCACCATTGGCTTTCAAAGTCAATTCTTCCAGAATTTTCCGTCGATCCGGCAATTCAGGCAGCGGCAGGAAAAAGGAAAGTTCGCTGCCGATTCATCCACCGACGTCACATAACTGATCCCCCCCCCGTCGCAACCACCCGAAAGAAGGCAGAAAGGCCGATTCTGTTGGAGAGAGCGCCTGGGATCAGGCGAACGGAGGAAAGCCTCAAAAATCCTTCCTTCCACATCCTCAACGAAGTAATCTGTACATAGTACGAGCAAAGCGAGGTCCCCAGCTAGCTCGGACCTCGTCGACGCCACCAAAAAGTAGGTTCAAAAGGGGGCGCCATCGCCGGTGCCTTGGTTGCATGGATTTATGGCTCACGTCAGGCACACCTATCGTTGACCCTTGGTGCTCGCAAGCAAGGTCCCACGCATCCTCCGTACACGACGATGAGAACTTGTTCATCTTGGTGCCGAGCACCGAATCTTCATCCAGAGCCACTAACGTTTCCCTAACGTTCCCTTAAGCCACTTAAGCCACTAAAGCCACTAATCGCACATAGGGTAGGATTGACAATGCGATCCTGCAGGGCTTAGTTTCGATATCCACCACACTCAAGGAATCCAAACTATATCAGGAATGGTTTCAGCGCGGAAAAAAAGGGGCCATATACTCCAGAGAGGTTCCAAATCCCACCCTCGTTAAACTGGCTAATACTCTTGAGTACATACACTTTTGTGCTTTTGATGCTTTTCTACTAGTACAGCACATACTATGTACTGTACTTACATCGAAGGGGTTAAGCGGCAAGTGAGAATGCTGTAATACACAAGGGAGACTCACTCTGTTTAAATCGCTGTCATGACTTAAAGTTCCATACTAACAAACAATTCCTGTCATCAGATTAATGGATTTCTAAGAATGTTAAAAAGGGATGCGCAATTTTAATGCCTAAACGTTCTCTTCGGACCCAGGTAGTTCTGCACTTCATGTCTCCAGTCAGAGAAATCCACATAAAACGCCTGGCCGTTACAATGTCCCCCCCATGCATGACTCGACCCCGGAAAAAAAAAAAAGGAAGGTTCATCACCCGCCAACTGAGGTGCTTCATTTTCCATTTGTCTTGTTCGGGTTAAGGGTTCTTCTACCTTTGCTCTCCCCCAAGTGCAGATACGGGACCTGGTGGTAAATCCAGATCCTTTGGCCGAGACCATGTCCGTGTCAAGTCACATCGCATCCATGGATGCTAAATAAGCTAGCTAGCTTTGGCAAAGTGGAATATTGGTATCAACTGGTCAGGGAAAAAAATTTTCTGTTTCGTTGTAATATTGAAGTTCATCAGCTCGACTAAATAACACCTTTTGCCATCGTTTGATCTCTCGAATGTTTTCCAACTACTTGGTTTAAAAAAAAAAAAAAAAAAAAAAAAAAAAAAATCAAGTCCTCGTTCATAGTCGTATGAAGTTGATAAAGTCTCATGCGCTTCGCCTGATGAAACGAAACCAGGCACCCTCCACAGGCGCGGGAGGGGCTGCTGCTAAAAATAGTTATATATCCAGTTTTTTTATCTGTTTGGAACATGTTTCAAACAACACCAGTGTCACAAGTTAAATCTTGATTATCTCTGTTGTTTGTTACTCTGTTTTCTCCTCCTGGAGATCGGATAACAAGGTCAGGCCCCCCGTGCTACCCCGTATATCTGGTTGTAGGACTAGTGGAAAGCGGGTAGGAACATGTTTGGTAAATCATTCTAACCCCTCGTCCGTGGAGGAGCAGCCGGTATCATATGACACGAATTATGGAGGGCATGGGGGGATACCCGAAAAATGTCTTCGAGAGTATGTGACTGATTGCTTGGCTGCAGGTTGTGTGACACAGATGGAAGCTTTGGAGTATCAGCCTAACGAAGTAAACATAATATCCCTGCGGTCTTGCTATCTCTTAAAAGGGGCTCGCTCCATATCCTTCGATGTGACGGAGACCGCCATTGGGGCCAGCGGAGCACCTCTCCAGCTTGGTGTGGAGAGAACCTGCAATTTGGATAAGGCGTGCTTTGCTGGGCTGGTTTTTGAATAAAATGGAGTCCAGTGACGGGTTCCTAGGTTCTGGTTCATGGGTTGATGGATGATGGGAAAGAGAGTGTGGGATTCTAGTGATAGCGGTAATCGTGTGGGATTACCCTGGCTTGCCCCCCGATGGAACTTCCACCATTCAAGAAGGATGGCAGGGAATCCAACGTCAAGTTTCTAGTGTAGCGCTAAAGTGACGGTTCGGCAACAACAGATGTTGAGTGCTCCCTGATTTTTCGCCGCTGCATTTGCTTCCACACGACTGAAGCCGTATTTTCTCCGCTGTTGGTGAGCATCCTATGCGGCAAAGATCCCGGGCACTCCCAGATATACAGTCAATCCGTTAATACAATAAGAGAATACGGCTGGAGTGTATTATCTCCGACATATGTATCCGAGGTGTCCTTCATCTCTCCAGTGGAGTCACATTGACCACAGGATAAGAATATAAGTGTAGTGGAAGCAGGTCTCACTTTTGACTCCTTGTACTCGCCGATATGACCTCCTTCTTGTTGCGATTGGGGCTTATGCTCCCACTGTTACAAAGTACAGAAAATGGACCACAGTGTTTCCAGCTACAAGTCCTCAATCATGCCTAGTTCAGGAGTTAATCCATGCATACAGGATATGGGAGCTCGAAAACGAAATCCGTGCTGGAGCCTGTGCACAAGGAGCCCTGTAGCGAATATGAAATTTTTCGTTGAAAGTCCATCGACGAACATTTAACTGTCTTTGTTATTTTTATACTGCGCTGGGAAATGATTGATTGAAGCTGTCAAAAGTATTCCGCTAACAAGCGTCAGAAGCTGAAGATCGACTCTACTGATCGAGATCTTTTTGTTGACACAATTGCTGATGAAAAGAGAACCAGACCCTGGCTTATATCAATGCATTATCACGGTTAGCAAAATTCTGGATTGTGATGTCCGTGGCTCAGATAAAGAGAATTAGCGAATGGGTTTCTCTTGACAGCAGTGGCAATGTGCAGAGGAGGGCAGCTGGAAACATATTTGGAACAGCAACTGTTCGCGTCTGATTATACTGGCATATCAGTTTAGCTCTATTTTCCGCTATATCGGCTGCATAGACCTGACTTACCTTTAACAGTGTAGATACTATGCACGTTGCATCTCAATTAATACCACGTATTATTTGAATATATATTCCCCAAATATATCTCAAAAGGGCCCTCCCAATCTTTCATGGCTTTTCGAATTCGCGGTCTTGTGCGGAGATGAACGGAAATATATCAAAAAGAAAACATAGACAAGAGCGCGGCGGCCTTCAGCTTGCGTCAATACGTATGGGTAATTCTACCGGCTGCCTGTCCTAGACTTGAATAACCCAAAAAGAGCCGCGCATCCTAAAATCGACTTATCCATACTTACCAATACCTCCAGAACCGATTACATTCGACTTTCCCACCCTTTTGGCACCGCTGGTGCAACTCCTCTTCGCCTTAGGTACCGCTCTAACCTCACTTCCAATTTGGCCAACCGGCCTCTGAAATCCATACCTTCTCTCCCTTCATCGTTCCCCTCTACACCAACAGTCACCCCCATCTGTGTCCAAATGCTCCACGAACCCATAAGTCCAGCCATAATCACGTCCGTGCCGAGGCGATCACCCACTATCGCAACTTCATCAGGTGAAGCTATAGCATTCAGAGCACGAAGGTGGGCGAGGATAGATGGGTAAGAAAACGGTTTCTTGAGCGAATGACGCGTTGGTGGAGACTCTGAGGCTTCGCTGGAGCAAACCGCTTTCGGGGGGGCGATGCCAGATCTAAAAACGGGAATTTTCAAATGGGACAAGACCGACTCGATATGTTTTGCTTCTTCCTCGTAAAGTGCAATATTTGGATCGCTCCCCGCCGTGTTTGAAACGATTAGAATGCCATGTGGATTAATATTCATGTTGAAGGGGGAGGAAGGGTTGGTACGGAGGTCCTTGAGCTTTTGCATATAGGCAGGGGGGATTATGCGGGACTCTGGTGGGGTGAGTGTGTTGTCTTTGTCGATTACTAGGGCACGAATTTTGGGTGGGAATTTATGTCGATTAGCATGGCTGCTTGGTGTGGAGAAGTACGAGGAGGGAATAAGGTGAGCACCCAAGTTGTCTCCTGGAAGTTGAAGGAATGTTGGAATTGTATAATTGGGGACAAGGAGTGATGGATTACGGAATAGAGTGGATATGGCAAGATTGAAGGCTGGGATATTCGGATTGAGTGGACGTGGCATGGTCGCCTCTATTTATCTGGCGTATACAGGAGAGGACGGATGATATTAGCTCAAGCATCCGCGCGGGGTTGAGCTTAGAGATGGTTGCTAGATAACAGATATTGGTAACCATGAGACCTAATTGAAAATGAAAAACAGGAAAATGAATCAAGCCATTGATTAAATGTATCGGGCTGGCGGCTTGCCTAGAATCAGAACAAAGGTCTGTTTATTGCTATCGTCGATGCTGATGATGAGAAGGAGGAAGCTGAAATTTGGGCAGCGGAGGCGGCTCCAAAGCTTAAATTGCCGAAAGCGGTGACTGTTTATTGAACCAACTTCTTCTGACAAGAAATCCACAATGATGCCATGACACTGCAACTCACCTAACCGATATTGTCTGGACATATTTGACGATATCTCTCAGACTATTTAATTGTTTATTCAATTACAGATTCTTCTTCCTGCCTCGACGCACCTTCAGCTTCGAGATGGGCAAATTAACGAGTACTATTGGTATTCCCATCAAGCTCCTCAACGAGGCGCAAGTAAGTCTCTCCCACCTACTCGTGTTTGTTGCGCGTGTGACACTTTTCTATTGATAAGGGCATATGATATCTGTTACTTTATCGCGCCCAGCACTCCTTATTCGAAGGAACCACATGCTAACCGTTTCTTTTATCCCGTAGGGCCACGTCGTTACGCTAGAAATTTTGTCCGGGCAAGTCTACCGAGGAAAGCTACTTGAAGGTGCGCGGACCATTTATATTTGTTGACTGTTTTTATGGCGAGAATTTTCGAGGGTCTCTGAACGGGAGGCTGTGACTGCTGTCACAGCCATTACATACGGATTTTTTTTGCTAACTTGAAAGTTGAGTTCCACGCAAATAGCCGAAGACAACATGAACGTCCAACTTAAAGACATTACTGTCACGGCTCGCGATGGCCGTGTTTCGCATCTTGACCAGGTCTACATTCGGGGAAGCCATGTGAGATTCTTCATTGTACCAGATATGCTGAGGTATGACATCAAGATAATTTTTGCTGTTCGAAAAACCCGATGTTTTGGCTGTTTTGATGGACTCCCCTTCTTTCTGCTCTTTACCCGTTAGCAATTTCCTCTGTGGTTTAGTAAAACCCCTAGAGTAGTCACTAATATACGTTCCGTCTAGAAATGCGCCAATGTTCCGGTCAAGAGGTCAACGCGGTAGAGGTGTTGGGCTAGCCAGAGGCAGAGCAACTGTGAATAGGGCTCGGGGTCAACGGAGGGGTTAAATTGCCGTTGTTTTTCTCACATTAATCATTGGTATTTTCTCTTCGGATTCTATTTTGACGGATATATGAAAACTTGCATGAATGCAGCCTTTTCTCAAGGCCGACCGCTTCCGCTGGAGCCATGCACGCCATGACTCCGAATTCCTTCCTGCTAT
>NW_001813982.1:4641891-4644893 GCF_000149585.1 Histoplasma mississippiense | reverse complement strand
GAACATTGCTTGTCTTTCGGTGGTAGGACTTCAGCCCTGCCATTAGTATTTAGAGGAATCCACTCTTCTATATACATAGTACCCAATAAGTCAATCTGACCTATTTCAACATCAGTTATTATAGTCTGAGGGTAGAATCCCATATGCCCCTAGGGACATGTAATACTACCATCTCACTCCTGCCCCGCTGCTCCCCGCAAATCCTAACTCTTCTCGCCAAAGTTTCACTGCTACATATTAGTATCCCCTCAAAGCCCATCCTCGCCATGCAGTCTCCACGACCACAGAAAGATGAAACCCTAAACAGTGCAAAACCCGCTCCACGGATCTCAAACCCACGTCGTCTCCTAATCTTAACCCCGGCGTCACAATCTCACACCATCGTCCCTCCTTTTTTGCATAGCCTAACTGGAGTTCCGGTCACCAATGCGCCGCAAGCTTCAAACACCACTCAATCAGGAGAAAAACAAGGTGAGTTATGAAAATGTGATATGTATCCTTCTGTCTACGTGCTTTTAGCGTCAAGTATTAAACGTTCTTGCTCACCCGTGGCTTTAATTAGACCCTGTCACGGCGGACAGCACCGACAACAAGGACCTAACATCCACATTTGCTGGATACACTACACATTCTCCACTACGAATAGAGACGAAATACTACACGGCAGATATACCTATATGGGTCGATGAACTTCCGTTCCATTATAATACCAGGACGTCGCCAGACTCATTACCGCAATCCCATCCAGACGCATCTAGCTCCAGAGACGCTGATTCGAAGTTACCACAACCCCACGGCCTCGCGGCTTGGAGATCTGAATTCCTTTCCGATGAAGCTCAGGAGGTGCGAGATGTCATTGGTGCTGTTGTCATCTGCATAGAGAGACCGGCCGTGGCATCGTACGAGTTAGTTCCCAGTGAAACCCCAGAAATTATACGGGACAGAGAACATAGAAAGAGGATTGCGCAAGGGATAAAGGAGCTTTTAAGTGCAGTTGCGGAGGTTAGGAATCGAATTGAAGAGGAGCGTGGCGGGGTTGGAGAAGTTCCGGGATTGGTTGTATTGGTGGGGACGGATGAAGGAAGCAAGGGATCGGAGGGGAATATGAAGCGGAAGGGAATTGGGTCGGAAGGGCCGGCGGACAGCGGTGATAATCTTAAACTGGGACACGCCGTTGAGTTTAGTACTAGCTGGTGGGAGGACGAATTAACTGAGATGGGACATTTCGAACTGGAGGTTGTGGCGTGGGACCCCAAGGCGGAATTAAAGGAGGATAAGAGGAATGTTTATGGAGGTCGGTATCTTTCTCTCATGGTCTACCTGCGTTGCATTTTGTGTGTGCAGTTCTCCTCGCTCCTAGCCTCTTGCTTTCCGCAGTTTTAACCTGATTTATTACCTTGCTAAATTCCCAATCCCCGCAGAATTCCAAGGTATGGCACGGGTAAAAGAAGTCCTGCAGACGAATGAGTGGGCCTCAATTCGCCAGGGGGATCTTTCAACTGATTTTCTTCTCGACTCTGATGAAGATTTTGGTTTCGATAACGAAGCTAGTGAGCTCGAGCGTGAAATGCTCGGTCTTAAACTGGCAATTGAAAAAGGGGCTGATGAAACTGGTGCTGGCGAACCAGACCTAAAAAGCCACGATGAGGAGGATGAACTCCATGTTGAAAAGATTGATGGACTAATGTTGAGAATGAAGGCTATTAAGGGTGAGGAGATTCACATTCCGTATATTGAAAGTGGAAATGTGGCGTTTCGAATTTCCTTCTCTGCGGATCTGTCTACTAACATATCCATAGATATGGCTGCTGAATTACCTGAAGCAGAGCGTAGGGCGTTTGCGGTTAAGGCAATCAATGATATCATGAAGGATATTTAAAGGCTTATGGTAGTACTAAATCAACAATGCCAGAAACGGGGTTTAAGTAGCTTCTATTAATTATATATCTGAACGTAAATCACGGATCAGCTCCAGGTAAATCGCATTATTAAAAATATTTCAACCCTTTATACGCCAATAACATCATCTAATTCGGTTTCAGTTTCAATCAGCCTTCCTGAGTTCCATCACCTTTCTTCTTTGTGACATCATATGGGTATAGAGAATGAAGGAGCCTATACGATGAAGAAAAGGGGGTTAACAAACTATCGTACAAACTTTAAGGTGAAAATAGTCGGAAAACCGACTGAAACTTACATGGCGGGTAGATGACTAGCATCGATATGAAAAACCATGCAACCACAGGCTGAATATCCCACGCCGGTGCAATGGCTTTGTAAATCAATGTACATTCACTCGAAATACCAATGGGATAGAGAACGAAAAAGGTATTGTATCTAGTGAGGCCATCGAGTTAGCCCCCAGTCAGATCATGAATAAGCAAATTTAGATGATATCTAAGCACATCCACGAACTCCAGCCGCAGTCACAATAAAACCGCAGACTAGCCCGCTGATTTAGACGGAGTGGAAGGACAAAAGAACATACCTCAACCAAATCAACCATCGAGGTACTGCAGAACCCAAACACTGCACCACAAAATATCCATATCGAATACACTCTGTAATCCCCCAAGCGCTCGCGCAGCCAACCACCATCCAATCGCCCAATCTCCACTCGGGGGCCTTACCCCTGGCGCCCACAACTCCCTTCTCTTTCCCAATCATATCGACCGAGAAGGGAAACATAACAAACCAAACCACCAGGATACGGCTGGCCACCTGCATTGCCGTCGTGATGGGGGATGCACGCACGAGCTTTACGAGCGCGTGAAATATTTCCAGCAGGGCAAGCGTCTGGGTGAAGCGGAGGAGGGGGAAGAGAGCATCGAATATATGCGCGACATGACCGGTGGGCACGAGGAGGGCGAGGAAGAATATTAGTCGTACTGTTATGATGGCCCAAAGGACGAGGGAGAGGGTGTTGTAGCAGACGAGGTAGGTGGTTGCGGTCTTGAAGGCTGGCTTGCTGGTGCCGTTCTTGCCATTAGAGTGTTGAAGTC
>NW_001813982.1:4639594-4641791 GCF_000149585.1 Histoplasma mississippiense | reverse complement strand
GCCTCTACGGCCTGCTTCCGCAATAACTGTTGGTTTGGCCTCCTTTATCGTTTGTTCGTTTGTTGGCTGTTGAGATCGTTTCTGGGTTCTTCTGATGCTGGTGTTAAAGCCGCTTGACTACCAGAGTTTCTTTGCCTGCTCAATTAAGAAAAAAATGTGGTCGTCATACATAAAAAAAGCACCCGAAAAGAATGGGCAGCGGCCACTTTTACTACTCAATTCAGGCCGAAAGTGTTTTCGGATCTTTGATTCATGACGACCTAAAAAAGGTAAATAGCCGTATGCCAAGACTTGAACAAAATCATGACGAAGTCGCAGTGGTGATCAGGAGCTATCATTGTAACAAATATCATTTTACTCACAAGCATGCTATGCTTGCTACGACCGGTTACAAGAGCATAAATATATCTAATATGTGATATTGGAGAAGAACATAAATAAAGCAGAATATAAACAATTGAAGAGTATCAATTCATATTACTAATAGATATTGCTAGATAGTAGTGTTACAGATTGCTGGGGCTTCATATCATTGCTGGATAATCCTATCATCGATAGATATCATCGCCAGATATCGCTACATCTTGATATTGCACATAGATGGGTGGATGGGTGGATGGGTGGATGGGTGGGAGAAAATAATCTGGATATCTCACTGACATTAGGACAAAATCTCCACAACAGCTCCTCAATATCATTCATCTTCATAATATAATATCTCAATTAAGATACATCACCGAATTCTTTGAGAAGAGGTGTAGAAGGCAGAGATTGCTCATATGTAACTATGGAATATAATATGAGAAATTTGATGGGCAGAGATGCAAGGAATACGGGTTATGAAGCTAACCACATTACTGTCCATAAAATACAGAAAAACCACTTTTCAATTAACTATATATAGAGAAGAGAAGATTGTAAGAATATTGGGTCACATATTACAAAGTCATTGCACGAGAACAGCACCAATCGCACATGCCCATCAATTCATTCAACAAGATACCCACCAAAATCCAGATTCCTGCTAACTCAGAGATACGGTAATTGTCTGGCGGTGCAACAATCGAGATTCGTTTCACCAGGAAATCATCATGCAACTTTCATGGAATAGAAAACAAGAGACAAAGAAAACAAGAGATGCGGTATCATGTGGATAGGAGAGACATTTCATACTTCCAAAAATACAAAAACAAACATGCACTGGATTCAGAGATTAAGAGAAAGTTCGAAACCATCAGATCACCTCTGACCCAACGCCCTTAGACCCGGATATTGGCTTCAGGGACCATATGGGGGCCGGAAGGGAGTTGAGTACCCCCGATTCCGCGTTTGCCCTTGTCCTGGTCGTCCCGACTAATAGTTTCATCAACTGAACCAATTCCTGAATCCCTAGTTTTAGGTCGTGAACGAGGCTTGCGTGCAATAGGAGCTAACTGAGGGAGGTTCGTAGATTCAGCGGCGTCGCCAATGGAAAAGACGGGTGATTCCCATTTGTCCCCCTTGGTTGCAAGCTCCTCATACTCTGTAACCTTGGAGGATATGCCCCCCGGCAGCTTGATATGCTGGAAAAGAGCAGTGCGCTCTGTGGCAGTGAGGTTGACTTTGGTATCCCGTTCCTTCACAGCGTCTTTCTTCTCGGCTGATTTCTTTCTCATAGCCATAACTTGCTTGCGTACTGCATCAACATAATACGAGTAAATAGTTTGGCTTTCCTGCGGGCTGCTCCGAGCAGCCTTCCAGGCACGCTGCGCTTCACTATGGACAGCATACGTGAACCGATCGCCGCGCATAAAGCAGTCACGGATTTGCTGCTCTAAAACTTTTTTCAACGGCAGGACGCACGGCACCGTAAAACAGAGGGCTTTAAATATCCGTAAAAAAGCAACTTGTGATTCGACTTGCTTGATCTTAATGTGCAGGATTTTGATGTTGACCGATACCTTTTTCTAGTTTGAATAGGTTGTCACCTGAACTCGCTGGTCAATCCCGGAATGCTGAAATTCAATCCCTTCACCCTCCTAAGAATATGTCCATTACCCCGGGGTCAAGGGATAACAAGGGAACCCAGTCTATCTGTAGAAGAAAAACTAAACGATCCCTCCATCCATTTTGTATCCAAATTAGCCGCAACCCGGACCTATGTAAAAAATTGTCAGATAATTCGTGGAAACTCTCTCCCCCCAACACAATGATTCGC
>NW_001813982.1:4636141-4639361 GCF_000149585.1 Histoplasma mississippiense | reverse complement strand
GATTTTCGACAACCTTATCATTACATTGATTAGAACATGAGGTTCATATTCAGCCGCTTAGAATTACTTACCACATCGACCATTGGGTCTGATACTTCGATACGAGGCAGCGGGACATAGCGTATTTTCTCGAACAACGAAGGCAGGATAATGCTGGTAACATCCTTGACGAGATGGTCTTTAAAAACCATCTTTCCAGAGTCGTCGTAGCCGAGGTTGTGAAATAGCTTTTGCAAAGAATTGCTCAACTCTTTATTCAAGGGGTCCTGATCAAATTGATCCCCAAGTAATTTCATTTCATCCACGATGTTATCTGTATTTTCACGGTACCTAGCTCGCAAGAGGAATTGGCCTTCATCGTAAAGGCTATTCCATTGTTTATTTGCGGAATCTTCTAAAATAAACCCTTGCTCTTGAAGGCATTTTCTAAAACCCAACCTGATTAGAACCAGCCTCGATGTTAGACAACTGGAGCCTCAAGGCTTACCTGGTGAAAGAATTCACGGATCTAAACCAGTCTTTCAGCCGTGGATCTTCATTAGCGGCATGATAGAAGTTTTCAATATAATCGAAAAGATTGTCCATTGAAGAGCTATTCGCAAACCGTTCGAGGATCAGCTGGAGTTTTTTCATGGCATCTTTATTCTCGTCTACTAGTTCTGAAGCCGCACAATTAGTATGGCCACATTTGAAGGGCGGAACTCGTCACACACCTCTGGTGGCTGAAGCACCCTCCTGAGAGACGCCTTTGCCATGACCACCGAAAGTTTCTGCGAGTGAAAGCAGGGTTTCAATTGCTTGCTGATCTACAAATAGAGGAAATTATTTAGCAGTGTTCTAGGATATCGTGAATCCTGTGGACCACTTACAGTCGGGGTGGCCTTGGATTTCCACAATCATCCTCTTTAATCGCCAAATTGTTTGATCACGTCGCTCTTTCGGCATCCTCTCTTGCAGAAACTCCTTCACCTTCTCGGTAAGCTCACGGGAACGGGTCTTTGTTTCCTCCGGGACATCCTCAGATTTTTTTCTAGCGCAGCCTGAGCTCCAGCGGTTGTGCCAGACGTGGCATCTACGCCACCCTCAGGGCCAGTTGGATGAGCTGCGCTCTCAGCAGTTTCTGCCGTGTCTTGTACATCTTTGGTAGCCTAGGGATACATGAGCGAAGGAATAGACACCAGTGCGGAGAAGTGCGAGCACACCTTTTCCTTCCTTTTTCCCACCTGTGAGTTAATCCGTGATTTTATGTTGGCTGTTGAAAGTTCAGGCTTATCATGCCAAACGTTCTCTTCCGCAGGCTCGTCTATTCCAGACATCTCTTCTTCTGACGGCTTGATCTTTCCTGCAGCCCTTTGTGCAACATCGCTAGCCATGTCACGCATAAAGTATTGTCACATCACGAACTAGAATAGGCCGGTTAGGACGGAAATGAAGTAGATTTATGGATTCCGTGAGATAGATATACGTACGAAGCTTCCGGAACTGGCCATTGGTTACAAGCAAAGTGAAGAGCGTTTGCACTCCCTCAGCAGCCCGTTTAAGATCCGTTTTCACAGCATCTTTGTCAGTTGAAACCCCTGGAGTCGGGGTTGTGGAGCGCTCCCCAATATGTTCCACGTCCCAGATGAACTCCTGTATCAAATTCCCCTCGTTTTTAACTAGAATAAGATTTTTAGCGTTTTCAATCACATCGCGGACATCTTTGATGAGTATGTGGCCTTCGGGCGAGAGGCTACTAGGAGGGGAAGAGAGAGCGTCTGAAGCCAAGAGACTATTCAGGGCAACATCGATTTGCTTATTCTAGAGATGGGTTAGCAACTTGAACCCAGGGCTTTCGAAATACGAACGTACCGATGGGACCTTTCCAATTTTGAATGCTAGCCAGCGAAATTGCCATTAGAGACGATGTAAAATGGAGCTTGGCACTGAGAGAATAAGCTGCTACAAACCAGAGTAAATGCCATAGAGCTGCAGTTTACGATTGATATCCTACATTTCGCCAGGTGTTAGAGCAAATGCTTGTAAAGGAATGGAAATTGTAATACATACAGCCTCCTTCACCTTCGGATCTGAAGGAACATTGACTTCGTTGCGATTCATCCTGAAGACAACAGTTGAGAATGGTAGAATTTATTCGGATAGGAACAAGCTCTGAAGAGGGCGGACTGAAATGAATATTCAAGGGTGGCTACTGATATAGATGGAGAAATGCCAGCGCAAGAAAAGCTACTCGAAAGTACTGCATCGGTTGCGTCGGGGTCTCTCTCACCATAGGGTATCAAAAGACCCAAAGCTGTAGCAGCAGTAAATTTGCTAAAAGTTTCGCAACAGTTCAGCTTCAAATCGAGGTGGATGGAAGCGAGGCAAAACCAGCCAAAAGAAGCAGATAATGACAGTTCAGAAATTCAAAAGGGGTGGAAGCTGGTAATGTGTTTAGATATAGAAGGGGAGCGGAAACATTGGGAAAACAGGAAGCAACCCTTGACGTCATGGTTGGGTAGCTCCAATGTCAATCGAATCGGGACTCTATATTGGCGGATCAAAACACTAACGACGCCATTGTTGCACTGAGTGGCTAAGATAATCCAACCACGGTTGAAGTTCAGTTCTTATTTTTTATTTCGTTTCCCCCCTGTTGACCAAAATTTCAAGGTGGAAGAGAATTGGTGGATCTAAACTTGTCATTGAACCAATTACCGAGCATGGAAAAATTTTAAGTCGAAAACTTGGTTCGAGACAAACATTTACATCATCATCCTGTACTAACCATGAACTTAGCTGCGAATATGCCGTGTTTTTCAAGGTCATAGCCTGTGATGTAAAGTGGCCAACTTCGTTGGTGAAGTATGTTTAATTTGAAACATTCAGGATTTGCTCAACTGAGTTGTGTTTCTCCTTGTAGTTCGGGCTGTCATGGGGAGCTTCTGCCATATCTGCTATATGACATCATTTTCCTGCTCCAAAGACTGATGTTAGTCCATGGGTAACAGTTGGAGGGATTGTACTGTACAGATCATGGTCTGAGGGATGTGTCAAAACACACAAGTAGGCGCCTGTCAACTTTAAGCAAATTTGGGGCCATCTGTGTTCCCGATTCAGAAGTCCGTCATTAGACATTCTCGCAGTGACCTGGTACTCCGTCCGACGTGTAACCTATTAAGTTAACCAAAGGATCTCGATATTGGGATTCTTGACAATTTCAAAGATTCCACGATGAGAC
>NW_001813982.1:4624496-4635362 GCF_000149585.1 Histoplasma mississippiense | reverse complement strand
TAAGCCTTAAGCGGCAAACCCGACTAGAAGCTTTGAGACGTCGAGAGCCGGGGGAAGCGCGAAATATATCAGTGAATCCATCGGGAGAAGGAATCCAACGCAGAACCAAAGCAAAAATGGATCTTCATCAGAAGAAGAAAGGGAGGGAGGGGAAGAAGAAGAAGCCTGGATAAATCTCGATGAGGATAGTGACATTGAACCGGCCAGCCCTGAAGACCCTTGACAAATACGAGGATGATTTCGTCGACCAAGGTGAGGATGGAATGCTAGGTGCTCCAGATGAACTCAATGATATCCCTTTCGAATTTACAAGACATCGATACAAGCGCTTGAGAGACCATTTCAAGGACGTGGTTGAGTGGATGGTGCATAATAAACTTAATCCCGCATTCCCTCGTGACGACGTTGTCTATCGCGTCGCCTTCAGCAAAGTAAATGATGAGGTAATGGGTCTTGCAGGGTCGCAACTTATTTCCTCCGCGTGGAACAGAGACTTCAGGAAAGCTCTTGAAGCCAGGCCGGGCCTCAATGTCACTCTATATCCCATTTCAATGGGCCACTCATGCGACGCTTGCAATAAAACTAACCACCCCGCTTCGTTTGATATTAAACTTGATGGAAAACCCTACTTGCTTGAGACACTGGAACCAATATCTGATGACGATGAGGAAGACGATGATGAGAGTGGGGATCACAAACCTGGAAATATCGATCGTGGAGGCAATGAGATCCCAGATGCAAGCACTCATTTTTACTTAGGAAGGTAAAAGAGGAATAAGAACCACACCCACGCCCTTCCCCTTCCCCAATGCCCTCAGTAGCACCAGTAGCTAACCAAACCAGACACTGTAAAACCAAAGCTACTATGGCGCACACACTCATCCATTGGCGCTACCACCTCAAAGAATGGATCGTCGACTACCTCCAACGCAAAGGTATATTTTCCGACGCGGAGATCCTAGAACGCGAGCGCTGGAGCCAGAAACGACGTACGAAATACGCCAACCAGGTGGTAGATGATATGGAGGAAGTTGCGGAAATCAATCGGCTGTGGAGGGATTTCAATACAAATTTGAAGACTGCGAGAGAGGCGAAGGTTCGTCCTGGGTTATTTTTATTTTTATTTTTATTTTTATTTTTATTTTTATTTTTAATTACTTTTGGCTTTATTTATATATCCTTTCTCCGATCCTTCCCTTTTTTTTCTTCTTTTGTTTCTAACAAATGGACGACCGTCGCTCTAGGAATCTCGATGGTGAATACTCTTCTTTTTTGGCTTGTAGTCGTGCTTGATTTCAAACTAGCTCTGTCATACACACTGTGTCGGAAGGAGAGCTGGCTGCGACAAAATTATCCACCAAATCCACCACCAAGAATGCCACTCACCTAATGAGCGAGATTTTACCGCACAATTGATGATTGTGATGATGATTATCCTAAATATCTTCCATTTTGCACCTAATAACGATTAGGATATTAGCAGCTAATCCTTGGGCATAAAAAGCCTGGTAAATTCCCTGTTGGTTAAGAAGGGATCAGAGTTTTAGCTAGCAATTATTCAAGATAAGATACAATCCTACTGCGAATGTTACTGTATTACACGATTGATAGCCTCGAACCAAACGAACGAGATGGGAAGTTACTAGACAAAAAAGAATCAAAATGCCAATCCATAGGAGATTTGAAGCATTGTCTACCAGCTATTGTCCGGTTTGATGGCATGCAGCTGTCGAAGTATCACTCTCGCCTGGTCTTTGAAGGACTGCTTTTGGCTTTGTGAGAGATAAGGCCATGCAACACACAAAGCGACACCAGAGCTTCTCTCTTGGATTAATACTTGGCGGCCACGGATCAGGGATATTTGTGAGTATTTTTGGATTAACTATAATTTAAAGGCAGTGGAAGAGTCAATCAATATCTTGCCGGCAAAGTAAATCTCTGGTACTCTGACATTCCCAGGTACATTTTTAGCGATAGAGATAGTGTCAACCTCATTAGCATCGGCGAAAGAACAGGCAATCTCTTGCGTGTCATGGGGATGGCTTGATTTGACAATGACATTGCCAGGTGCAAACACATCACGACCACTTTCGCCTGCAGGGTAGATCCGGATAGATTCATCGTAGAGGCCGATTACCGACTCGCAGTCCGAGGATTGGGAGCCAACGTGCTCTGTTTTGACATGAAAATGGCCTGGTTCCGGGCGACACCGTCCGTAGAGTGGAAGATTCGCATACAGGTCTGTGGGGGATGTATGTACGTAAGGGTCCATGGTTCAAGCAAAAATAAGAATATTGATATTGAAAACAATATCTAGGCTACTACTCCCTTACTCTCCTGATCCCAGGTTACTCAGATAAACAAGGGGGTGATGCCAGGGCTGGCCACTAATTGAGGTTTATAATGAGAGTCGATATTCTCTGCATAACCGAAGCAGTCTCTTCCCTTCAGTTTGAAGAGCATTTGCTAGGTTTTCTTTCTTACAAGGCTTTGCTTGTGTTTTCCCCAACCGAATCCCTCATCACAACGATTCTTTCCTGTAAACATCGCTCCACATAGACAACGTAGAGTTGATAGCACCTCAAGAACGCTTTCTTGTCAGCTAGTTTATTTTTATCGTCAACAAAGCACAATGACATACCCACTATCAAACCAAGGGGATGTTGATTTTGATTTTTTCTTTCAGAAATGCGCTTAAACAAGTGATATACGCTGCACCACCACTCATCACTCGGCCCTCGCGGGTCGAAATGTATACCCGGGCGATCTGCGCATGGCTTCGTATGGCGCTTTTTTCGAGCCCACAAGATAGTCGAGAGTTTTCAACATAGATCTCTAAGATGATAGGCCGTGTGGCCTTTCACCATTATGCACCCAACCGGTCGGTGTCACGCATTGGCTAAGCGTAATATCTGTGGTCCACTTCAGGTCCACTTCAAGTTCACTTCTGGCTCAGGAATCACCTGGAATGCTCGCGCGAATATTTCCGATAACGGAGAGGGGCGGAAGATGTCGGAGGATCTGGTTTTCGATGCCACGAAGATGTAACTATGAATTGTATTGCTGGAGCTGGAGTCTCCAAAGGGTTCTCAGAAACGTCGCCGTCGACAGCACTGTCTCCAGTTATGGATGTAAGTTAGTTATTTTCTAAAGCTTACTGTTTGCTTTTCTTGTCCTTTCTTCCCCAGGGCCAATTCCGTGAGCAGCCTGGGCCAGGCTTGCAGATAGGCGCGATAAGATAACAAACACCTAAGAAAACACCCAGGCAGCCCAGGCTTGGCTGCAAACGGCCCTGTCTGGCTTGGTGTTGCCAAAAAAAATTACCTCAGTCATACTATACACCTCAGTTCAACGTCCTTTGATACTGCGGTTGTTCACAACACAGCGTGAAGAAATTCCCTCGTCCTTTCTGTCGCTTGGAGATTGTTTGGCATGGTAGATCAATTGTTGGTTTAAGTTGCCATTCAGCTCATTTTCTATTTGCTGTCCTTTTCTCCGCGTGTAGCTCGCTCGCCGCGCGACAATGGCCTGCAAATTCCTCACGACTCGACCCAATATGTTCTCGCGCTCAGCTGTCCACCTGTCACCAGCAGCCTGCAGCTCTCTCTCGATTCTGTCGATCTCGGTCTGGTCACTACGCTGGGCCATTGAGGCACGCTTCTCTGTCCCAACCTGCCCTCCAGAGATCGTTCCGAAGGACCCATGCAGATCTGCCGGCTCCTCCTCCTTCTCAGCCCTCGGCACCGAAGCGGAGGTTCAGGGTTTTCAGATGGATGTATAGATTGACTCTTATGTCTTTGTTAGCCGGTGCAGGCGCATTGGGATACAGCGTCTACTTGGTCCGGAATCCAGATGAACAAATACAGCGTGATGAATCCAAGAAAACGCTGGTTATTTTAGGTGCGCTAGACGTCCAGGTTTTGGTACTATACTAGTGCCGATCTCTCTACATCGATATGGGAAGCTATTTATATACTGATATATATGGGCCTCGGTTTTTAGGAACGGGATGGGGATCTGTATCCCTATTGAAAAGACTCGACACGGAAAACTACAATGTGATCGTGATATCGCCCCGCAACTTCTTCCTCTTTACTCCGCTTCTCCCGTCGTGCACGACCGGTTTGATCGAGCATCGGTCGATTATGGAGCCTATCAGGAACATTCTACGCCATAAAAAGGCTGCGGTAAAGTACTACGAAGCCAGTGCCACTAAGATTGACCCCGTGAGGAAGGTGGTGCGCATCTGTGATGAATCGGATATCAAGGGCGATACATCGACAACGGAAGTTCCTTACGATATGCTGGTGGTCGGGGTTGGAGCGGAGAATGCTACTTTCGGTTAGTTGCTCGAGATTCACACTGAGTATGGTTATATGTATAAACTGATACATATATCTTCTTATTCCATAGGTATCCCCGGCGTTCGGGAACATTCGTGTTTCTTGAAGGAAGTTGGCGATGCTCAGGAAATCAGGAAGCGAATAATGGACTGCGTGGAGACTGCGATTTTCAAGGACCAGACCAAAGAAGAGGTCGAAAGACTTCTCCATATGGTAGTTGTTGGTGGTGGGCCAACCGGCGTTGAGTTCGCCGGTGAACTGCAGGACTTCTTCAATGATGACCTCAGGAAGTGGGTGCCAGAGATAAAGGATAGCTTCAAAGTTACTCTCGTAGAGGCCCTTCCAAATGTATGGAGTTTATCCTTGTATCTCTTCAATTGTTTCCCACTAGCTAATTCTATTTTTTTCCCCCTCAGGTGCTTCCCACCTTCTCCAAACAACTGATAGACTACACCGAATCCACTTTCCAAGAAGAAGCCATCACAATCCGGACGAAGACTATGGTGAAGAAGGTCTCCGATAAATATATCGAAGCGGAAGTCACTAAGCCCGATGGAACTAAAGAACTCGAGACAATTCCCTACGGCCTCCTTGTCTGGGCTACTGGCAACGCTGTCCGCGGTGTTGTCCGTGACCTCATGAGTCAAATACCAGCTCAGAGTAAGTCGCGACGTGGCCTTGCAGTCAACGAATATCTTGTCGTGAACGGAACGGAGAACATCTGGGCTGTCGGCGACTGTGCGGTGACTAATTATGCGCCGACAGCGCAAGTGGCTAGCCAGGAGGGTTCATTCCTGGCCCGTTTATTTAACTCCATGGCCAAGACGGAAGCCATCGAGGCTGAATTAAAGGAGCTCTCCACCGCACAGGCATCAGCCCCAAGTGACGAAGAGCGCAACAAAATCCTAGATCGGATCAGAGCGTTACAGAAGTCCCTACGGAGAACAAAGCAGCTAGGCCCTTTCCAGTATTCCCATCAAGGGAGCCTTGCATATATCGGCAAGGAGCGCGCTGTAGCTGACGTCAGCTGGCTGAGTGGAAACATCGCCAGTGGTGGAACTTTAACTTATCTCTTCTGGCGGAGCGTCTATCTGAGCATGTGCTTCAGCAGTAAGTTTACGCTTTCTAGATAACTCGAAACTTGCTATAAGGCACGTAGACTTTTTGAAGGCTAAAACTAATGTTCCTTTATTCTCAGCTCGTAACCGAGTCCTTGTCGCGTTTGACTGGCTGAAGGCCAAGATGTTCGGCCGTGATGTCTCGCGGGAATAATAAACTGAAATTCAACGGAAGAAACTCAGTTCCTCCAAGCGTCTGTCGTATCGCCTTCCCACTACTCCCTACCACCGGGCCCCCAGGTGCTAAGGCAGCGCATAACCTCGTTTATCCAAGATCGGAGGCAGTTGCTGCTCTAGCCCCTATCTACTAAGCCTGGTGCCCTGTAGTCAAGCGAAATAGACCCAGAACGCGAAATAAAGCGCCAAATCTACATGTTTGCCTCTTTACATGATTTCTCGCAAGTTTTGTTCCTCAATTGATGCTCCTTAATTTTCTCTCTCTCTTTTGTTTGTTTATTAGAAAAAAAGCTTGTTTTTAATCTCCTTTGTCCTACCGTTTTTATCATTTTCTAATTTAAACTTCTTTCCTGCCTGGCGCCTTGTCTTAGCAAAAGCCGTTTTTTATACTATAGCTTGTACCTGTTCCCCCGCCATCCAGCACGCCCCCCTTTGTTTTGTGCTTGACTACCCCATATATATATATATTTTTGCCGAACATTTCCCGATCTCTTGAATCCAATTAATTACTAACAAATATACACTTACTAATCACCCTCTTTCGTACCAGGTTTTTGTTGGGGGGATTGGGTTGGGTGATTCGTACCACCACGGCGCTGGTGGTGATCGAGCTCTTTTGCCCTAGTGGCCTAATAGTCTTCTCAGTTCACATTTTATCTCAGCTCTGTTCTATGGTAGCAGATGGCCTACCTTAAAGCGCTGAGTTGTGTTTTCAACACTGGTGTTGATATAGCTCTTCTCGACCTTCGTTCAATTCCCGGCGGTTTTTATTGTATTTCGCTTCTTTTTCTTGTTCTTCTTCTTTTCATTCATTCATACTTATTTTTTCCCTTCCCTTCCTTCCTTCTTTTTCTTTTCTTCATTGTATTGTACTCCTGCATGTACATGAGACAGCATGTGCAGATATCTAACTTCTTTTCCGCCCGAAAATCACGAGTAATATTTATAACGGGCTTTGCTTGGGAGTTTGTCTTCAGAAGTGAGATGAGTCGTTTCCTTAGCTCTGTACAATGAACGATCTGACTACTGCATGATAGCTTCCCCCCATTCCTCCAGGCTGCCCCCCCTCCTTCTCAGAGCTTCATATGATTCTTAGAGACTTTGCTTCGCTCCGTCTAATATAGCAAAGAATTTTATTAATATTTTTTGCATCTTTTTATCTTCTATTATAAAATAGCTTTGTAAATTGCTCTCTAGTGAGCAGATAGTGAGTGTGTGGTGTATTTTTCATACTCCTCTCTAGTTTCGTCATCTTCCCGTCACCTTCCTTTTTTTCTACACAGTTAGTATCTAGCTGTTGATTGAGCTCCATCTAACCAATCATGACTGACTTGCAAGCTGGGCCAGCCACCTTTCTAGATCAGCCATGACGCGCTCCCCCATCGTCTCATCAACAGTGCAGTCAGCCCAGCTGGCACCCACATACAATCCCCGGCCAGCGACGCTGACTGGAGAGAACACGATGGCTGCAGACGGGACCTCGACGCTGAGGCCAAACCGGGCTTGACTGATCGACCATCTCTGGGCGTTGTTGGTATGGTCCCCGGTCGTCGGCAGCGACGGTGGCGTGTTGCCGCCCAACACACCAATGTTAGTCACCAGCCACGAGAATTGGCGCGTCTTTTTCGCCATGCCGCTCATCGTCCGCTGCCAGTCCGTAACGTACTTAAACATCCCGACCAAATCATTTCGTAGCCCGGCTTCCAACTTGTTCACTATCTCCAGTCGGTTCTGTGTCGATACGGCCCAGAGCTCACGCTGAAGGTCGGCGGATAGGTCTCCTCCCTTGTTGGCGACACCGGCCGGCGGCAGCTTGGAACGGATCCGTGCCACTAGCTTTGTGTCCCATCTATGGAGGCACTGCGTTACGTAGTTGCTCACTGACCTGTCAAATCGAACCCACGGAGCGTCTGGCGGGGCCGGAGGCAGATTCCGGCGGTGGTCTACCATGGTAGAGCTTTGAAAGGCCGGGGCAGCGGCGGTGTCAAGATGAGATGAGAAGGCTATAAGCGCTAGCCCGTTTATCAAGCCAGTGATAGTAGTCTGGTTCTGCCTGCAGAGTGCTTGGATCGCAAGCAGAGATTGATGGTCCGTGGAAAAGGCCCGGAACTGGGTTTTGTATGGAGAGGGGCGGATCGGGCACCAGGCTGCCCACGATACGTCCCGGTTAAGGAACTGAGGCCGAGCTTCCTCCCAAAATGCCTTGGCAAGGACTTTCAGATCTACCGGAAGACTCTTCAAGCTTTCGATTGGGGATGGCAGCAAGGGGGCTGCTTGAGGCAGCCGAAGGACATGACCATCCAAGCCCGTCCGCTCGTGTGCTCCATTGTCAGCATTGAGCATCTCGAGAAAGTCTTCGTGGAACACCTTGGCACCCATAGCATCGAACTGGGTGTGATTCCAAGTGAGCAGGACCTCCATGAAAGGAGCATTCCCTTGTCGAATGACAGTCATCTTCCAGCCCGGCTGCCTTATAGAAAGGTCTGGGAAACGCTCATCGAGCTGAGTGCTAAAGGTCTCCCGCACCGTGTGTTCAAAG
This sequence comes from Histoplasma mississippiense, assembly GCF_000149585.1. Classification (NCBI taxonomy): domain Eukaryota; kingdom Fungi; phylum Ascomycota; class Eurotiomycetes; order Onygenales; family Ajellomycetaceae; genus Histoplasma; species Histoplasma mississippiense. Next base: position 4,627,185 of record NW_001813982.1, on the reverse strand, counting down.
TCGTCATTCCCTGTGAGATAAACCCATTTTATATGCTGGGTCAAGTCGAGACTCTGCAGCTGGATCCACGAGGGGGTCTTGGAAGTAGCATCCACCATGCCGACTTGTAGCATCGGATGTCTCATGACTATGTCCACGATAGCAACCTCAACTGCCTCCTCCAACTGGGTCCGCGACTCTGCAAGCATAAGTCGTGGCGGGATTACATAACGACAAGAGAGGGTAGTGCCACGGTACTGGTCAAGTATATACATGGCCAGTTGGTACGTTTCGCTTGACGCAGTGTTTGTTAGTTAGAAGCCAAAGCCACGAGATGCCATGCCAGTATACGAGGATAGGTGAACACCTACTTGATTCCAAACTTACGAAGCACTGTCGTCTCTGCGCCATGGTTCATTTTGTTTGCCATGGCTCGTTGCCGGTGTGGGGAATCAAGAGGAGACCGGGGCTGGTGGATACTTGATTGCAGCCAAGAATTTTATTATTGAGTATCCGTAAAGGTTGATATGTGGAACCTTGGAACTCTTGGCAAGTCACATGATGTCAAGTGTGGCATGTGTGCAAGAGTGTTTTCTCAATAAATATTTGACTACTTAGTTAATCATTTAAAAAGTGATTGTAAATTATTTATTTTTTACATTTATCCAACGGAGCGAAGTGGAGTTTTAAGTAAAATCGTTTTTACAGGAGGTAAATTTTTCGTTTAAATTAGATTTTTTTTAGATCGCGTGCTCGATATATACTCCTTCCCACACATCAATCCATGCCATGTTGTATGCCATTGGATATAAAATCTGTTCGTGCAAGGAGGTACAGGCTGAATATGACAAGCACCACAATTATGGTAACAGTTACACAGATGATTGTCTTGGATGCATTGCTCGTACTCGCTGTGATGGCTGCTCGCCGTACATGGACTATCAACCTAACATGCTACAAAACAGCCTTTACTTCGAGACTTTAAAAGTCCTACGACACCATATGCGATCTTCGCACAACTTCAGTCTATCCCGCGAGCACCATTGTGTCGAACATCTCCACCAAAAAACCGCAGCTTTAGTTGAAGAAGCAGAAAGCGCAGCCAATCTTACCAGGATAATCTCTCAAAGGTTTGGTTAACTGAGAGCGCGATATAGGGTTACACCGAAGAGACAGGTGCATGTATGGATTTATATTGCCACAATCAGAACCGGGGTTTCCCTTCTCTTCCATCGCATCATATATTGTATATGCAACACACCACACCTAAGGCCAAACAAGCTCCGTACAGAGACCACTACATATCAGACATGTCAACTACCGATTGTTCTCGCAACTGTAGCTTGGCCCAGCCTTGTCTTGTTTTGAGCTGGTTGCTGACACCTCCCTACAGAATCAACCTCAAGCACAGTGGAGCAGCCTCTGGAGCAGATTTGCTTGTGTGTTCTCAATAAATATTTCATTAGACCACTCTAAAAGCTTGCTGGAATGCCTGTGGAAAATGCCGGACTCTGCTTGCATGTATTCAATACTGAAATAAAAACTAAAGCTTTTATGACAGTTTGTTTGCTCTCAAGAATTGCTGTATATCAAAACCATTATAAGCCTGGTTTTTGTTGTGAGAACCTGTTCTGCATCCAGAAGCTACATTTATGATATAAATGAAACCCTGGCTGAGATTCTTTGAAGCAGGGACAGGATTAGTATACATCACCCCGCCATGCCAGCCAACGCAGAAGCAGAAGACGAAGAAGCTCTCAACAAATAACCCTCTTTCGAACGCGACAAACAACGAACTCATATTCACCACCACCACATCACATTGCTATCCCAGTCAATTTGCTCAACGTTTGACCCCAGCACCTCCACAGCAGCCTCACTAATAGGGCTTACACCAGGCCCAGTTGTTGCTACTGTCGTAACTACATATTTGACCATTGGGACAGTTGACCTGAATCTCCCATTTTAGTCCACTTCCGCGGTTGGCACAGACAAGTATATGCGGACTCCTGTTGATTCAAGGTTTTGCAATTAGCCATCTACCATACAGCAAGGGAGTATACAATTACAAACCGCTCCTGATTGCTGCTGCTGCAGGCAACACATGCAGATCTATCGCATGGCTTCCCAGGTTTGAACTCCATGGCCAAGTCACTATCAGGAGCGACCACAGGGAGAGGCAGCGGCCAAACCAGCAATGGCAAGGACTAGAGAGGCAAGAGTGATCTTCATTCTGTCGGTCAAAGATGAACTTGAGGAATATGAGATGATATATGGAAATTGTTGATGGTTATTTTGGCAAACTGAAGAAAGTGATGATGAATTATGATTTTAAAAAGCAGACTTTGAAGAGAGCGATGACCACCTCTTTATAATCAACACAATTGCCTTCATTATGATAAGTTAAAACATTTAAGAGTTCTCATCAAAATTGGAATCATTAACTCAGTCACTTTGCATTATTACACTAATTTGGCACAAGAAACACTCTGGGACAAAGATGACAAGCAAGGTACTATATTCTCATACTCCTTTGATATAATTCTACAACGCGGCTGAGCTATGTGATAAAGAACTTCAACTGTGAATGAAGCTATCATGAGAAGATGTCATTTCTTCTGGAGTTTATTTGTGTAAGCTGTTAAGCTAATTTGAATAACTATAGAATCAAGTGCTTGATTAACAGATTCAGATAGAAACTCTTTGATGT
>NW_001813982.1:4617406-4618660 GCF_000149585.1 Histoplasma mississippiense | reverse complement strand
CCATATCTTCAAATACAAAATGAAAGGAAATTCAAAATGAAGTTTGGAATTCTGACTTTTTTTACTGAATGAGATTAATGAAGTAAAGATGGAGTTTTTGTAGCAAGATTTCTTGATTTTGATGCAGCTTTTATCAACTGTTTTATAGACTTTTTAACACTTTGGTCATTTCTCATTCACGTAATTTCCCGAGTAGCAGAGGTTGGCACGTAAGTGCCAGCAGGATTTGGATATGGCTGGCCTCTAGAGGGAGGCAGATCGATACACGGAATGTGTTTTCTATGTAGATCATAAGAAACAAATGGGACAGTAGTAGCTTTTGCAGAAGAAGTCTTTGCAGTAGAAACTTTTACAGTAGAAGCTTTTGCAGTAGAAACTGAAGTTATTGCTGCTGTAGGGATGGAAGGGGTGTCTTTTATGTTTGAACATCGCGTTGTGGTCGAACGGCGTTTTGAAGGTATGATGATATATATATGCACAAATTTTCCGAATTAGGAAATCAGTATAGCTTCATTCAATATAGGATATGAATAATATATTGCAATCAGAGAATATCAGATTTGTATAGAAATTGCTGCGGAAGTTAATGAAATTCGTTCAAATGGTGTCAACGCGTTGTTTTTGACGGCCAAGAAATGACAGAATTTTCGAATACGCTAAATTAATTAATTAGTAGCAAGCCGGTGTTATGCCACCACACTATTTCATAATTGAGATCACTTCATGCTTGCTTTTTAATTTCACATTCAACACAAATGCATTAAGATTATATTTTCTCAAATTCATGATTGATTTGTCTATATTTTAACCCTCATTATTAGCTAGAATTCATGAAAGCAGTGAACAAGAATGTCACAGTATGATATCTCAATGCAATATCTGAATGTGAAGAATGACAATACTCAAATTTCTACAATTTCAATCTCATCAAATCAGTGATTGAATTTTCAACTATTATTCTCTCAAACATTCTCTCAAATGCATTTCAAAACATCATTTTATCAAATATTTACTGTCTTTTGAAAGTGAACATCTGCTTCTCAAATCAAACAACTTAGAATATCATGAAATTTTACAATGAAAAATATTCTGTTTACTGAACTTTTGGAGATGAAAAAGAAAAGATTGAATATAAACAATGATAATTTCAAACTCACGGATTGAAATCTTATCATATAAATTGTCAAACAATCAACAAATCAAATCATAATTAGAAGATGTATGTGATAATTAATGAAGAAAAATCAAACAGAA
>NW_001813982.1:4610079-4611520 GCF_000149585.1 Histoplasma mississippiense | reverse complement strand
CACGAGGTAGAGAGGGCTATTCAGGAATCTAATGCGGCCCATTAGGGAGCGCAGGATGGTGGCGGTTCCAGGGGTGTTGGGTTTGGCTGAATGGAGAATCGGTAGACGAATATTCTTGAAGTTTTTGGTCCGTGGAAATCTGATTCATAGTTTGATAAGGCTGTATAAGGTTCTTCGTTCGGGTTCTTTTTTCTCGTTTATTGCTGGAAATGGTAAATCAAATTTCCTAACCACTGCAATCACTGGATATCGATTCGGGTTCTAGATGAACAAGGTTTGAACTTGAAAGGCGTAGATAGAGTTTAGCCCCCGGCCTGGACCATTGCAACCCTAAAACATTGTGATTACATTTTCCTCTTTTCCAAGAAATGTTTGTTCACACAGTTGATATTCCTATGACACGACAAGCGTCGCGATTGCTCGTCAGTATATTCCAACCTTATTGCCATAGGCCCCGCTGATGGGTGTTGAACATAGGTTTGAGTGTGGCTGACTAGTTAACGGCACTGTTGACTAGTTGCCTGGCCCGTGATGGCAGTGTCTACCACGTTCGAAGCTGCTCAGGCTACTCTTAAATGAAAACCATCTACTCTGTAGCTTCCAAGTTGCGGGGACGACGTTTTGAAATGCGCCTCCGTACGAGCTAGCTAGAAATTTGGCCCTGTGTCTCTACCTATACTTTTGAAGATTAGCTTTAAGGTTTTAAAGTCAATTGAGCTGTTACACGGATTTGAAAGGTGCGAACGGGTTAGTTAAAATGAAACCGCTTTCTCAACTGTTGCAGTGTGGTCCACCACCCCTGAAGGCAAAAAACAGCAAGTTCAAATGGTGGAGGTAGAAAGATGGTTCATTGTGAAATTTTTAGAGGGCATACACTGTTGAATAGATGTGGTCACGTAGCATTCTAGCGAGCTGTTGTTGTTGGTGTTGTTGTTCATATCTTTTCTAGTAACATTTCTTAAATCATAACTGAGTCATGAGGGGGAGCCTTCGCTATACCATTCTGGATCTAGCCTTCAAGGGGGGCCTTTGCCTCACAATTGCTCACACAATTCTAAGCAGTCCCTTGTCACTTGGATTAGACATGTAGGAATCACAACCCCTTAGGATCCCCCAGTATACTGAATCCATCTAGAGTATATACATAGTGTTGAACTTTGTTCCACCCTGCAGTGGCAGTTATCAATAGAAATGAGATAAGAAAAGATATTTTCAATATCCATCAAGATGTGATAATATTCTTTTTGAAGAGAGTGGAATTCAAACTCACTACCTTCTTGTCTCAGCAGTGGGGGCCCCAACACCAAGTGCATACTTGAGAAAGCATCCCATGAACAGCGCTTACCATTACGCCATCCACCCCCCCCCCTCATTCTAGCGAGCGATAGGTGCAGGGCGGATAAATGTTCAGCATCATGTAATCTGTATAATATCAATAAAG
>NW_001813982.1:4605095-4606551 GCF_000149585.1 Histoplasma mississippiense | reverse complement strand
TTCTCATCGAATTCGCCACTCTTTATCTGCCTTGATTTCAAACTTTTTAGCCTCTTTATTGAATAGAGGTAAACGGAATTCTGTGGGATTTGTATTGGGGGAATGTGGACTAATGGCTATCTTATGGCTATAGGCCGTAGGAATCTCCTGATTGTTGTTGGGTGGCTGGTGATCTAAACCCCCCCCCCCTCTGTTTGATAGGTTAAACGAAAACAACAACGTGCTAGAAAGATATATATTTAATCTTAAGCTTCAAGCTTTATACATTTGGAACTACAGTTGTGTGTATATTACTCTGTACTAGTATTCATTCGGTTCATATATTAGAGTGATATTATTATCTCTCTGCTGATGCGTGCTGTTTATAAGTAGTACAGATATAAAGTATAACTGATGATAAGTCTTTTTAATCTTAACAATTAGCACTGCTTCCCAGTCAGTTCATTACATACTAGTATATAATATATCACAGTAAGAGATATTAAAGTGTGAAGACTCCATGATACTGACATCTTCATCTCTACTCTTACAGCAGAGCCAGGAATGATTGTAGGCAATGAAAATGTACACACTATACTACTATCTATACCAACTCTGGAATGTGTGATTAGCTGAGTACTGCTTATCAGTAGTGATTCCTTATTCAACATCTATGCATGTACAGAGTACTATTTACAAGCAGCACTTGTCAGTTGAAGTCTACTCTTATGATAACGAAGAAGCTGACTATTCAGAAAATGATAAATTTTGATTTTTATAAAGACGTAGTCAGCCGTATAGATAGTTATATGGACAATAAATCATTGCATATGTTAGAAGTTTACATGATAAACTTGTTGTCGTTATAACTATCTGTTGACAAGTCTTCTAAACAGATGATGTGGGTTTAAAGACTTGTGATCTGAAGTCTGAGTGCCAACTTAGACACCAAGGCAAAACGGTATTTACTTGAGCTCTGGGACTGAGACATCCATTTATATTTCTCTAATACTGCGAAGCTTTCTGGGATGAATCTATAAAAGCGTTGCTTCAAGTGGGTCCAGCCGCTGCCAATCTGTGGGTACGCAATTGAAGTCAGGGCCTTTTTAAAGTCAATTTAACCCTACCTCTAAGCTAGCCGAAAACCTCTGAAATTGCCAAACAAGCCCCTCATCCTCTCTATACTCCATGTTTTCCTAACGGAGGGCGTGAATTGCTGCTTAGAAATCACGATGGTACTGTGGAGAAAGCCGTGGGCTATCGGGTCAGAGGCCAGCTTGTTCAATTAAATCTGGGTACGGTCAGGTTGCCGTTGGTTCTCTGTGATTTTTACAATATGTGCTTGATAATCCATGTATGCGTTGACCTTTCGCCTTACAATATATTTCATCAACATTAAAGTAACACACACACACACACACACACACACACACAAGTAGGGTTATTTCTAAGAGTAACAATGTGTAGTCACACATGA
>NW_001813982.1:4603142-4604015 GCF_000149585.1 Histoplasma mississippiense | reverse complement strand
TAGTATTTGTGATACTTGCCTAGTTGTTAATGGGCCATAAGGGGACCAACACCGGACTTCCGCACAGTGGGTTACCATGTCGAAAGCCACTTGAGTGGAGCTGAGCCATGTTGAGAGTTGCACAACATCAGCTTCTCGGCTTAGATTTACCCAATATGGGATCATCATGCTATGATTGCGCGGCCTATTGAGACCTCGTTTGTGCTCTGTGTTCTGGTTCTTTACCAAGTATTTAGGAGCATCATACCCAAGGCAGTACTTATCTGACAGTTGAATGCGAGTTCCTGCTGATTCTTCGCCGTGTCAGCATCAAGACTTGTCTGTCGATGATGATCAACACGGACAATCCAAGAGTCAAGAAAAGCACATGACGAAACGAGGATTTAAAATGGATAAGAAGGCCTGAAATCATCCCAAGTGTTATGGAAGGGCAAGGATCTTGAACTGGCAAGTAGGAAAAATACTGATATCCTTCCAAATCTCCTCAACTGGTTGTGAATGAGGTCTTTACCATCTCAATCGCAACTCAACAGCAGACTATGGAACCAAATAGTAAATTTAGATATCTTCATTCTAACTACAGCCCTCTCCAGATCACCCGGAAACCTCGTGGTTCTAAAGTTTCTGCCCTTTTTCCAGCATGGCTACCATCGCGAGACCTTTTACTGAAGCTGCCTCATATCTTAACCCAAATGTTGACCCCGCAGAGCTTGGATTTCTTGCTATAGGTTTAGGTGGCAGCCGTGCACATGGCTCGCATAACATCCTCTCCGACTGGGATGGAATTGGGATTTTGCGCAACAAAGAAGAAATCTGCCACCTCATTACCGCTCGTAGAGACGACCTTTGTGAGTTATTATGGGATTGAGGTCC
>NW_001813982.1:4600207-4602536 GCF_000149585.1 Histoplasma mississippiense | reverse complement strand
CTCCAGGGATCGTGGAGGCTCCCTTCAAATGTGACCATGAAGCATTCGACTGGCTTGTTAGCGTCGAACTAGTCCCATCAGAACAGGTTGCGGCAGTCCAGCTCAATACCATCCGCTCGGAAACGACTAAAAAGGAGCAGTTGATACATCGGTTATATTACGACCGCTTACACTTGGACGGCCGGGCATTAGAGTTTTATGGCATCACTGTTCCGGAGTTTTTCCAGACGGAAATGAGGCGGTTAAGCTTTAAGGAATTCATGTCCCTGCCATTGGTCATCAACGGGCGGGAGCTTGACAGTTTGTATCATTACTGTCGGCAAGCTGAGGCTATCCTTAATCCTGGAGGGCTTCATCTCATAAACTCCATCGTTGCGGTAGGCCTTGGAAACGGACATGGAGGTAATGTTATGGCTACGCTAGGAGGGCCTGCCATCCGCCTCGTCGACTACGAAGTTGCCGGATGGCACAACCCCGTGCTCGACCTAGCCAATCCGTTGTACAACGATGCGTTTTTCGCCATCCTTTATAGTGATTTGATGGGTCCTTGCAATGCAATGACTGCATGTGGGGGCGATGAGCGCCAGTATGTACGCTACCGCGTTACCGAAGAGGCCATCGCTGTCGACTTCAACCTCCAGCTCAGCCTGTTAGATCGTACTTTGGCATACATAAAACTCGAGTACATGGTACGGCCACTCTGGGAACGCCTAGCGGACGAATTTCCAAATGATTTAGAATTTGCCGAAGACATATTGAGCGCAGCTCTATTCTCTTGCGCTCTGCTGACTCGTAACTTTTCATCGCAGCCGGACACCTTTTTCCTAAATGCCGCCGTCGGAGTGCTCTTGTTTTCTGACATGAAGGGGACCATTGACTTGTTCTTCGGATGGGCAAACTGGCCCATCAACGCTGGATCATCCGAAGGTGGCCGGCGGCGCTGGTCTGATGTCGTCAAGGGCGCTCACGAAGAGGCGAGAGACCGCCGATTAATTGGGCCCGCGACAGAATGCCCATGAGTTGACATTGACTACTGTCATATCAGATCCCACAGTGGCGTTATGGACTATCGACTTGCTGCGCGGGGCTCCTGCTCGGGCCTAGCACCATTACCCAGATCTCTCAAATACAACATTCTTTACAGTTCAATTTGAATGCTTTTATCAGAAGGGAAAATCTTTTTGCTATTCAAAGTCGAATTAACTTCTTTAGGCAATACTATTTTTATTGAGTAGATTGAGACTTGGTTCGATTTATCCGAGTTCTACAGCTGCTAACTATATTGAGATACAAGTTCACAGATCAAATCAACTTCGTCAAACAACTTATATGAATACTAGTGTTTAGTGAATAGTATAAGGTTTATAAATCGCACTGGCATCGGTTATTGATAATGCCGTTTCTTTCTCTTCCACAACTCTCAACTCTTCGTAACCCTCAACATATAAGTACTTTGTCACTTTGACACACTCTCTACAATCTTCAAGACTGTTCAAATCAAATTCTTCACAACCCCCAGTAGAATATCTACTCTCAGTAACTTAGTCTCTTGAGAGATTTTAACCAATGAAGATGATATAAAAGTGAATTCTTGAATCTTGAATGAGTGAGTTAGTTCTACACAGGAAAATACATAGAATGCAGTTCAGAGTCAATGAGTTATGAGAAATGAAAGTGTATTAGTAATCTAATATTTGAGTGTGTTTTAGATAAAGTGAAATGTCTTGGCAAAAATCCCTACTCCGAGATTTTAATCCATCTTTGAAAACAACCCGACTGAGGCTCCACCTGCAGACTGGATCATAAAAGTATCCAGATACTACTTGGCCGTTCCAATGCCTTGCCGATTGAGCTTGCGGCTGCCAATGCAGCTGCCCTCACTATTCCAATTCACATCTCCGCCGCCGTTCCTCCTCCCAGTTTTACAGCACCAGACCAGACACGCATCCGTCCTCGCGCAGTTGTCAGATAATGCGACAGCGTACAACAAACGGATAAGACGCGGTCGAGGTCCTTCGTCTGGAAAGGGTAAGACCTCCGGGCGTGGTCACAAAGGTCAAAAGCAGCATGGAAGTGTTCCCGCAGGTTTCAATGGCGGGCAGACCAAAGATGAGATTGTGCATGGTGAACATGGATTCAAAAACATGTAAGGCACTTCCGACACCCTAAGTGATGCCGTCCAAAAACAAGTAAAAGATCTAATCCAAACCCTCATCCAGCTTCTCCCTCGACATCTCCAAAGTCAATCTCGACCGCATCCAACAATGGATCGACCAGGCGCTCGACTCCTCCCGTCCCATCACAGTCCGCGAGCTTGCGAAGTCCCGCT